>NW_020954567.1:13541074-13629305 GCF_900497805.2 Vombatus ursinus
GAGAGAGAGAGAGAGAGAGAGAGAGAGAGAGAGAGAGAGAGCTACTTGAGAACAAGGTTTGTCTTTTGCCTCTTTTTGTGTCCCCAGAATTTAACACATTGCCTGGCACACATTTGGAGCTTAATAAACATTTATTGATTGATTTTATGAGTACATGTGTGACTGAGTAATGTCAAAGAAAAAATGCTAGTGCCTACTTTGTTAACATACTAATAATTCCATTTAGAATATAAGGCTTAAGTGAACTTCAAATCTATTTCTGCAGCACAGGCCTCTATCATATATTATATATTTCTGGGAAGGAAGGAGGGAAGGAGTATCAATTATAACAACTAGCATTAATTTCTATAATATAGTATTTTCATTTGCTGGGCACTTTAAAAATATCTCATTTTGTTATTTCAACTCTGGGAGGTCAGTGCTATTATTATTCCTTTTTTTTAATATGTGAGAAAAATGTGGCATACAGGTTTAGTCATTTGCCAAGGTCAGGTCTTTCTGACCTCAGATCTAGCACTCTATCTAGCTGTGTATGGAAGAAAGTGGGCTTTTGGTTACGAGTGATAAACTATTCTTTTGGAGTCATGGCCATGCTCTCAGAAGGAAAGCTCTATTTTCATAAAGGAGCTTCAGATCTCTCCTTTCCATTGATATCAAGAAGGATGCCTATAAAAAGACAGGTTGTATTCTCTTGAGGAATTGATCATAATAGAAAAATTATGAACTCCTCTCTTCTCTTCTTCATGGTCCCCAGTGAGGACACTTAAGTAGGGTTATGATTACAAATGAGTTTTGATACCTGGAAATAACACTGGGAAAATCATTACTGGAGTTTTGTTTGTTTTGGTTTTTGAATTTAAGCCTTCTACTTTCTAGTTTGTCGACCTAAGCTAATAACTTTCATTTCTGTGTTAGTGGTTAAGCACAGTGATCTGTCAGTGCTTTTAGTCTGGTTTATTTTTATTTACATTTCTGTAATAAAAATCAGAGTTCTAAAAAACCAACAACTAGTTCTATAGAATCTTCCAGTCTTCCAGTGCTTTTTGCGGAATTCAATGAGTTGTATCATTTCCATGAAGGACTATCTATCTGTTGATCAGTTGGTGGCAGTATTATCCAGCTCTTGGCTGTGAAAACCAAAGCTTCTGGGCCTTGATATGGATGGAGCTAGGAAACTTCAGCTTGTCTTCTTTTGTATCCAGTTTTTCCTAATTTGGCTAACTGCTCAATCTGTATCTTATTTTATGACCTATTTTCCAGCCCCCTACTTAGTTATGCTTATGTTTTCCTCAGATTTATTTTTAGTACCAAACTCTGAAAAATCAAAAATACCTTAGAAGCCTTATCTGATAGTCAGGAAATTTCAGAGACACATAAATTATGTGTTTCTGCAGAATTTTCTCTAATGGTTACATCCCAGCTTAATACCTGGCTGGTATTATACTTACTAAGTACTTCATAAGCCTTGCTTTCATTGCCCTGGGTATTCTTTAGGGGGAAAAATGTCTTCTGGTGGCTGCCCTTCTGATGATAAACTTTCTGAACCTCTGTGGTCCTTAGTCGAGAGTCTGTACCTGCTCCCATACTTGACTCTTTTTAGTTGTGTAAAATACCCAAGACCCTGTGTTCCATGAGCGTACATTGCCTTTCAGATTTTCACATGTCACAGTAAAGCGTCAGCATAGGACGTTAATGAAGAAGGTTGTATATGATATAGGGTATCCCAAAAGTCTCAGTGTTTTAAGCTATTTGAATTATTTGAGCTCAACGGCACTAAGCCTTTTGGGACACCCTGTATAAACTTTTTACTTTTTCAAGATACTTTTTCCTCTGTTATTTCACTTAAGAAATTTGGAAGACCCAGGGCCTTCCAAATGGAAATGGCTCAGTGGAAAACTGGCCACTGCCTTTCACATTCTAAGTGGTCAACCAATTGTTTCTGACCTAAGAAATCATGAATCAACACAGTAAAACTTCACCAATTTAACACCCACTGATTCAGAATGTATGACACCTATAATTTGGAAACATATATGATATGAAATAAATCATCATGGGTATTCTAATATAAGATAAAATGCTTCCTTCAAGACTCAGCTGAAATCACACCTTCTGCAAGATCCCTTTCCAGGTTGCTCCTTCCCTGTACCTCCACTCCTAGTTTCATACTTCTCTGGCTACTTTCCATTCATACTCTACAAATCTTGTGTAGACTTTTTTTTTTTTTTTGTATTAGAATGAGGTCCCTGAGGACAGGGACCATATGTTAACCTTTCTTTGTAACTCCAAGCTTGGTAGGATTCCTGACACATAGTAAATGCTTAATAGATATTTGTTAATGGACTGACAATATGTAAGTGTGATAAAAGATGTTCTGGATTTGAATTTAGGTCTTCTGGACTCCAGGTCCAGTGCTCTGTCCACTCTACTATGTAGCTGCCAGTAGATTAGAAATCTGGGCTGGAAGTCCAGAAAACCGAGGTTCAGGCTTTCCTTTTGATAAATACGGCTTCTGTAAGCATGACCCAGTGAGAACCTGGGTGCCTTAGGCAACTCTTTAATCAATTAACAAGCATTTATTAAGTGCCCACAATGTACCAGCTACTGAAACTATAGGTTAGAGTGATTACTTATCTGTATCATTGGAAGGAGTTTCCATACTGGAATTTCCTCTCATGCATAAACTCACAGATTTGGATTTTTTAAAAAATCTATTAAAATGGTTCGCTAAGTAGTGGGATAACACAAACAGTATTTGAATGGAGGGAGAGGGGAGATGCGATGTTTAAGTTACTTGAAATAAGGTAGGCAGATGTTTTAAGTACTTTAAAACCCTTTTAACAAATTGCTCATATGACCAACCCATTATTCTCTTATTCCTGAATCAGTGAGGTTTAATAGCATAGTCATATATTAGGTACATAGAATAGGAGTCTATGTACTGCTATTATCCTTATCAGAAGTGCACACACATACCAAGACTCCCATCACAAATCTAAGAACTGTCTCCCGATGAATTCAGCAGGCCTGATGAATTCAGCATCTGTTCTACAAATTTGTGCTGAAGCCTCATTTTGGATGGAAGGAAAGTTTCTCCTTCTGATTGTTGAGGATCCTGTAGGTTAAATTATTGGTCTATCTGCCTTCCAAATAAAAGGTCCCAGAGAGGTAGAGCAGCAAAAATTGCTGGTGGCCACTGCCACCTTTATGAATCAGTCCCTCAAGTTCTTGATGAAAAATGACAGCATGCGAGTAAAGAGTAAAAATAAAAAGATTATGAGGCTTAAATAGTCCCTGTCTAAAATATTGCCAATTGCCAACAAAAAATCAGAGTGCTTCTATAACCTAAAGATGTGATTATGCCCAAATCCTATTCTGTGCCTTGTCAAACTCTGTTCTGCTCTAGCTGACCACTCTGTATCATCCACAGATCTGCAAAAGAGGCACTGTCCAGAGGAAAATCCTGTCTTCTAATCTGTTTTTTTTTTCCCTGTAATTCATACTAGTATGCCTCTCAGGGTGAGATAGACTTAATACCTAAAGTGCTAATGGGGCCAGTGACCCATGATGAAAGTTGATGCATGGCACCACGATATTTTAAAGCCAGATAAGGGAAACTCACCTGAAGCATTTAAAAAGACATCGTTAGATGTACATGATGATGCAGGCTCCCCAAAACGTACTAAAATTCACTTAGTTTTCCCCAAAGACTAACAAAACAAAACCAGACCCTGACTGCCATTCTGTCTGACTTGTTTGCTAACCTTTTGGCCAAGGAAAATTTTCCTAACAGGTCTAAATGATAATTGTTCATGTCCTTAGAACAAAACAGGTTAACACTCCTTGTAATTTCATAGAATAGCATGTGCACTAATGAAGAAAATGTCTCTCAATGTATATTCCTATTGAAATTTTATTCAGCACAGTAGAACAATATACATACTAATGCTACAAGACTTTTATTTAAAGAGACAATTTCTCTTTTAATCCTATAGTGTAATTTCCTTTTGAGGTCATAGTTTTTATGTCTTTTGTATTTTTAAGTTTTTGGTTATATCTCATCTTAATTTAACTAAAAATCTAGTGAAAATATAGAAGTACAGACATAATAGTGTTCATATGCAACCCCTATCCCAAAGACCATTGATATGGGACTCTCTTCTTACTGGTGCAGATGATGGTTAAAATGGTAAACTGTTTAATTGCTCCCTTGTTTCCTTGTACCTGTACTGGACATTGGCCTTGCTGGTGCTTTTCTTAATCAATTCAGTGAACATTTGGAGGCTGGAAAAATCTGATTTCAAGTCTAGCTTCTGACCCATACTGGCTGGGCAAACCACTTACCACCTGGGTTGGGTAGCCCCAGGCAATCCATCTGGATTAGAAGGTGCAGAACAACTGTCGATATTCCTTAGTAAAAAGAGTTTCCTTACTGACAGTTACTGAGCCTGGATGTAATCAAGGTCTACTAGACCACCCTCCCCACTCAAAAAAAAGAAAAAAAAAAGAAAAGAAAAAGAAAAAATGCAATGCTAGGTAGCAGGAGTGTAAAAACAACCAAGAAATTCCTTTCCTTAAGGATTTTATATTTTGTTGGTCAGAAAGACTTAGGAAAACAAGGATAATGTGGGTCCTACTATGTTGAAGACACAAATTTTGGGGTGGGGCTGCCATTCAGGAAGTGGCAGAAGTGGGAGACAGGATAAGAAACAAGTAGCACTTCCATATTTACAAAGAGCATCCCTCACAGTCAGGCTTTCTTGTACAGTTTATAAGCTGACACCGCTGTACTATCTTAGAGACCAGTACTGGTGCTGAATGATTAGTGGCTTTCAACTTATAGTCAAACACTGGAACATATTTTTTTTACTTTTTAATTTTTTCATGTCTAGAAATTCTGCCCTGGGTTCCTGCTGTTCTGGTTGATGATGGATGGCCTCATCCGGCTCACTATATAGGCAGCTCCCCCAACCTTCCTCCGTTCTTTACTTCATTTCCTATTCACCCAGCATCTCTCCAATTCTGGAGCCGTGATCAAAAATCAGCTGTGTCACTGTTCCCAAAAGAGGTAGTTTAGGCTACTCCCCTGTGGCCTCACTCGGTATTCCTGTGACGTTCCAGAGCAAAGAACCCTTCCCTGGCCATCATTCCTTTATGTGCGTTTTCCCGTTAAAATGCAAGATCCTTGAGGTTGGGAACTGTCTTTTCTTTTGTATTTGGATCTCCAGTGCATAGCACAGTGCTTGGCACAAGTACTTAATAAATACTTATTCATTTATTTTCTGTGTTAAAAAATGTCCTATGGATATAATTAAACATTGAACAGAGATCTAGCCTCTGATGAGACAAAAGGAGAAAAAAAAGGAGATTCTCTTGGCTGAAGCGGCACAGAAGAGAGTCTCAGCTGAGAGCTATTCTCAGTGTCTCTGGCACTGCACAGATAGAGAGTTTTTATTCCAACATAAATTCTACCAAAAGTTTTTATTCGTGCTCGGGCCCATAATGGTTTTATGTTGTAAACCAAAAGGATCCTGAATGTGAAGGAAGAAGCGATCTGGCCAGAAATTTTTAGTAACTGAGAGAAATAGGAATATGATCATATGAGAATTAAATTCCAATAATGGAGCAAAATGGTATGCTGGCCTTGTTTTATCAGTCATAAAAGCTGCTGACATAAACCAGCATGTGCCCAAAGACAAGCACAAAGGTATTCATGTTTTCCTCTAACCTTATCATACCTTTGCAGAACTGTTCTGAGGGGCTGCTACCTTCCTTAGCTTTCACAACTGGATAGTTTCCCGATTCTCCTCCTCTCTTCTTCTCTAACCTCTCTGGTTCCTTTTTTTTCTCACACAATACACTTCATCTCCTGACTTTGTGCATTTTCTCTGGCTTTCCCATGGGCCTAGAATAGTCTCTGTCTTCATCTCTGCCTTCTGGTTTTCCTGGCTTTCTTAAAGTCTCAGCGAAATTCTCATCTTCTGTGAGAAGCCCTTCCTGGTACCTCTTAATCCTAGAGAATCCTCTCTGAGATTACGAACCTCTAGTTTATATTTTATAAACCTTGTTTGTACACAGTTCTTTATTTGCATGTTATCTCCCCCTCCCTCAGAATGTGAGTATCTTGAAGGTGGGATTTGTTTTTTCCTTTTTCTGTGTCACCAGTGCTTCTTAGCACAGTACCTGGTACATACAGGTGCTTAATAAATGCTTTTTGACTGACCATGCTGACTGTTCTCCTTGGTATTTCATCATATAGTGTTTTTTATTATTATTTAAATGTTTCACATGTATTTTTCCTTATGCCAATCTATCCTCCAGTAAAAACAATTCTATCTTCTCTCAATTCCACTTATTTTTCAAAGCATATTTAAAAATGTTATCACATCATTTCCCCCGAGATGCTTTAGCTGTATCTAATTCCTGCTTTATTCTAAAAAATTTTTTTTGCTAATTGAATTTCTCCTTTTAATTTCTTAAATGTTTTTATTATCCATTTGATTGTGTATCAGGATTTTTCTAGCTTTACAAAAAGTATTATTGTCAGTGCTATTTCAGTAAATTATTTCCATTGTTTTTTGCCATTTTTCCATTTCTTTTAATTCATAATATGTTTCCATTGTGTCAGAACTATATTTTGCTCAGGTTTTTAGTGGCTTTTGTAAATTTTCTTCTTGAGGATTTCTGGTATTTTAAAATCTTTTTGGCATTTCATTTGCTGTCTCTGGGAGAAAATGAGCAAATGAGAGTCCCTTGCAATTTGTCACTCTATCATTATCCTTTAAGCCTACATAGCTTTTATATGTGTATGTCTTTTCTCCACTAATGAATTGTATTACCTAGAAGAACAAGACTAGGTCTTATAATTATTTTGTATACCAGAGGATACCTAACATGGTTCTATGTACTTCATAAGTGCTTGTTAAACAGTGAACTAGTTAAACAGAGAGGAAATGTGATATAGTGAAAAGAATACGTGACAAAGCCAGAGACCTGGCTTCAAATCCCAGATCCAACGCTTAACTGTGGAACTCCAGCCAAATCATTTAGCCCCTCTGACCTTCAGGTTCTTCATCTTATCATATGTATTTGTGTATGTGTATACATGTGCATATACACACTTACATACATGGGAGCTAAGTGGCACAGTAGCTAGAACACTAGGCTTGAAATCAGAAGACTCATCTTCATGAGTTCAAATCCAGGCTCAGACACTTCCTAGCTGTGTGACCCTGGGCAAATCATTTGACCCTGTTTGCCTTAGTTCCTCATCTGTAAAAAGGGCTGGAGAAGGAAATGGCAAACCATTTTAGTACCCTTGCCAAGAACACCCCAAATGGGATCACAAGGAGTTGGACATGACTGAAATTAACACCTAACTCTCTCTCTCTCTCTCTCTCTGTCTGTCTTTCTGTATACAGAGATATGTATGTGTGTGTGTGTATATATATATGTGTGTGTGTGTGTGTGTACATACCCATATATACATATATATATATATATCATAGTTGTTTATATTTTGTCTTCTCTATTTTAATCTTTGTTTGTGTCCCCAGCCCTGAGCACAGTGTGTGGCATAGAGTAGGTACTTAATAAATGCTAGTTGACTGCCTAAGTCTTTTACAGGATAGTAATTACCTGGTCAAACCATATAAGGATTATTGGAAGAAATTGGGGATGTTTAGCATGGAGGAAAAAATATTTATTGGGGGCCAGCCTAGCAAAGTACAGAGAATAGGGCTTATCTCAAGTAGGCTAATTACCAGGCAATTAATTTTTCAACTAGGTCATTGGACAGGGGATGATAGCTACTAAAAGTCTCACCATTTCCAAAATTTCTAAAAACTTTACCTGAACACTTGATACTTTTAATTTAAGATTCCCTAGTGGACATGTTGTGAAAAACTAAATGTCAATATTGACATTTTTGCTACAGATAGAAGCAAGAATCATAAAGGAGTTATAGCTAATTGGAAGGATGGTGCAAAGGTTTTCCTTGGCGAGATCCATAATGTGTTGTCAGAGCTGGTTTTAACCTCGTTTCCAAAGGCAACAAGAAACATCATTTTTGTGGGACTTTTTATCATTCTCACTCAGCACTATTCATGATAAGCATAAACAAAAAAAGTTTACTATGAATATAATTTAGTTAACATATCAACATCTGATATGTTAAGTAGTTGAGAAGCACTACAAATAACTCTGTAAGACTCTCCAAATTACATAAACATATACTTTGACACTCAGTGATTTTAACGAAAAAACGAACATAGGGAACAGTGAATAAGTCTATTGGAAATATGGTTTAGGGTCAAGAATAAAAGGCCAGAAGCACATAGAGTGCCTGGAGAACTTAAACCTTCTTCAGGAAGAAGGCAGAAGGCACTGAGCATGGTAGTAAGCAGTCAACTATTGCATCTACTGTACTTCCAGATCTGTTGAGGGCCAATACTTCTGAAATCTTTGAGGCTGTAGGCATAGTACACTTGCAAACTGCCCACAAAATAACAACACAATTGTGCTTGAGAGAGCAAGGGACTTAATGGGAATCCTCAGCATATAGACTAGTATAATTTTAAATAGACACTGTTATAAAAAATTACCTTTATCATGAAAATAGAATCCTTAGCAATAATTTTAAACTAAAACATAATTATTCCTGGAAAAAAGAGAAAATCATGTAGGATCCCATGGATTAAAATCCTATGGAAGAGGTTAGCCCAATTGAGATGAGAAATGTTCCAGAACGTGATGAAGACAGAAGTGGAAACAATTCCAGTGAAGAGGAAAAATGGGATTTATCTGAAAAGGTTGATATGGACACCCAGGGAACCCACCATGTAATTTAGACTTTTAAAAGAAATGCATAGAAAATGGAAGCCAGGCCAGATAATAGGGAATGAATATAAAAACATGGCTTGGTCCTGTAAAGAGTATCAGAAATGCTAAAGCTCAGAATGAGCTGAGGCTGATGAGCAAAGTTAAGTTGAACAAATAGGTGTTGGGTTTTTTGTTTATTTGCCATTTGCAGAGAAAATGCAAGATTAAAGAAGCAATAGGAACTTTTGCTTGAGGGGTAGGTAGGACAATAGAGATAATAGAGACAAGTCAAAGTTATTCAATTCAAATTTTACCCATTTTCTCTGCCAAGGAGAATGACTTTTGTACTGGAAATGACCTAACAAAAAATGACTCACTTGGAATTGATCCCCAAAATAAGTGAGGCAATAGCAAGAGATTACCACACTGCTTCTGCAGGATTCAAGTCAACTAGTTAGGGCCTGACAGAATAAGTAGATGGGATTGCCAAGTACTACCGGTGATACTTGAAAGGCAGTGGGTGACAGGGGAGGTACCATGTGATTACAGAAGGGAAAGTGTCCCCATTTTGAAAAGGGGAGCAGAACAAGAACAAGGGAGAAGCTGTGAGCCTTGATCTCAGGTCCTGTGAAAATACTAGAATGGATCCTGAAAGAGATGGTTAGCAAACATCTAGGAACTGATTGCAAAGAGTCAGCATGGTTTTGTCAAGAATAGACCATGTTGGGGCAGCTAGGTGGTGCAGTGGATAGAGCTCTGGCCTTGGAGTCAGGAGGACCTGAGTTCAAATCTGGCCTCAGACACTTGACACTTACTTAGCTGTGTGGCCCTGGGCAAGTCACTTAACCCTGATTGCCTCACCAAAAAAAAAGAATAGACCATGCTAGACTAACCTCATTTACTCTTTGGAAGTATTAATAAATGAGGGAAATATTATAGACATAGTTTACCATAACGGTTCATAACCTTATTTGTGTAATAGACCTCTTTGACAGATGGGTAAAGTCTGTAGATTTTTCTCCAGATGATGTATAAAATAAATATGTAAATGTATAAAATGTATAAAATAAAATGCATAATATTACAAAAAAATCCAATTACTGACATACAGCTATTTCAAAATATATATATTAAAAACCAGCTTTACGGTTCTCAGTCTAAGAACCCCTGCTATCCTATATTTCAGCCAAGCTTTTTATAAAGCACCTCATACTATTCTTCTGAAGAGGATGAAGAGATATGGACTGGGTGACAGTACAGTGAGGTGAACTGAGAACAAGTTAGATGCCTGGGCTCAGTGAATAATTTGTTCAATGTCAGGTTGTCTCCAAAGGTATACCAGAGGAATCTAGGCTTGGTCCTGTGCTGTTTAACAGTTTTATTGGTGACTTGGATAGAGGCATAGATGGTATTGTCATCAAATTTACAAATGATACAAAGATGGGAAGCAGTAAGTCAGGATCCAGAAGGATCTCAACAGGCTAGAACACTGACATGAATCTTACTAGATTTATTATGTGAAATTCAGTAAATATAAATGTAAAGCTTATACTTGTGCACATACACACACGCACACAGAGGCAACTTCACATGCACAGGATAGGAGAGGCATAGTTAGACAGTGGTTTTGAAAACAGTCTGGAGTTTTGGTGGTTTACACTTTAGTATGAATCAACATTGTGTCGTCAGTCCAAAAAGTGATGTAGTCATAGGCTGCATTCAAAGAGACAGAGCTTCCAGGAACAGGAATGTCATAATGCCACTGTCTTCTGCCATCATCTGACCTCATTCAGAGTTAAGTATTGTGTTCAATTCTGGGTGACAAGCTTTAAGAAAGATATTGACAAGCAATGGTAAAAGATTTTGAGTCCATGTCATTAGGATCAACTGAAGAAACTGTCAATAGTTAGCCTGAGAAGACTCAGGAATAACATGGTAGCATATTTCAAGTATTTGTAGATCTGTCATGTTGAGCAGGAATTTGATTTGGGTTTTTTTGGCCCCAGTTGGGAGGAAGTTGCAGAGGCAAATCTAGACGTGATGTTAAGAAAAGCTTCCAACAGTTTGCGTTGTCCAAAAGTAGGAAAGCCTGCCTTGAAAGGTGATGGATTCTCCCTTCTTGCAGGTTTTCAAGCTGAGGCTGGAAGACTGTTTGTCTGGTATATTATAGTAGGAATCCTTTGGTGTCTGACCTTGACCAGATGTGTTCAGAGGTTTCTTCTAACACTCAAAATCTGTGATTCTGATACAGTATAGGGAAGGGAAGGAAAAGGTAGGAAGCCAGAAGGAAAGGCAGAAGCAAGGCCAACAGCCAAACTTCTGAAGCTCTCTCTACTACTCTAATTAAACTACATTGCATCCCTTCAGTCATGAGCCCTTTTTCAAGGAACGAAGACTGGATGTGCCTCAGCTACAGCCTCACCAGAAGGTGATGAAAAAAAAAATACTTATCTGTTTTGTTTGCAGCAATTCCATTCAATAGTCAACGAAATGAATGCAAAAACACACTTCAGGTGGGGTTGCTTACTATTTAGAATTCCTTATGCCTCTCATATAAGTGGTACGATGTAGATAATTGAGAATTGCCTAAAGATCACTGTATTTTGGGTTTTCTTTTGCTTCTATTTCAGAGGCACTGTATTACCCAACTATGCACTTACCTCGTTTTGTTAAATCAACTCTTCATTGTTTTTATCCTTTTACCATTTTTTCTCACATTTCCCCTACCACATATACTTTTTTCTTACCTATAATGTTCTTCCATTTCTTCCTGCTTCTAATTATAAAACTTCTTAAAGAGTAGCATGTCACAAACATCGTATTTATTTCACTCTGTGTTCCCTTGAATAGACTCTGCTTAGAAGGGTGTATATATATCCTGTAATCTCTAATAAATCTTTGGAATCATATACTGTAGTATTTGAAATATTAAGAAATTTTAGTATTTTAAAATATTAATATCTTAAAATATTTATTATCTGATCTTTATTATCTTAAGTAAATATTTATTATCTTAAAATGTTAAGATATTTTAAATATAGTGTTTTCTTTCAGGTATTTTCAGAATAGAGAGTCAAACCATAGGCTTTAAATTTTCTGAGATTATTTAATTCTTTTACTATTCATGATCCCATATTAAAATAAAGAGGAAATTTTTCTTAAGAAACTATAAATTCAAATATAATCATTTAACTTATTTTCTACTGCTGTCTTTAGGTTGATTTTAAGGTAAACAAAAGAAACCAAAGTGGTTCTTGCAAAATATGTTGGATACAGAGGCATTCTTACTTTAAAACAGTGAGGCATTCTCATTGCAATGCAAAGACAGAGGAGAGGATGTTGACATTGGTATGGCAAATGGATTGTCCATTTTTTTGTGTGTGAGGCAATTGGGGTTAAATGACTTGTCCAGGGTCACACAGCTAGTAAGTGTCAAGTGTCTGAGGCAGGATTTGAACTCAGGCCCTCCAGACTCCAAGGTCAGAGTTCTATCCATTGCGCCACCTAGCTGCCCCCCCTCCACTTCTTTTTTCAGTAGAAACCATGTGACTGCCATCAAAATTAACAGCGCTGTTCAGCATGGATCTAAGTGCTTAAGTCTGATACCTCCTTAGCCTGAATTCTGGCCCAGTAATTGTTAAGACAGTGATAACTATTGGAACATTCCAGACCTCTCAACCATAATCTAATATCTGTGTTTTTAGAACTATAATATCTTAATGATTGAATTTTTCATGATATTTTTAGATATTTTTATTTCATCCAAGCTTAGCCTTATGTCAAGTATGAAGACATCATATCAAATAAATAGCCAAAGAAAATGAAGAGGCAATTTTCAAAGGAAGAAATCCAAGTTATCAATAGCTACATGAAAAAAATGCTCCAAAGCATTAAAAATTAGGGAAATTCAAATTGATACTATGATGAGATTCCCCCTCATACCTGTCAGATTGGCAAAGATGACAATAAAGGAATATGACATGTTGGAGGAATTACGGGAAAATGGGTATACATTGATGCATTGTTGGTGGAGTGGTTAATTGGCATATGTTTCCAGAAAGAAATCTGAAACTATGCCCCAAAAGTCACTTAACTCCGCATTCCCTTTGACCCAGCAATGGCACTGCTAGAAGTATACTTCCAGAAGGATAAAGAAAGAAGAAAAGTATCCATGTGTACAAAGATATTTACAGCAACTCTTTTTGTAGTGTCAAAGAACAGGAAACTAAGTGATTGTCCCTCTATCGGGCAATGGCTGAGCAAATTATGGTTTATGAATGTAATATAATACTCTTGTGCTATAAGAAATAAAGAGATGGTTTCAGAGATACCTGAGAAGACTTGTATGAACGATTGCAAAGTTAAGTAAGTAGAACCAGGAGAACAATTTATACAATTACAATACAATTACAACAACTTTGAAAGACTTAAGAACTATGTTCAATGTAATGACTAACCACAGATCTAGAGGATCAGTGATGAAGCATATCCTGTTCCTTCTGACAGAGAGATGATAGACCAGGGTGCAGAATGAGAAATACATTTTTGGATATAGCCAATTTAGAATTTTATTTTGTGTTACTCTGCATATTTTTACAAGGATTTTGTTTTTTTCTTTTTCCCTTCCCAATTGGGAAAGAAGGAAAGGTGGACGGGAAAGAAAAATAAATGCTTGTTTATTGAAAAAAAATATGTTTAAAAGACACCTGAAGGAGCCAGATAATTTCAGGTCAACAAACATTTGCAGGCCACAGGCCAACATTGCATTTGAGATATTTCACTATTTCTAGAAACCAAACGATTCTATTTAAAAATCCTAGTCAAATAGTTACTTTTTGTTTTTACTTCAGTGGGTCTCTGATCTTATTGATGTGGCAACTTTTTCCCCCCACGATTCAGATCAGAAACTATTTATCAATAGTTCCATCTTCTTCTCCTAAGGAATTATTCAGTGCTTACTCCCCCAAATTCTTAATAGGTAATTTGCCCAACATGCTGGAGACCTTTTACCTATTTATTTTACTCATATTCTGTAGGTACCAGTGATGCCATCCACCTTCTGTTTTTATCTTTTCTGAATTTAACACTTGAATTTATAATTTGTTAAGAAGTCTCCTCTTTGCCATTATGATTTCTGTGATTTTCCTAATTTCTTTTAATTTCTATATCCATTAGTTTGAATTCTCCAAAAACTGTTTTAGAAAGCTAAGCCATACAAATTCAAACCTCAACTTTGTGATCGAAAGAGCTGTCTTCTAAAAAGGTTCATATTTGTATGAATGTGGACTCATGTTTGACAGTATTCATAAATATCCTTGCACAATTATTATTTGTTAAAATCACATATTTTAGATGTATATCTAACATAGGTTACAACTTGAAGCAACAAAATTTTGGCCCAGATGAGAAAGATGTAGTTTCCCTTTATTCCATTTAAAGATACTTACATACCTAAATCAGACCAAATAAAAATATCAAATTTTTTACTCTTAATTTGTGTCAAGTCTATAATATAGATCTGTCAACTGATTTACTTACTTCTAGAGACCAGCCTATATGATGGGTAAGTAATTGTGCATTTAATAGGGAGTTTGATCAGCATTAAATTCACAGAAATATTCCTTCATCATGTGCAGTACGCATGACTTGTTGTGGACCACGGTAATAAATCAAGATAGCACTACCTCATTTTATATTGAAAAGTCATCCTTTCTATCCTGTGAACCATAAGACAAGCATTCCAGCACTGCAAAGCAAAATAGGAGAAGAACAGGCTCTTTAACCTAGACATTACAAAGAAGAGGAGAAGAATATTCTTTCTCTTTTTTAAATTCATGATACTCAACAAACAAATTCCTTCCTCACTTTCTCCTGACATCTCGAGGGAATCAGAGAAATTTGGCTTTCACCTTGTGATCTCTTGTCCTTGCCACATGGCCAACCCATCTTCTCTTCTTATCAGACAATTCCTTGATGATATCTTTTACTTCTGTTCTTCAAAGTTCCTCATTGATTATATGGTTCAACTTGCTTACATCAACCATGCATCTTTCCATTGCTGTTTGTGTGGTATTTATTTTTAATTTTTGAAAAACTGTTCTCTTCCATCTTTTGCAGCCATATAGCAAGACCGGTAGTGAGTCATTAAATTTATGATTCTTTATACTTATGAGATATATAGTTTCCCAGTGGAAATCCAATCTGCTCTCTTTGATTTGGTTAACCATTGTCTGAACTTATTGTTCATCTTTACTCTCTGTCCCAGTGCTTTTAACTGGAATGTCTAGGAAATTTCGCAATCTACCTGGAACCCTCTTCAACTAGGACCTTCTCTGCTGTATCTCCTCCTTCGCTGGGTTGAACATGTTTGACAACCATAAATCTCATTTTATGCCTCATATGATGTTTGTGATTAGAGAGTCACTGAAGAGTTATTTCTGTTGTTCTATCTTTCAAGGAGTCTCAAATGATTTTAGTGTATCAGATGGTATGGGAGATGCCTTGTTGGATAAGAGTCTTGAAGGTGGTATTTTGTTCTGTCAAATTAAATGTTTTTTCTAATCAACAAGAAGCAGAATGGGACATTATATTACCTTTATTTCCTTCCAAAAGTAGAAATGATGCCTGGCATTTATACAGCATCTACAGAGCCTTTAAAAACTAATATCATAACTCCATTTATAGATATAGGAGCCTTTCTTTGCCTCCTGACCCCAAACCACAGAGTAACTCAGCCTTTTACATGTCTCCAGTTGTTTGTGTGTACATTTGTGTCCAGTTTTCACGATGATTGTGGACCACGATGGCCTCATTGGTCATGTAACAATCTGAATTGAACCTGTGGTTATCTTGAAAATCATCACAGTGACCCAAACAGTCTGTTTTAGCCAGGTTGTGGTCTGCTTCTTTACTCTGTAAACATAGAAGATCACTGACAAGAATAGAAAGAAAACACATTGTGTTTGGATCCTGATCTTATAAATAATGTGACTTTTAAAAGTTCCTTTAAAACACTAGTCTTTCTTCAAGAAGTGAAGGTAAGAGCATGAGGCAATAATCCTATTTTGTTAATTTTTATATTCTTATACTCTATAGCAGGGAAAGGATTTTTAAAGAAATAATTTTTTTCTGTTAGCCCTGACCTTCCTCCCTAGTCTAGATCCCTTTGGCCTACTTCTCTCAGTTAATATTCCTCTCCCCATAGCTATCTTTGCTGTTCCTGTGATGTACTTGCCTGCCTATGACTCTCTATGTAAAAAATGAATAAGGAAAAAGAGGGGAACAGTGACAATCTAAATTGTGATTTCCCTTAATCAGAATGTATATCTGGGATAGCAGAGTACAAAGAGGCCTCTTACTTGATGCTTTTAAAATAAGGTTTATCCACTTAATTTAATCTTACTATTGTAGTTTGGTCACTTCAGTTTTTTAAATATGATTGTGTCATTGCAAATAATAAAACTGATAATTATATTTCTGCCTTAAAACTCAATTTTACAAAATATATAGAACATAGCAGTGGTTTTATACATGCCTTTCATTGTAGGAAAATAATATGCACCTTCCTTCTTCCATTCCTTTGGGTCCTTTTAAGGTTTCACTCACACTCAACAAAATGGCAAAGATGACAAAGGCCATGAATGGTCTATGTTGGAGGAGTTGTGAAAAGATAGGCACACTAATTCACTATTGATAGATCTATGAATTGGTCCAAATAGTCTAGAAAGCAATTTGAAATTATGCTATGAAAGTGACAAGTGTCCATACCTTTGACCAAGAGAACACATTGCTAGGTACCTGACCCAGGGAGATCAACAACAGAAAGGTCCCATGTATAACTATATATGGCAGTACTTTTTGTAGTAACAAAGAATCGAAAACAAAGTAGATGTCTATATCAGTTGGGAAATTGTAGAAAATAATGGAATCTTAAACTGCTTTAAAAACTGACAGATGAAAACATGAACTGACTAAAAGCTCTTTTCACTATTCTAACCAGTGCCTTATTATTAATATTAATGATAATATAACAATAATAATAGTAGACATTTAGATAACCCTTTATGATTAGCAAAGCAGTTTATATATATTATCTCTTTTGATCCTTAGGACAGTCTTATAAAGTACATGTTATTTTTTTATCACCATTTTACACATGAGGAAACTAAAACTCAGAGAGTTTAAATTATTTGCCCAGGATCTATTAATTGTATGAGGCAGGATTTGAACCCAAATCCAGCACTCTATCCACTATGCCACACGGGCTGCCTCTCCATCTTTCAACTAGATTATTGCAGTAACTTTCTAAGTGGCCTCTTTTCATTCTCACTGATGCCACATTATTCTTTCTAAAACATGGCTTTCATTATGTCTCTTCAACTTTACAAAAATAACTTTGCTTGAAGTTCATTCTTTTAAAATAATGTTTCTTTTCTTTCAGACATGGCCAAGCCCCCTTTTGGCTTTCCTCTCTTCTTTCTCTTTAATGAGTCATCCAAAGAATAATGCTCTGAGCCTGAAACTTAAACTATAAAATTCACATTCTATATTATGAGGAATATTGAGATTTAAACTGGAAGCTGAGTAGGCCATTTACCAAGGACACAGTTGAGTGACAAAGTCCAGTTTACTCTATAAAGTCAAATCGGTAAATGTCTGTTTCAAACCCAAAACAAAGAGGCTATTTCTGACTGTAATCCATTTACTATATCTTGAGTTGAAGTTAAAATGGCGCCACATGGCAGCTACTAGAAACTTCTGAAAGGTTTGTCTTTTGCTTCCTGTATTTGAAACAAGAGCCTTCTAAGTATAACCTCTCCCTAGGCTACAGCTCAGGTCAGTTATCCTCAGCACTGCTTTTCTTTCCTCATTTGGAACGAGTTCTCCTTTTCTCGACTTTCAGGTTTTTTTTTAAAATTTCCTCTTTTTAAAGGGATTCAAACTATCTTCTATCCCAAAACACATTTTTCTCTTTAAGTCTACCTACTCAGGGGCAATCCTTTACCTACATACCAATTTAAAATTAGAAAACACCCATATTTACATTGAGTGTTCTTGTCCAAACCAAATAGAAGAAACAGAAAGAAGACGTGTGATTTGTTTTCTTTTCTCACATGCGTTAACTGTAATTTATTAAAAAAAAATGTAGGTGGATTAGCCTAAAGTTATCTTAGAGATGACTTTTTCCCTCCCTACACTGTCTGGGCAACTGAATCCTTTTGGCATTTTGGAAATGTCAAATTAATTGGGTTTCCCAATTAATTTGACATTTCTCCAGAAGTTTGGCTTCTAAATCTCAAAGCTGTTCAGATTTAAGTTTTTGTTCATTTCATGAGTATTTTCACAAATGCTCATCATAGTGTGTCAGTTTCTGGATATGTGATTGGTGCTTTGAGCATATTACTTAACTATCAACAGATACTTATTTAGAAGGCAGCATTTCTAATGCATTCTCATTTTAAATCCGGTTAGCATGAACCAAAATTCAATGAGTTGTCATGCAATTAAGTTACAGATACCAGCTGATTATTGTATTTTAACATAGTGAGCTAATTCCCTACCCAGTTTTCAAGTAAGAAGGTGGAGGTGGGCTTGAAAAATTAACCTGCAAATTCCTGGTCATTTGCTGAAATATTTGAATGATCTTCAAATGCAGAAGATGAGAGGTAGTTGGTTCTCAGTGTTAGGTTATCTTTTAATCCTCTCTTAACTTTGCAAATAAATATTTTTTAAAAAGCATTTTCGGTTTCCCCTCATCTTTGTAGACATACAGGGAGTAAAGTAATTAGAATCAGTTTTCTTCATTCTCATTTCCAATGTTTGAGTAAGAACAATTTCGTAAGACTGCTTTCAGATTCAAAATGGAGTATCTACTATATGCTATCAAAAGATGACTCATTTTAAAAAGGGCCTTGTTTTAGTCATCTTGTCTCCAGTGAGAAGAAAATGGAATCCTGATGAATAATTATTCATCCACCTTAACTGTGCTCTCAGAGATATTTTGATTAAGATAAAAAAATTGATTTTAAATAGAGTGAATTCTTTTCCATCTCATCTTCATCTTCTGGTCTCCCTATTTTCCTTCATGTCCCACCTAAAAATCCACCTTCTACAAGAAGCCCTTCTAAGTCTCCCCTAATTCTAGGGTCTTTTCTCTGTTGATTATATCCAATTTATCTTATGTTGTTTGGACATAATTGTTTGTGTGTTATCCCCCTTACTATACTGTGAGCTCCTTGAGAGTAGGGCCTGGTGGGGTTTTTTCTCTTTCTTTGTATACCCAGCACTGGTACATCATAGTAAATGTTTGTTGACTGACTGATAGGTGGGTTTAATAGATTCTTCTGACTCCCAGTGGAGTAATATTATTAATGGGTCAATCCATAGAGAGCTTCCTTTCTTTTAGCATCCTTTTTCTCTCTGGTTATTTCATAACTAGGAATATCATGTTAGAACAATTTTGTGAATCAAGTTAGTACTTCTGGGTCTCATCCAACAATGATTAAATTGTTGGTGGTGGTAGGGGAATAAGTTGTTCGTTGAACAAGACAAATACATAATTTTAGGATTTCATAGTTCCATTTGTAAATCCATTCTTCCAATTCTGATCCTTAAAAAAAAAAGCTGTCTACACTTATCTTCATATCTTCTCTTACTCATTCCTTTGTCCTTTGCAATATGGTTTCCATCCTAATCACTCAACTGGAACTGCTCTCTCAAGACACCAACAATCTCTGAATTTCCAGAGCATATCACAGTATCTGACACATAGTAGGTGCCTAATAAATACTTGTTGCCTTGAATTGACTTGCAGGTCAGATAGTCTTGGTACTTACCCTTCTTGACCTCTCTCAGTCACATTTGCTGCTATTTATTGGCTTCACCTCCTCCTTACTTTCTCTGTTTTGTTGTGACACTGCTCCCTCCTGGTACTCCTCCCAGCTGGCTCCCATTCTTCAGTCTCTTTTGTGCCCAAAGTCCTGAGCATTTTTCTCACTCCACATTTTTTTTTTTCTTGGTGCCTCATCAACTCCTATGATTTTCATCTGTTTCATTCTCTATATAAATATCTCCCAGGCTTATATAACTAATCGCAATCTCTCCTCTGAATGTTGGTTCCATATCACCAACTGCTTATTGTACTTTTCAAACTGATATCTCAGAGACGTCTTAAATTCATTATCTCCTAATCAAACCCATCCCTCTTCCAAACTTCTGTATTTTAGTGGAAAGCACCACCATCTCCCACATATGTAATCCTAATGCTATCCTTGAATACTGACTTTGACACACCCTATATTCAGCCACCAAATATTGTCATTTTTCTCTGTAAAGTCCCTCAAATTCAACCCTTTCTGTCTAAGGACACAGACACCACCTTAGTTCAGGCTCTTATCACTCCTTGCTTAAACTACTACCAAATCTTTCTCATTCTAGTCCATTCTCCACACAGCTGCCAAAAGGGTTTTTCTTAAGCACAGATGTGACCATGTCGCTTTTCTCAATAATTCCAGTGGCTTCCTAGGACCTCTAGGATAAAATAGAAGCTGCCTGGCTTTTAAAGCCCTTTGTAGCCTGGCCCTCACCTATCTTTCCAGCCTCATTTTTAGTGCTGTCCCTCCTGCACTCTGTAGTCCATCCAAATTGATCTTCTCTGTTCTTCATACCTGTCAACGTCCCTCTGCTCTGACTGTCTCCCATGCATAGAATGTGCTCCCTCTTCACCTCTTCTTCATGGAAATCATCTCTTCCTTCAAGTTGCAGTTCGAGAACCCCCTTTTGCTTGAATATTTTGTTGATCCCTTCAACTGCTGAGAGTATCTTTCTGAATTTATATAATATTGTTAATTTAAAATTTTTTTTTGATTATCTGTATTGGTGATGCCTAGCACAGTTCCTGATACATAGTATCTAACAAATATTGATTGATTTCACATGATCAGCATAAAGTAGGGGACTACTTTTCTTCATGTCATTCAGTACCCTATCCCATAAGGACATGAGGCATCTGTAAGCAGGACTAAACTTTTAAAATATCTGGACATTCCAAAGCCTTGGGGGAAAATGGAAATTTGGATCAAATTATAGTATATACATGATTTTAAGTGCCTTTTATAGACCTATAGGTCACCTTTAATAAGAAAGTAATGGTGCTACTATACTCAGCTTTTGTAAGATCACGTCTTTGGTATTAGGTTCAGTTCTTTTTTGTTTTTTAAATTAATTTACAGAAATCTATTTTCCCTCCCTTCCATCCCCATCACCATTTTAAAAAAAGACAAACATTCCTTGTAGTAAATATGCATAATCAAGCAAAACAGATTCCTTCGTTGGCTATGTTCAAAATGATATATGTGTCATTCTGTGCCATGAATCCATTGTTTTTCTTTCTAGAGGAAGCTAGTGTTTCAGTAGACAGAGCACTGAGCCTGGAATCAGGAAGAACTGAGTTCAAATCCAGCCTGAGATACTTACTAGCCGTGTGACTCTGGGCAAGTCACTTAACCTCTGTTTGTCTTAATTTCCTCAATTGTAAAATGCAGATAATAACAGCAGCTATCTCACAGGGTTATTGTGATGACCAAATGAGAATTATTTGTTAAATGCTTAGCGCAGTGCTGATACGCAGTAAGCACTGTGTAAATGTTTATTCCCTTCCCCTTGCTTTTCAGGAGGTGGATAGCATGCTTCATCATCAGTTCTCTGAATCATAGATGATCATTATGTAAATCCTCTTACAATGTTCAAAGTTGTTTCTTTTTTCAGTTATTGTTTTTATATAAATTACTCTTCTGGTTTTATTCACTTTTTCTGAGTTAGTTCATTCAAATCTTCTCATGCCTCTTTGAAATCATCTTTTTCTTCATTTCTTATAGCATGATAATATTCCATCATATTCACATACCACAGTTCATTTAGCCATTCCCCAAAAGATGGTCATCCCCATAGTTGCAATTGTTTGCCAGCACTTAGTGCTATAGTTGAAGAAAGACACTGAGAAGCTAGAGAATGTCCAGAGGAGGGCAACCAGACACATAAAGGGCCAGGAGTCCATGTCGTATGAAAATCAGTTGGAGGAACCAACAGTGTTAAGGCTGGATAAGAGAGACTTACATGGGGCCATGACAGAAATGTTTTGGTTTTTTGAAAGGCTGTCATGTGAAGAGGTTTAGACTTTTCCAATTTAGTCTTAAAAGGCAAAACCAGGAACATTGGTTGAAGTTTTGAACTTCTATAATTTAGGTAGGCTTAATGTCATGAAGAATTTTCTTCTCTTCTTTTTTTGTATCTATAATATGATGACACTTCATTTCTTTTTCAAAAAATGTATTCTGTATTTTTAGCATTCATTTTTTGAAATAATTATTTACTTATTTTTAACATTCTTTTCTTTTTAAATTTTGAGTTCCAAATTCTCTCCCTCCCTCTCTTTTTCCCTCCCATCCTATCCCCCACTGATAAGGCAAGCAATATGATATCAATTATACATCTAAAATCATGAAAAAACATTTCCATATTAGCCATGTTGCAAGAAAAGCAATAAAAATAAAGTGAAGAAATTATGTTTCATTCTACTCTATCAGTTCTTTCTCTTAAAATGGATAGCACTTTTTATCTTTCAGAATTGTCTTGGATAATTGCATTGATCAGAATAGCTAAGTCATTCACAATTGATCATCATAAAATATTCTTGTTACTGTGTACAGTGTTCTCTGGTTTTGTTCACTTTACTTTGCATCAAATCATATAAGTCTTCTTAGGTGTTTTTTTAAGCATCCTGCTTGTAATTTCTTATAGCACAGTACTATTCTGTCACAATCATGTATTACATTTTGTTCATCCATTCCCCAATTGATGGGTATCCCCATAATTTCCAGTTCTTTGCCACCACAAAAAGAGCTAGTCTAAATATTTTTGTCCACATAGGTTCTTTTCCCTTTTTTTATTTCTTTGGGATATAGACCTAGTAGTGGTATTACTGGGTCAAAGGGTACAAACATTTTTGTAACTCTTTGAGCATAGTTCCAAGTCGTTCCCTAGAATGGTTGGATTAGTTAACAACTTCACTAATAGTGTATTCCTGTCCCAATTATTTCACGTCCCCTCCAACATTTGTCATTTTCCTTTTCTATCATGTTAACCAGTATGGTAGGTGTAAGGTAGTATCCTAGAGTTGTTTTAATTTGCATTTCTCTAATCAGTAGTGATTTAGAGCATTTTTTCATGTGACTGTTACTAGCTTTGATTTCTTCTTCTGAAAACTGCCTGCTCATATTCTTTGAATGTTTATCATTTGAGAAAATGAAGAATTTTCTAACAATAAAAGTCTTTTCAAAATGGAATGAGCTGTCTTGAGAGACAGTGATTACTCTCTCATTGGAAGTCTTCAAGCAGGATCTTCAAGATCCTTCCTCCTTCCCTTCCTCCCTCCCTCCTTCATCCTTCCTTCCTTCCTGCCTTCCTTCCTTCCTTCCTGTTAGCAAGCAAACTCCTGAAATGTTGGATGGACCCCCTATGGCAAACATATGTGAGGACATGTAAAAGATTTGTACAAAATTGATAGTTATCAATATGTTGCATTAATGGAGTGAATATTCCATTTAATATTTGGATATAGTATACATACATATATATTTGTGTATGCGTGTACATATACACATATGTATAATATATGTAATAATAATAATATTGTTGTTCAGTTGTTCATTTCTGTTCTTCATGACCGCATGGAACCATAGCACACTAATACTGTCCATGGGGTTTTCTTGGTGAAGATACTGGAGTGATTTGCCATTTTCTTCTGCAGTTATAATAATGGTAATATGATAATATACTAGAGTAATAGTAATACATAGCAATAATATTACATATCACATATGTGCATATACATATATTACACATATATGTATGTATGTATTGCTTCCCATTATCTTATTTGTGTGAAAAGGAGACAGATTCTATCTCTAATAACTTAGATATTTCTCTATCCAAAGCCTTTTTTCAAAAACTAAACAGTAAGGAGAAGATAATAAGCATTTATTATTTCGGTATTAATCAACTATGTGCCAAGTACCTTTTTAAAAAACTTTACAAATATCTCAGTTGATCTTCATAACAGCCATGCAAGGTAGATGCTGTTATTACCCCCATTTTACATTTGGGGAAACTGAGGCAAACAGAGGTTACATGACTTTCCTAGCTTGTAAGTATCTGAGGCCAAATTGGAACTTGGGTTCTCCTCATTCCAGGCCAAGCACTTTATCCAGTTGCTTCTGGTCAAACAGATGATAAGCATCGTCATCTTAGAGCTTTTGAGTTTAAATGGATGCTGGAAGTCATCTATGCTTGTAGTCTCAAACCCTCATTTTACATATGAGTGAACTGAGAACCAGAGAAATTAAGTGACTTGCCTCCACTTTGCTGCTCTAGAATGATAAATCACAGGACTAGTAGTGTTCATCCTCCTTCCATATCTTTGATTCCTAGTTACAAGGATAGGCATAGATACATTAGCATCTAAATTAATGGCAGTAGGAGGGAGCCCACAGGGAAAGAAGGCACTGAGTTATTTTTCCCTCACTAATGAAAACAGTGGTGGCCCATGAAAACAGAAATAGATCTTGCCCTGGAAATGGAGAGTTGTGTTGTGCTATCATCACTTGCCATCATCCAGCTTCTTCTTGAAGACCTCTGGTGGGAGATGAACCAGCACTCGTGGTCAGTATACAGTAATTGGAGAGTAGCACAGCCCCCCCCCCCCCCAAAAAGGCATTGGCTTTTGAAACAGAAAATCCTAGTTCAGATCTAGCTCAGGTTACTTACTAGCTGTGTGACCTTGGAGAAGTCACTTTCATCATTTTATCATTTTTATGTCATGAACTCTTTTGGTAGTCTGGTAAAACCCTTCCAGGAATAACATTTTTAAATCATAAACTAAAATATATAGAATTACAAAGGAAACCCAGCTATATCAAAATTATGTTAGTAAAATATTAAACTCATTCACAGGCCCCCTGTAATCTATCGATGGGCACCTCATGAATCTGTGGACCCCAGGTTAAGAGCCTATGTATTGGATAATTTTTTTTTAGTTCTAAACCTATGATCCTATGCTATTGCTGCCAGTTTTCCCCATAAAACTAGGTAATGTGGCATAGTAGGAAGAGTCCTGGATGTGAAATCAGAGGAACTGAATTTGAATCTCAACAGCTACTCATTGGTTGTTTGATCTTGAATTAGTCCTTTAATCTCCACATGCTTCATTTGCCCCACCCATGAAATGACGGAATTGGACTATAAGGTGATGTTTAAGGACCTTTTAAGTTCTAAATCCTACTGTCCTGTTGAATAGTTTCTTTGTTTGTTTTTTGTTTGTACAAATTATCGTGAGGAAGTATAGGCTAGATAACAATATATAAACATTTTATCAAAAATATTTTGTTATCCTGAAAAAAAAGTCAAAATATTTGATTTTCTAGTTTTTCATGGAAAAAAGAGGAAAATATTTGTTATAACAGTTTTTGGTAGTTTTTCATTTTGGGGGGGGGGCTATTGTAGCTCTTTGCAATATCGCACCAGTGGCTACCTGCCCACTTTCTTCATCTTAGAGCTCTGGATCTTAATTTTGTAATGGAGGAGACTGAGACTCAGAAGGTAAAATACCTTGTTCCAAGTTCCATTGTCCTATGTCACATCTCATATAGAGAATACGCTGAAGTATACCTGATACATCTTATTGGAGCATGTGACCCAAACTGATCCTTGGTCATTTCTGATCAGTTACCAAGAGTTGATCCATTCCTTGATGTCCAACTTAACCTATGCTTGGTTTGTTTGCAAGGAAAATAATATAAATAATCTAAAATAAACCCAAGAACACTTGGATGGTCTGCAGTTCCCAGGCTGCAGATGATAATACTATTGAGACGATGCCCATTTAATACTATTCTCATACACAAATTAATTTACCCAATGAATATGAAAATAATGTTTTAGGTGAAAAATTTTAGCTTTTTTAATTGAAGGTCTCCAATCTAAGAGAGTCCATATTAATCTGAGAAGCTCAACTTTAATATTTTCCAAGTGTTTGCCTTTCCAATAACAGCCTTGTCATATCAAAGATGTTTGCCTTTTGGTAATTCTGTGTTTTCATCAAATCACTTGTGTACTTGTGACCAATCTTTCCAACATTCTGAAAGGCTTGGGAACATCCTGGCACTGTGAAATATCATTAGTGTTGCACAAACAGTTCAGACACAGGGTGTGTCATCGCTGCTTCTTCTTTGAGGCTTAGTCCTTGGTCTTCCGTCTGTGCTCTATCATGTGCCCTTGCACCACCCCTCTGGTTTGTTCAGTGATCCAGCAGGGACTAGAGCATCTTGCTCTAAATGCCCAGTATAATCTTCCACTTTTATTCTTGTTATTAGAAAGCAAGAGGGAATAAAGGTCAGGGTTTTCGCTGGCAGGCTGTCTGATTTTTTCACTCAGCAATCACATGTTAAGAGGAGCTAGTTCATCTGTCTGCGGGCTTAGGCTTCAACAGCATAAGCTGTCAGACTAACATTGATTGAAGGTGGACCGGGAGGGGGAAGCGCATCTGTCCAATGGCTGGCTCGCCATTGGCTTCTTATTACAGCATTCTCCCCTGAGACACACCCTGCATGCTCATTCACCTACCTCCTCCTCCTCCTCCTCCTCCTCCTCCTCCTCCTCCTCTTCTTCCCTCCCCTCCTTTTCCTACCCCTTCATTACTGATTCACAGCAAGAGGCAGCAGCAGCAGCAGCCCTTCTTGTCACGAATCAAGGATTGCAATGAGCTCATCCTTTTCTCCTTGCAGCCTCACAACTGCCTTAGCTTTCTGGCTCCTGCTGCTGCTGTCTGCTCACTTATATACAAACACACACATGCATGCACACTCACACCCTAGGCCCTGCTAGGTGGCTTTGCTTGTGCATTCACTCTTGGCTCTTTTCATAGCTTCACCGACTCGCACTGTTTTCTATTTAGATCAACGTTTGCTTTTTGTTTTGCTTTGCCAATCTACGTCGGTGCTTCTGAACAGTGGATGGTTGGCTTTTAGGGTGGCTAGAGTCAAAATGCTCTTCTCGAGACGTTAGCTGGCAATTCCCAACACACTCAGGCGTGTACAGCATCCTCTAGGGGAGACCTTAGATTGTCTCCCCTCCTCCTGTAGTTCTTCAGATTGTGGATAGAGAGACCAAGTCTTCTCATTCTGGATACTTACCTCTTACTGCTCATGGAAGAAGGGGTGCCCTGCCCAGCCCCAGCTGCTAAGCTCACACCTCCTGTCAAAAAGTCCCAGGACATGCACGACGAGAGAAGCAAGCTGGTGAATGAGTACGCATGCAGAGTGCTGGAGCTTCTGGGGATGGGCCATCGCCTGTTTGTGCCTCGGCTTCTGGCGGTGAGACCACTTTTTATTGAACTTCGTTTTTAGGAAATCTGTCACCTTTTTTGCCTAGGAGAATCCCCTGCAGCCCTGGACGAGGCTTGTGGTTTCTTCTGTTTTCTTCTTTTTACCCACCCTACCTTGAAGGAGTTGCTGAATGGCCCTCATCCTTCTGGCCAAGGACTGCCAAGGGGCCCCATTCCTGAACCTGGTCCATGCCACTCCTTAATTGGCAGGAGGGGATCATAGCTCAGGAGGGCTGTATCCCAAAGGCTATTTGCTTAGAGCATGGAATCCTCTTCCTGGGTTTAACTCCATGTTAGCAAGCGTATTTCTGTGGTTTGCTACATTAGATGATAAAGCAGAATGCACCCATGCTTGATATGAGTTCTGTTATTCATGTATCTAAAAGCTGAATTTAAAAACCAACATTATAACTAGTCATCTGAACCAGTAACATCATAGGTTGTTTCCATTTAACTATTCTATTTAGTTGCTAACTTGGATTTTTGTGGGGGAGGGGGGAATGCCTAAAAATACCTGGTCAGGAAATAGTTAAAGATGCTTTTATCTACTGGGACAAGTGAACTGAGGATCTTTGAAATGGTCTGAAGCTGATATTTCACAAATGGTACTGAGAAGTCTGACTTGCTTATCACTCATATTGCCAGATAAGAGGGGGGAAAAACATATCTTCCTTCTTCCCCACAAAGAGTTAAATTTAAGTAGTAGCGATCGGTGATGCAGGATTATTACCCATTTCCCTTCAGTGGTTTGGTAACTACACCTTGCCACTGTTCTGTCATGTGTATGGTAGTTCTACACCGTTATTTGGTAATTGGACCAGAATAATTGAGTCTGCCTATTTTGCATGATGCAGCTCAATAGCATTCCAGATTGTTAGACTTCTGTTATTTTGGAACCCTTTCACTGCTAGAGTTATTTTACTGAATTTCACCCATTTCTCACTGCCCCCCCCCCCACAGTATTTTGCTTTTGATTTTCTTCTGTCCTTCCATCCTCTTCCTTGCTCTCCAGCTCTGTAGGTGGATGACTAACAAATATGTGATTATATTTATTGAAAGGTCTGTGGACCAGAATCCTGTACCTTGTATGTCTTGAGATGGAGACACTTGGTTTGATTGTCAAATTATGGACAATTTGAATTTGTCTTTAATTCAGCAAGCATTTGAAAAACCCCTTATATATATGCAAGGAAGGCTCTGTGCTACATTTTACTGTGTTGGAGATTTTGCAAGAATTTTATCCAAGATGTATAATTCCATTTTCATTTATGCAATAAATAAAAAGAATCCAGTATATGTAGTTTTCTGCCCAGTTCATATTCCCATTGGTCAGTTAAATTTCTGTTTTCATGAACCTTAATTTTATAATTAAATAGGAGATACAAATTCATTGTTTTATTAGAAAAAAATTTTTTTAAGAAGCATCAGGAACAAACACCTTTGACACTTGAGAGTCTAAAGTTATGAAAACCAGCAAATTCTTGTCATTCCATGGTGGGGAAGGGAGTATTAGTATTTTGGGTCTTGTTATATGTAACCATATTTTCAAAAAGTATTTAAACTCTGTGACCCAATGGTGTTTGATGGTATCTCTCCAGGAAATAGAAGGTCCTCCTCACTGCTTTCTGTATTTTAAGATATTGTAAAGTAATAACTTGATAGCCTAAGCTTTTCTCATGTTGATATCTGCCTTCGGGATAAAAACTTTCTTTAGTTAGCATCAACCAGGAGTAAGTTTTTACAGAGCATAGTTTGGGTTTCACTCTGTATTTTCTGAAGGAGGCCCATTCACCTCACATTTTTCAGCTGCACAGAGTTTGTCATTGCCAATTTGGGATATTGTGGGTGTAACATGCATTTGGTCATTTGAGGTTTTGATACCAGCACCCTGGGGAATAACTACTTGCTGCCATCACTACATATGAAAAGCTTATGGAAAAGCATCTCTAGAGCCATATGAGTTTCTTCCACATGGTTGCACTTGAGGAAGATCAGTGGGAGAACCATGTTACTTTACATATTGAGAATCACATATTTAGTCACATGACTTTTGGGTAGGTGAATGCTGTTCCTCTGAGTTGCTGTTCTCTATCACCAGTGCCAGTAGGAAGTTCGGTTGCTCAGCCTTGTCTTATTGAACTGGCTAATCATGTGGGATCAATGGCTAATCCCTATAGGAAAGACCTGTGAGGAATCTTGCCACATACAGCATTGTGGTCTCTCTGCCATCAGCCAAGAGGGCATGTACGCAAGTTTTTAGAAATTTACAATAACTCTTTACATTTTCAATCATATTTTGAACACGAATGGGGAGGAATTAAACCACTCTGGAAAAAACCTGGTTAATTACTTAAAGGAACCTATTCACTTTTGGAGAATTATAAAGGCAAGCTTAAATTGTTAAAAAGCAGCATTGAATGGTGGGGATTTATTAATGAATTGATACTATGAATTTGTAACTTTAAACCTTGTTCATTGTTTAGCATTGAAAGTATCCTATCATAAATACACTAAATTCTTGTGTGTGGCTAAAAGAGATACCCATGGAAAGATTCACTTTCTTTTTAGATATAGACCTTAAATTCAATGTGTTATTTTTTAGAAGTGGGCTAAATGATGGCTTTTGGAAACCACTTATAAAGAAGTTAACATTAGATATTCCTCTTCATAAGGGAAAGTTCTGATGGGCAGACTCACCAAATTATATATTGCTGCCAAGTAATAAAAAAATAGCAAAAACAACAACAACAACAACAACAACAAAAACCCAACCTCCAGACCCAAAATTCTGTCACCTCTACTATGGTCTAAGCAATTCCCCAGATGCTCATTGGGTTTGGGAATAGCTCTGTTCAAAAGAAAGACTAGAAGTGTCCAAGACTGAAGGTTACAGTATCTTGAGTTAATTTGTAAATCAGTTTTTTTTGCAAAAATTCATTTTAAATGCATTAGGTTGGGGGGAGGGGATATTAGATGGAGTGACTCATTACTTAAAGTAATCCAGTGATAAAGCCTGTTGTGAAACACTATTTTTGCAGAGTGAATAATGACCTCTTATCTCTCTGGTAAATATAGATTTTCATACATTGTATTAGCATAAAATGGAGTATACCCCCATATGTCTGTGTGTTCTCATTTTAGTTGATGGTCTACAAATGAACCATGAGGAAATTAACGCTCTTCTTGCCTTTTTTTATTCCTTTTGAATATTTTCTACTTCTCTTTATAACATATCACAGTGAGGCAGAGGCATGCTATCTTGTCTACATTAAGGACTTGTCTTAGACTAGTCTATTCATCCAGTCACAGGCCTGGCACATAGTAGGTGTGGAATAATAAAAATGCTTATTAATTGTTTGATTTTATGTATAATTTATATTTAAATGTAAGGAAGGGTAGTATTTGAGACTATCATTGTTAATTACTTTCTCATATCACCATTTGATACCAGATTAGTGAAAGTTTCTAATTATCTACAAGAGCAAATACAGCCCTGATACTATAAGAAGAGTAAATAAAATATCTCTCAATTACTTTGACTTTCCTGTTTTTTTCTTTTGAATTTTTTCGAGGGTATGGGAAGAGAAAGAAGGGTGTTAGCATCTTCTGTCTATAGTTTTAAGGTATGTCCAGTCTAGTGCTTTATTCCAAAATTATAATAGGCTTTTTCTGGGGGTTGAAGCAAACTACTTTGTTCTTTTCCTTACAATAACTCCCTTAGCTCTGGTTAACATTATCTTTCATTACCATTCTTCAGCAAATAAAAATATTTTGGAAAATGGAAAAATGTGTGGGCAACCACTTTTTTTTTTCACTTCAGAGTACAAATACATAGAATGAAAATGTTCCCTGGGTGCTCTCCTGAGGGAACTGAAGACAAACCTTAAACAAGTATTTTGCATTTGAAGAACATCCTGTTTAGTTTTAATCAATTTCCCTTCCTATGATGACAATAAGTAGAAAGCAGTAATACGAAAATCAACACAACCTGTTTGAGCTCACTCATTTGGTTGCTGAAATATCAGTCTTTATGTTTTGAGAGATATATTTTAAAGCTCAGAAGTTATCACCAGAGTGAATCAAGTGTGTAAGTCTCTATTCATTGATAAGGTTGAGTATTAATTCTCACATTATCGTAAAATTCATTTTTTGCTCTTAAGAATGACACCTGTTGCCACAGTTGCTACATTACTAATTATTATGCAAATGCCACCATCTCCAGGGGTCCTTTCTAATTCTGCCTAGCCTTCCTTTCTAAGGTTGCTTTTCATCCACTCTATCTCAGATGTATACCCCTTTAGGCAGCTCAGTAGCACAATGGATAGAGTATCAGACCTGGAGTCAGCAAGACCTGAGTTCAGATTCTATCTCAGACACATAATGAGCCATGTGACCCTGGGAAACTCAATCAACCTCTCAGCTTAGGTTTCCTCATCTGTAAGAGGAAGATAGAAGCAATCTATTTGGGAGGATTGTTACAAGGATTAAATGAGATACTGTATGTAAAGCACTTTGTAAACTTTAACGTGCTACATAAATGCTATCATTATAATCATCATCATCATCATCATTTATATTCTCTTCTCCATTCTAATGTAAACTCCTTGAGATCAGGGACTTTTTTTTTTGCTTTTTTTGCATCCCTAGTGCCTGGCACATGGTACTTAATAAATGCTTATTGATTGATTAGATTAGAGAGCTGTTATTGTTTTGAGAGATATTTTTCTGAGTCTTAGCTTAACAGGTGAAATGAGTTCCAAATGATTTCCTTGTACTTCTTTTTAACACTCTAGTTGTACTTGGATGGATCTATGATGTCATTGGTGTGGTTACTTTCTGTACTAGTGAAGATTGGAATCCCTCCATACCTTAGCAGTCTATGTGATTCTTATTCATAGCTTTGTATAAATCCTCCCTAGACAAACTGTAAAACATTCTCTAGGCTGTACCTTAGTTCCTTCAATGTTTTCAGGACTACCATTGTAGCTGCCAGCTGGTCATCTGATTTTTTTCATATTCTCACTGAATTACTGGTCTACCTCCTTTTCCTTTAAGATCTAGAAAACACTGTGACTTAGCTTACTACTCTGCTCTAGAGTTTATAGTCCCTTATTCAGACTGACATTTATTTGATGCCACTTTATTAAATATTTGGTAATATACCTAAACCAATAGAGAGTAGCTTATTAAAGTATTACTTCTATGAAGGATAGGAGGCACCTCAGATACAGACCAGGTTGGAACATGGAAAGTTAACCCCTTAAGATTTGTTTTCAGTTAATCACAGTACACAGTGACAATACAACACGAGAAAGAGAGAGACAGAGACAGAGACAGAGAGATAGAATGGACAAGTGTTTATTAATGCTTACTATGTGCCAGGTACTGTGTTAAGTACCGAAGATACAAATAATATATAGCTAAGTCAGCTAGGTAGTTCAGTGGATAGAGTGGCAAGCTTGAATTCAGAACAGTTCAGATTTAGGCTCTGACATTTTCCTGGACAAGTCACTTAACCTCTATTTGCCTCAGTCTCTTCATCTGTAGAATGAAGATAATAATACACCTACTTCTAAGGCTTATTGTGAAGATCAAATGAGAGAAGTGTGAAATGCTTAGCGTATTGCCTGTGCTATATAGATGTTAGTTATTATCATCATCATCATCATCTTTGAATAAAAGCAAACAAGACAATTCTTGCCCTCAAGGAGCTTACATTTTAACTGGGAAAAATCAACAAACACATAAAAGAGTGGTGCAAAATGGGGCAGGGAACTTTCTGTACAGAAGCATGGTGTAGTAGCCATGTTGCAGGGATGGCCAGGAAGTGTCTTGGAGGGCTTGGGTCCTGGCTAGAGAAGGCAAAGGCTCACCCATCGGAGTCAGGAATTCAGACGTGGAGCCCACGGTTTCATGATGGGAAGAAGATGAGGATATGAGCCAGAGAGCAGATGACACGATATGGAGATAGAAAACAAAAATTAAAAAGAAACAGCACAAGGAAGAACCTAAAAAGCAGGTCTCTAAGCCTTTCTTTTCTCCTAGTTTCTTTCTTCTATTTTCTTCAATTTCCTCATCTGTAAAGTGGGGATAATAATAGCACCTACCTCCCAGGGTTGGTGTGAAGATCATATGAAATAATAATTGGACAAACAGCAATCCAACTGGAGGTAGAGGAGGAATGTCCATCAGCAGATGAGCTCTGAGATAGTAGGAAAAGGGCTATTTATTTAGAGCCTAATGTCTTTCATTCCTTTTATTTATTTTTTTTTCTTTTTTGGAGAGGTGGGGTGGAAAGGCAATCAGATTTAAGTAACTTGCCCAGGGTCATCCAGTTAGTAAGTGTCTGAGGCCAGATTTGAACTCAGATCCTCCTGACTCCAGGGCCAGTGCTCTATCTATTGTACCACCTAACTGCCCCATTCCTTATATTTGCCTGAAGAACAAATCTCTGTGGGCCTACTGGACTACAGAATGTGTAGTGTATGGGAGTGGAGTGTGGATGTCCCAGGTAACTTTCAAGATATCTCAGAGGCTGATATTTTAGTTAGAGAGATATTCTGTGGTGTCCAAGTTCAATCAATCTGATATACATCCAGTGATTACCCCAGCAATCCAAATGAAATATGTTGCAGAGGTGACACGCAAGACAGTACTAAAATTCTCCCAACCACCTCTGTGTCCTGCCACAAGTAAGTTGCTGCAGAGAATGATACAAGATCAAATAGCGGTTTAAGCTTAATTTTCTATGACCACCACCATTATTAGCTCTGTTCTCTGATTACAGGAGTAGGGACTTGAGTTGGTTGCTTAGGAGATCTTGCCCAATATTAATAGCAATTGAATTTTTATTTGTTTCAGTTTAATGTTACTGTAAATTGAAATGGAGGTTGGGGAGGGTCACGAATCCAGAGGACTTCACCACAGGAAGAGTAGTAGGAGCAGGGCTGCTGGACACCAGTCTTGCCCTGCCGAAAGCAGGAACCTGTTGGCCTTTTTTTTTTTTTTAATATTCTCTCAAACAGGTTAGCAAATTTTACATGTGTTTATAATGGAATTTGAATGACACAAAATTTTAACATAACATGTAGTCTTATGTCTTTAACATAACATGTAGTTCCCAGTCTCCATGGTTTTGATTTTTTTTTATTTCTTTACTCATTCTTTCTCTTTATTAAGTTAGTCATTGACTACTTTGAAGACCGTTTTATTTTGACTTTATATATCTTCCTTCTGAACCTTAATTTATATTCGCACCATTTGAAATGAAAAGTATTTATGTGTTGTCTTGAAGAAACATTTTCAATATTGAAACATATAAGCATGTTTTTTCTCTAGATGTAAATTTTCTGTAATTAACTTAGCAGTAAGGTTTACTTCCACATTGGTTTACTTCCACAGTCATTTTCCTAGTGTTCTCAGTGAAGATTACAAGGTATTGGGTAGCTTTCTGAATCTCCTCAACCTGTGTTTTGCCAATTTTTTAATTTTTTAATTTGTTAAACTTCTTATGAAGGCCTTCCTGAAGGCCTGGGATCACCCTGGTTGTGTCATCCCACATCTTCAAAAAAACATCCTGAAAAGAAAAACAAAAGCCCAGAATTACAGATTAGCCTTAAAATACCAAAGTCCTCTTCCCAAGGCTTTTTCATTACTCAGAGCCTGTGTCTGGGTAAGCTTTTGGAGGATGAACTTTCCAAACTTTCATCTGTTATAGGACAAGCATGTTAATTTGTTAGAACCTTCTCATATCGCTTCTTTGAATGGGATTTCTGGGTTTGTACAGTCAATTTTAGCTTATGGCAGAGAAGATAGGTGTATTTTCCCACATAAAGAATGGGTTTAGAAACTTTGCAACATTGACTGTTCAGGAAAAGATACCATCTTTATAATTGTTATCATGAATATAGACAAAATAAAATCATGATTTCCTTTGTAATTATCTTACAGACATCCAAGGAAGACCTTCTGCAGGCTGACTTCGAAGGTGCTTTAAAGTTTTTCAGAGTCCAGCTTCCAAAGAGGTACAGGGCAGAAGAAAATGCCCGGAGGTTGATGGAACAAGCATGTAACATTAAGGTAAGATGCCTCAGTTTCATTTCCTGACCTTCACAGTTCGTATCTATTTACTGAATAAAGGTGGAAGTGGAAAAATGGTAAGAGAATATGAAAAGAGATATTATGTTGTTCCTTTGTGAGTTGCTGGATTTTGACTAGATTGATGAAGAAAAACATGTTACATTTTGCCTTGGTTTTCTGATGGTTTGCTTTATCATAGTAGGATATACTTTTTTTTTTTAGAGTGAAGTATATCTATATATCTATATATAGATATATAGATATACTTCACTCTAAAAAAAGTATATATATAAATATATATAAAAAGTATATATATATATAAAGTATATATATATATATATCTCATAAAAACACTTAGGTTTGTAAAGAGATTTCTCTCAGGTTGGTAGCTATGTGGTAGCTTTTTGTGATGGATGGCAGGTCCAGCTAGTTACAACAGGAAATCAAAGACTTGCCCAATCGGTTAGGGCCTTAGGGCCTTGAGTGGGCTGCTGTGATGGTGGTTTCCATAGCAAGCACACTTGATATTTCGCTTTCACCATCTGGCTTAACGGTGTTCAGGGCAACAAAGAAGAGCATGCCTATGCAGTTCTTCACACTCTGTGAAGATCTAAAAAGGTTTGAACACCTAATCATCCAATCTCTGCCTCCATCCATCCCATGTGCATTGAAATTATTGCAAGCACATTGATCGGGGAAATCTGATTACATTTAAAAACATACACACACACTAATATTTTAAACCTGGCCTAGAATGGGTTTCATATATTTATTTATCTAGGTATCTGGAGTATTAAGTGACAATGAGGATGAGAATGAATTCCTCTAGACAGTGATGTTCATGCCTTGAACTTTAAAATAATGGGACATCAAGTTCTCACCATGCCATATCCCTCTGCCTCCACATAAGATGTGCCTGAACTGTCACTAGACAGAGTTCTCCATTTACCTGTTAGACGTTCCATGAGATGTTTTTAATAGTGGATCATACAATGTTAGTCCTTAAAGGGACCTTGGAGAGTATCTGACTCATTTTCCCACCCAACTTTACACAGACTTGATAAGGTTTGACATCGTATGTAAACATGCATACGTGAACACATACACTCCTAGGGTGTGTGTATGTGTATATGTATGTAAACATATGCACATTGATGGATGGATGAATGGATGGATGGATGTATTCACACACATAAAGGATGTCCCAGAAATCTTAGAAAGTCAGGACTGTAGGACTTTTGGATCTCTCTGTATATGTGCAGTGGTGTCTCACATGAACCATAATATTTTGATTGCTGTTTTTTCTTGTCAGTTACTTAACTTACTCTCAAAATAAAGAAATGTCCTTTGTTTCTAACAATTAATTTATTGCCCATTTCAGTTGACCACTTTTTACTTTTAAGTCTTTGGTAATACTGATATCGTCATCATCTTAGCCTGTGAACTTCTAGTTCAGATCATCCCATCAATTGTCTAAAGGCTAGCAGTCTTCCTGGAGGTCTTTTGACCTTCTCTGGGTACCACTGCAGCACCTGTGTTGTCTGTCACTTATCTACTCATTCATTCTACAGACCAGACTCACTTCCCTTTTTTGATTATACATTTTCTAGGTAACATCTTCTATACTACATTTTGCACACAAATTATCATTAGCAAAATACTTCAACCTGTGTACACCTACCTTATGCCTCTCAGTTGCTTTTTGGGTCATCTGTAGTTTCAGTTCTGTGGGAATAATCAAGGATATCCTGTGGGACAAATTAAAGCATTTATCTCAAAAGTGAAACGGTGGGAAAATAAAGGGCTACTGGTAAGAATTTTTAAAAGGCATATTTTCAAAGAAAATTTTCCTCCAAGCGATAGAGGATTAAAAAGACTAAAAAAACCAGAAAGATGTATCCAAGATTGCCAGAACTGCAGGGGACTGCTTTTTCACAGTAGAACGGATGAGTCTTTATAGGGAGCACAGGTAGCCAGTGATGCCAAGTGAGGAAAATAGAATTCACAAGAAGCAGAAAAAGTTAATGTTTTTGAGCACACCTAAAATATGGTTTGAAAAGAGAATGCCCAAGGTAGAAGTGTTATATGAAGGCTGGGTAATTCATTAAATTATAACCAATCATAAATATGATTTTTATGGTTATACTTTTCCCTAAGATATTTGGAGTATTTCCCACAGGTTATATCTTCTTTTTACATGTAATATTCACAAAAAAATTGATCAGACGGGGAAATTTAGGGAGGGAAAATGTGAGGGGCATACCCTCCCCAGGGACTGAGTGGAGCCTCCTCACATTTTCTGTTATTATGTGAGGTCTGGCTCCTGCAACGTGAAGAAGACATCAAAGGCAGAAGCGCTGCAGTTAATAATGAAACATGTATGTAGGTAAGGATGAGAGTCAGAAATCACCCATACAGTGCTATATGCCAGTTATTTCAAAGAGATGATGATTGCTTTATAAGAAAGGGATTTACTTCTCAATGAGGGTGAGTGGGGAGGGAGGAAGGGAGAGAATTTGGAACCCAAAGTTTTAAAAACAAATGTTAAAAATTGTTTTTATATGCAACTGAGAAATAAGATGTACAGGCAGTGGGGTATAGAAATCTATCCTGCCCTACAGGAAAATAGAAGGGGATAAGAGAAGGTAGGAGGAGGTAATAGAAGGGAGGGCAAATTGGGGGAAGGGGTATTTAGAATGCGCCATCTTGGGGGAGGAAGGGGAGACATGGGGAAAAAATTTGGAACTCAAAATCTTATGGAAGTGAATGTTGAAAACTAAAAATAAATTAATTAACTAAAGGGGATTTAGAATAGACAGGCAGCCTGGTATAGTGGAAAGAACCATGGTCAGAGAGAATCAGAAGAACTGAGTTCTTGTCCTGGCTCTGATGTTGGTTAAGTTACATACTTTCTGCCAGTTTCAGTTTCCTCATCAGTAAAATAAGGATAGTCATAACTCCAGAACCTCTCTCTTAGTGTTTTTGTGAGAGTGAACTGGGTTCACATTGCAAAACTTAAAGGGATATAGAAACATCAACTATTATTATTAGAGGTGCAAAATAAAGATGATGTCATACTTACAAGTAGGCAAATATTTTGATTGCCAAACTCCTAAGATTAATTTCAGGATTTCCATAAAAGTGACCTTAGAGATCACCTGATTTGACTCTCTCATATTAGAAATTGTAAAACTACCACTCAGAGGCTTGCTCAAGTGACTTGCTCAAAAAGTTAGTTTTTTTATTAAAATGATTTCTTCTGTCATAACAAAAGTCAGAAGGAAGACTTGGGTTCAGATCTTGCCTCTAACATATACTGGTTTTGTAACCCTGTGCAAGTCACTAACCTCTCAGAACTCAAGGCAACTTCTTAAAAGTTGCAGAAAAGGTGTTGATTTAGAGTCAACACCAGGACTTTCCTCACCCAAGACTTTTCTGTATTAATAAAATTAATGTCCTTTGTCTTTCCTACTCATTGTCCATCTCTTAAAACTGTCCTAATAAAGAGGACAGGCTCAAACTTGTCAAGATTCCAAAGTTACTGTTTATAACAAAAGCCCTTATTTTTATAAGTGTCTGTGAATGCAAATAAGCCTATCTTTAATTGTTGATTAGCTCCATTGTCTCACTGTATGCATGTTTATTTTTATGCTGTTGAACTGTGCTTTTTCCCGTCTATTATAGGCTAGTTATGTGAATGACAGATTATTTTAATTTCTCTTTTAAATTTAATTGTAGTCCTTTATTTGAAGTTATGTGGAAATTTGAAAAGATGATTTAAAGGAAGAGTATTTAATAATTAGAAAGTATTGTCTCCAATATTTTAGATTCTTTTTTATGTTTAATGAAGTCCCACATAGGCATTCTCCAAAATAGAAATCTGAAATTTAAGGGGCAACCATTACAGAGGGTTGATTTCTCTTGGGTAGAGGCCACATCAGTGATAACAGCAATTAAAAGTTGATAAAATATACAGCTCAGCATAGTCTTTCAGTAACTTTTGCAACATAGCAACTTGTCAAATATTAAACCTAATATGTTTTCTTCTCCTGGTAAACTCATCTCTGAGCAAAATAAATTTTGAAAAATCTGTAATTAATGTATGAAAACAAAATATTTCCAACTAAAGATCTCATGCTTGAAAGATTGGTTAGTGATAACAGAAGGCATTTGTAAAGAGGCAGAGGAAAATTCTAATTTTATCAGGAATTTAGAAGGTGGAACATGTAACCAAGGAGGAAGGGAAGAAAAGTCATTGAATATTTGTAGCTGTGAAGAGGAGGCAACAGGCAACTTTTTGTGTTCCAAGGAATAAAGAATGTGGATCCACAGGTATGTCACCAGGAGGAAAAAATGCACAGTACAGGTCAGAGGAAGAAGAGGAACGGGGTGGGTTAGGGGTGGAATTGGGGCGTCTCTGATTCCCTTCAGAAGGCTAGCCATTTGTTGACCTGACATGAGCAGTAGAGATCTGCTGCCTTCCTGGAGTGTGCACATAAGGTATAATAGAGGGTTTCCCAAGGCTTGTCAGAACACAGACCAGTACTTACCCCTGGTGCTTTATGCAGGGACAAATGTGCAGGAACCCAGGAAGCATTGTTAGCAAGTTCTCGGCAAGAAATTGAAGATCTTACAGACACATGCATTGTTTTCATTACTGCTGCTGATTGAAAGATGGAGCTTTAGAAGAGATCCAGTTTAAGGAGTGAATAGCCAGTTTATGGGATCCTGGATCCAGAACTGAAAAGCGTCTCAGAGGCCATCTAACCCATCACCCAAGTTTTATAAATGAGGAAAGAGGTCAGGGAGGTTATAACTTGCTCAGGGTCACATGGGGAATAAACAACGGTGATGGGACTTGAACCTCGGCCCTCTGACTCCAGAGCCAATATTCTTTCCACTATACCACATAATATTGGGAAGAAGTTATATCTGAGAAGAGCGTCTGGATGTTTGCACCATAGCTTAACACATAGTAACAACAGACTCTTGACCAGGGTCAGGGTGAAGCTAAGGAGAGGTTATTAACATGTTGTTGCCTTATCACTTTGCCAAAAATCACTTTAGCCTGATGATGAAGAAGATAAAATGGTTGAAAGATAACCTTGAATTATCCAAGGAAAACTTTAAGATGGTGGAGGAGGTAGTGGGAATGGAGAGGGAGCAGGGTGGCAAAAGGCAGCATGGCCTGGTGCTGCGCTCCTCTCATTCTTATTCCTCGCCCTGCTCTGAAGACGGATTCGCAGGGAGCGTCTTACCAAGCCCTGTTGTTGCTGCCTAGTTTCTCTCATTGTCCACAGGACAGTTTATCCTCATCTGGACCAGTATTGATATTGCATTGATTATATTGTATATTTTATTATTATGTATTATGTCGTATTGATACAGGAGAATCCTATTTTGGAAACTCTCTCCATCAATTGAAATTGGGAACTTTTCTCTAATTATGGTCTTGGGGACTTTCTCAAGGCTCTGTAGTAAGGTTATTTGCCCATGATCATAGAACAAGTATTTGACCCACATCTTGTTGACTCCGAGGCCCTCCTTCCACTGTACCCCACTGTTTCTTACTTTACAATTACTAGATAAGAAGCCTTTCTGAGGATGGATCAGCATGGTTTGGTCTTGCCTCTACACAAATCATGTTTTTAGTAAAAATTATCTGGAAATGTAATAATTCCTCCTAACATGGCTCTTTGTGTCTATATTTGTAAACATGATGGTGTATTCATTTGTCAGTGACTTAATGGAGAACATTTTGACTAAAAGGCAATTTATTTTACTATTAATTTCTTTTTGCTAGTTGCCGTTTATTGCTGGTTATTGTTAATGTGTGAAAACAAGACTGTATTCTCCCAAACAAGCTTCCTTGGAATTAGCAGTGAGGTCACACAAAAGCTTTTGTTTGAGTCTATGGCTCTCAAATTGGTCCTTGCCTTTCAAAACTTAAAAGATCTGTTTTTGAGGAGCCACATGTTGTGTTATTTTCCCATAAATAAAAATTGTTGCTATTTAAGGTTGTAATTGCATTTGGGAGCCTTTATTTCTAAGGTTCATAATCTTTTAGAATGGAAATGTTTATGAAGTCATAGACTGGGAGAACATGGAGGTTCCACTGTTAGCCGGTTGCCAAAGTGAGCAAAGAGCAGATCTGTGGGTCCGAACTTATGGACATTTGTATTGCCTCCTTCTTCTAAGCCTCGGCCAGCATTCATTAATTCTCGAGACTTTTGGAGAACCGTGGCTTCTTTTTGAGCAGAGACACCAGAAATGTCTCCCTTTCCTAACGAGAAAAGTGAAAGCTCTGTTGTATAGATGAATAGGGCAGGCACTTGGCCTTTCCAGACTTCATCAGCTCTGTGCAGTTATTCAGAAAACTGGGCACCAGGCATCTTCCCTGGGTGTGCACTTCAACTTTAATAGACTTTCCTAATCAACTCTGAATATGAGTATCTTCTACTGTCTTAGGGTGTCATTATACCTACTTCAGCCTTTTTAAGTTTATTCTATTAGGAATGTGGTAAATGGGTAGACTAGATATTGATTATTTTATTCCTGGCATATTTCTCATGTGAGAAAGTTTTTTTTTTTTTTAAACAAGGATCAACCTCATACTGAAGCTTATATTTAGCTTTCTTGTAACACCTTGGGCTTGCTTATGAACCATTTTCACTTGACCTCAAATGTCTCTTCTCAAATCCTTGTTGCTTGCTTTACTAGCCACCATATTCCTAGACTTATCCTAACTTGTCATGCTACCCCCCCAGTGAGGCTTGTCACCCTAGCCTCCTGGATTGTGATCCTTCAGTGTCACCCTGCCTTGGAAATTAATTTCTTACTCCTAGACCTAATCTCCTTATCTGGAGCTAGGGATGCCTTTGGGGATTGCTTTTTTCTACCATTCTCAGTTCTTACTGGTTCCGTCTGAAAGATCATATCCAGTTTGAAAAAGTGGTGCCCCACTCTATATGAACACAATCCACCATATAAAACTGAAGGAGATAAATTTGTATGAAAATTGATCCCACAATAGAATTCCCTTTATATTTGGGAGGGAAAAATATCAAAGCCACAGGTGCAAAGTGAAACCCTATTTAATTTAGATAGTTATCACTGCCTTTGGATTCATTCTGCTCTTGGACCATTTCAGCACATAACTAGTAAGTGTCATACCACACACACCCTCAGGTTTCCCAAACCTTAACATAAAAACAACAGAAAGTAATAACTGTTACTTACCCAGATTCTTTTTCAGTCAGTCAATTGACAAGCATTTCTTAAACATTTACTTTAGTATGTACTGAAGAGTATGTACTCTAGTATGTGCTAGGCACTAAAGTGAGCTCTGGGGCTACAGAGGAATACCCCTCCCAAAACAAAACTAGACCCTACTCTCCAACAGCATGCACTCTAACAATGGAGACAACATATAAATAACCAGGTCCATAAAAATATGTTCATATAGATGGGAGGTGATCTGAAAAAGGAAGCATCAGCTGGTGGCCTCCTTTGAGCTGAGTCTTGAAGAAAGCCATGGAAACCAAGAGGTGGTAGTGATGGGCTGGGGCCAAAGAATTCCAGAAATGGGGAATAGAGACTCGCAAGGTACGGAGATGGATGGGAGATGGAATGTCATGTTCTGGGAACTGCAAGTAGGCTTACTATAGCTAGCTCATAGAGTTCATTAATAGGAGGGGGAGTTAGATTTCAGAAATCTGGAAAAAGCAGAAGGGCAAAGGTCATAAAGAACTTTAGATGCATAATGGAGTTTTTATTTGATCCTAGATGCAATATAGAACCATTGGAATTCATTGAACAAAAAGAGTGACATGGTCAGAACTCTACTTTAAAAAAATCAACTTAGAGGCAGCTAGGTGGCACAGTGGAAAGAGCACCAGCCCTGAAGTCAGGAGAACCTGAGTTCAAATACGGCCTCAGACCAAACACTTGACACGTACTAGCTGTGTGACCCTGGGTAAGTCACTTAACCCCAGTTGCCTAAAAGTTTTTTTTGAAAAATTAAAAAAAAAATCAACTTGGCAGATTGGATATATGGAATTAGTAAGCCTGAGGTATCAAAGATGACACCAAGGTTTTGGTTTGAATGCCTGGGAGGATGGTGGTGCCCTCTACAGTAATAGGGAAATTCAGAAGGGTTGAATGGTTTCAGGAGGAAGATAATGATATCTGTTTTGGATATTTTGAGTTTGACATACCTATAGGATATCCAGTTTAAGATTTTCAAAAGGCAGTTGGTGATGCAGGTCTGTGACTCAGGAGAGAGGCTGGAGATGTATTTATCTGGGAATCGTCTGTGTAGAGATAATAACTGAACCAGTTAGAGCTGTGGGGTCACCAGTTTGACATAGTATGAAGGATAAAAAGAAAGGGAGCCCTCATGGAAGTAGAACACTTGGTGGTGGTGACAAAATCCAGGGTATGGTCATTTCTGTGTGTAGCTGAGGTAGAACATAGGAGTAGATCATAGGAATGGAATAGATTGAAACATTGGAAGCTCATGTATTTGAGGGAGTATCTATGTGTATGTTTAAGTATGGAGACAGGAATGGAGGAAGAAAGATGGTGAGTCAGCCACTGAACTCATTGGGGAAGGAAGGAAGGAGAGTGTCGTGGGAGTTGGTAGATAACAGCTGCCACGGTCTCCCTGGAGTGATGAATTTGAGTAGTGTGAACCCCGTGGAAGAGAGGCTGCTGAGTGATGATATTACAGGAAGAATCCGGAGGTGGCATGGGAAGCAGGGAATATTCCAGCTCTCCCCACAGCCCTGCAACCAGTGATTCCAGGGCTATGAGTAGCACTGCGGCGGTATTGGCAAGGGTAGATAGAGTGAGATAGAGTGTGCAAAGAGTGATCAGGAGTGAGCCAGGTCTTAGTGGGTGACAGAAGATAGAGAAAGTAAAATGTCAGAGTTGAAAGTAAGTTTGTCACCTATTGAACAGCCATTCCAGAGAGCCCAGGGGAAGGGGTAGGTAGGTCTAGAGTGGGAATTTGGAATGGGCAGTTCAGGAAGACAGGAATGAGGGTGCAGAAGTTGGGGAGGTGGAGCAAGGTTTGTACTTTTATGGCCCAGTGTTTAAAATTGCTGGAATGGGGAAAGAATAAGGGAGTGGGAGTATGCTAACCATTGAGGAATGAATCCAAAGAGAGTATCAGTGGCTAGAGAGAGATCCATCGAGGGAAGCAAGTAATTAGCCTATTAAAGGCCTTCTTTGGAGGTCCAGTTTGGTAACAAGTTGTATCTGGTGAGAACCAGGAGGCCCATCTCCCAGCAGGAAGGATCAGTCAAAGGTATGGCCTGGGAGAGTCTTGATAGGAGACAGGAACTAGCTGCTGAAGGTGGGTCAGTTCTGGGAAAAGCCTCCAGAGAGCTGGAAAACCCTCTGGAGCAAAAAGGCCAGAGGCGGATGATCTAGAATGATCAAATCTGACACAGAGTTCCCTGGGCAAAGACAGTGGTTGGCTTGGATCAAGGTTGATGCAGAAAGCATAGAAAGGCAAGAATATCCAGAAGGAGTAGGTAATCATTGGTGTCAAATACTGCAGAGACATCTAGAATGATCCAGACTAGAACAGGCTGTTGGATTGGGCAGTTAAGCAATCACTGGTAACTTTGGAGAGGCCAATTTCAATTTCAGTTTCAATTGAATGAATCGGTAGACGTGGTAGAGTATGCTGGTGGTCAGGGGACCGGGGGGTAGTTTGGGTTAAAATTGTATCTTGTTCTGGTCCCCCTGACCACCCCAGTTTATAAGTAGCCCGTATAAAGTAGCACTAGCAGGAAGTAAGATTGCAAAGGGGAACGTGGAAGTCACATACAGGCCAACCCAAAGCTCAAAGGAGCATAATTTGCAAACTGTATCACATATTAACCAAAAATCATATCCTGGTAATATGTGCTAAATCAGGGGAAGCCATCTAGGCCTTGCTGTTAGGGTCCTTTGGTCTTAGGATTGCTAAATGTCAGATAAGTTCCAGACGTCCACAGTAACACCAGTAGAACCCCAAATAATTTTGAGATGATGTGGATATGTTAATGAACTTACCCCACGATGGCGCAGATAAGAGTCTGTTCCCCTAAAACCCTATAAAAACAAGACCTCAAACTCCTGCTCACCCCTGCCCCGCCATCTTCCGTTTCAACAGGGTCCATGCTGCCAAGTGCTCACAACCCTAATCTATGGTAACATGAGCGGTGCTGTGTGCCTTTGCCTCTTCCCGTCCTCTTCCTCATGCTGCCTCCCTTCTCCATTCCATCTTACCGTGTACTGTCTGCCTCTGCATTCTTTTCACCCTTCGTCTCTGTACTCTTTGTATCTGTTTGCCCCCCACTCTCTGTGGTTATTAAAGTGTGATTGCAGCCTTACTTCCCACCGCCATGGTGGCCTTTTCTCGTAAACTCCCAAAGAGCCTAGTATGCCTGCCCATTTCATAATTTCATAAATTAATGAATGATCCATAATGCCAGAAGCCAGATTTCAGAGAGTTTAGAAGAAAATGTGAGAAAAGGATCTAATGGCACTGAGCATATATGACTTTTTCAAGTTTAGCCTGAAAGGGAAGGAGAGGTACAGGGTAGAATCAAGTGAGAGTTTATGAAGTAAGGAAGACTCATGGGCAAGTGTGCAGACAGCACAGGAGAAGCTGATAAACAGGGAAACTTCAACTTTCCCTTTCCTTTCTTTAAATGCCACTTTGCTGGAATGTCTTGTCATGCTTCCCCCACTTCCTTATCTCTACTCACTTCTTAGTTTCTTAGAACCTTGAGATGGACTAGGTCAGTGGTCTCCAAAGTAGATGTCCCTGGACCCTGAGGGCCTGATCACAAGGGACCATAGATTAGATGTAGAGGTAGAAGGAACTTTAGAGGCTATCCAGTCCAACCCCATCATCTTACAGATGAAGAAACTGAGGCACAAAGAGGTTTCTTCCCCCCACCAGGCAATTCTTTTTATTTAGTGTCCTTTACATGTGTACTTAATACTCTGTACTGTTCTTTAGTTTTAATAATATATGCTTGTAAAACTCAGAAAACTGTATCCATAATGATGGCATTTATAATGAATTATTTCATAAATTTGGCAAAAGAAACAAACAAACTTGACCACCAGTCATTCTTGCCCAGAGTCACATAGCTAATAAATGTGGCTAAATTTAAACGGAAGACTTCCTTTCTCCGAGGCCAGTGGGCTATTCATAGCAACCATTTGATCAACCAATTTACAAACATATTAACAGAAATAAACATATTAGAGTGCATGCTCAGTCTTGCTTTTGTAGTTGTTGGTGGTGGGGGTTTTGTTGTTTATTTTTTCTGATAATGATATATGATCAGAAGAGTTTGGAGATCCCCTTACTAGATGATTGATGAGATCCCTTCTCTTCTCGGTTTCTGATTCTGTGATCTTGCTTGTATTCCACCACCCCTCTCCCCAAGGTTTACCAGCGGCTACATCCAGTGGCTTTTTCTAGTTCCTAAATCTCCTTGACCTTCTCCTCTTCCACATCCATTCCTCTCATATTTTCTATGAAACTTCATTCTCCTGCTTCTTGCACCCTACAGAAGCTGATGGGACCTGCTTTGTTTTCTTAATTCATTTCTCTTTCCTCCTCCTAAATGGAATAATTTATTTCTGTTTTGAAGAAATATGTGGGCTAATAATGCTCTGGGTGAGGTCAGCCTCAGCAGTATCTGGCCAATGTAGAAGAGAGAGGATTTGGGGCTTTACAGTCTCTCCTGGGAGTGACCTCATAAAGCAAACTATAAGAGTATCCCTCGTGAGATGAATTGGATGGTAATCCAGGGAGAGGAAAAAAGCTCAGCCAAACTTGTTGATTTACATTCTGATTTCGAGGAGTTTAGTCCCATATCTCCTGAACCATCAGAGTAATTAAACACCAAAGCAAGTTATCAAGAGAAATTTCCGTCCCTGGAAAGCTTTAAGAATAGATGAGACATCATCTATCTTAGTTTATAGACTAATTTGCTCAGAGGCAAGGGGATTAATTATATGACCTGGAAGCTCTATCATTATGATTATATTATTGTATGATCATCCTTCTATCATTTAAATTTTTTTTAGCTTAGTAGAGTGTCCATTTTCCAAAGTGAAAATGGCTGTGATAAAATTAAAGTGAAATCTATCTCTGATACCACTTACTTGTTGATATTATTATACTAGATAGCATGGGAATGACATAAGAAGCAGGGATACTGCTCAAAATGATGCTAATACCAATTATTAGCCTCCTAAGTTTCCAAGAGGGCAGCTAGGTTGCACAATGGATAAAGTGCCTGGCCTGGAGTTAGGAAGACTCATCTTCCTGAGTTCAAATCTGGCCTCAGACATTTACCAGCTGTGTGTCCCTGGGCAAGTCACTTGACCTAGTTTGTCTCAGTTTCCTCATCTGTAAAATGAACTGCAGAAGGAAATGTCAAACCACCCCGCTGTCTTTGCCAAGAAAACCCCAAATGAGGTCACAGAGAGTCAGACACAACTGGAAAATGACTGAACAACAATGACAACCACAACAAAATTCCCAGGAAGTTGAAATCGAGTTGTATATTGGCATTCCTTTTGTGGGCCACTTGTGACCTGGGTGTTTGACACTCCTAACCTATAAAATCACCCTCGATGCCCAATTTCTCATACTTTCTCATAGATTTAAACCAGGCCAAAGAACTAGCATTAATGTCATGCCAAGACAATAGAATATTTAAGTTGCTTATGTGTTGTTTTCAATAAACTTTAGTGGAAATCATCTGATTCAGCTGAATATTCTATGCATGATGGAAATGTATCAGTCAGCTGTCATGGTCACTGATGTAGAATGTAGGCTCTGAATTGAGAATGTTTGTTGCAGTGTGGTCTAAAGGTCATCAAGCCAATATTCCCTTCCCTGCCCCCCCCCCAAAAAGGAAATTCAAGAGGAAAAAAGGAACAAATCAACTAAGGGATAGTCTGCCTTGTATTTCTGGGTTTCCAATTTTGTTTGTTTTAGGAGCTCATGGTAACTTTCAGTTCTGTGGAATTCCTAACAATTTGGGCTCTTTAATCAAAATGGCACAAACAATCCCCATCTTCTAATTAGTTTTGAGTAGGAAGGAAGCACATGGACAGGGAGGGCAGATTGATTAAATTAATTAATCATTGATCATCAGTCATTAGGCCAAGAACCTATTAGCATCTCCACCTGAATATCCTGGCTGCCACAAACTCAAAATATCCCAAACTAAATCTCATCTTTCCCCCCTAAACCTGCATCTCCTTCAAGCTTCCCTGTTCTTGTTATTTGATTACCCATCCTCCCAATAAGCCAGAGCCAAACCCTCAAGCATCTTTGCACTTTTTCTTTACCCTCTCTGCCACAGCCCTAGTTCAGGCCCCTTACCCTATTGTTTTCTCTAGTGCAGTGGCCTCATCTCTACCTCCAGTCCGTCTTCCTCCATCTCCTCCCCTGTCCAGTCCTGTGCTCATAAGCCTTTAGGAAGCTGCCTCAGATGGTGCCTGGCATTTTGCAAAGAGAATAAGGCTTGGAGTTAGGGATAGGGTTAGTACTCAACCTTGTGTTTTTTATCACTGGTAGTATGACCTTGGGCACCTGGCCTATGTCTTCCTATGCATAAAATAAGGTGAGTCGGGCTCGATCATGTGTAACATCTTTTATGGCTCTAAATCCTAATGTTTACATCTGATCATAACATTCCTCTTCTCAAAAATCTTCAATAGCTCCCCGTTACCTATAGAATAATGTAAACATTCTTTAACCTAGCATTCAAGAACTTTCACAGTTTGGTTCTAAGCTACTTCTCTAGCTATTTTAAAATATTTTACTCCCCTTCATACACTGAGCTTCAACAAGACAGGGTTATTGGCTGTTTCTAGATCATGCATTGTATTCTCCCACCACTGTGCATTTGCCCAGGGCAGCCCTCATGCATGAATGAAGAACTTGCTCTCGGTTTTTCCCTGTTGAAATCCTGTTCTTCTTTCAAGCTCAGCTCTAGTGCCATGTTCTCCATGAAATCTTCCCCTGCCTCTTCCCCTCGCCGCCCAACAACAACAACAAAGTGTTTTACCTTTCAAATTTATCGAGAGAACTTGGTCCCTCCTTCACTCTACCCCGTACTATACTTATTTCTGTACCTGTTATTTTCCCTCCCTCAGTAGTGTATGCCCTTCTTGAGGGCAGACACTGTCATTTTTCGTCTTAATAAGTAGATGAATAATAAATGTTTGTGGAATTTAATTGAATAAGAACAATTTTCGAAATGTGTCTACCTAATTGTTCAATTGGGAAATTTTATCATTAGGATTATAGGATCAAGGTTTAGAGCTAGACAGAATCTTCAAGATCATCTAGTTCAACACTCATTTTATGGATCAGGAAACTGAGATCCAGGGAAGTTACGTGTCTTGCCCAAAGTCACTGAGGTAGTGAACGGCATAGCCAAGATTCAAACCCAATTCCAAATGCTGTGTTCTTCCCTGTGACCATGCTTCCTCCTAAAATAACCTCGACTCCAAGTAATTTGCGTTTTCTGAAAATAACTTTAGACTATTCCCTTTACCATTTTCATCCTAGCAAGTATAACTGGAGAGCCTTTTATGACTTGTATTATTCAAAATGAAATCTGATAGGAGTTGTTTATCTTCACTTTCATCTGTCTGTCATGGCGTGCCATGAGTAAAAGATCTCAGCTACTAGAAGAGCTTGCTGTATATTTAAATCACAGAATCGTCAGTCATTTATTAAATGGTCTGCTATGGGCTCAGCACTGTGCTGAGTTCTGGGGAAACAAAGACAGAAGTGAAATAGTTCCTGCCCTCAAGGAGTTCACATCCTTATGGAGGGAGACGACACGTACATACGCAAATATGTCTGGACTATAACATGAATTCAAAGTAATTTGGGGAGGGAGAGGACTAGGATCTATTGGGATCAGGAGAAGCTTCCTGAAGACTCTTGAAGGAAAGAAGGGCTTTTAAGAAATGAATGTGGTAAAGTTATTTCAGGCATCAGGGACAGCCCAGTGCAAAAGTGTGGAGATGGGAACCAGTGTTGCATGTGAGGTACAGCAAGAAGGCACGTTTGGCTAAAATGGAAAATGTAGGAAGGGGAGTAATATTTTACAGTACCCTTAGAAGGGTGGATTGGGGCCAGGTTCTATTAAATTCCAAGTAGAGGAATTTATATTATATCCTAAAGGGAACAGGGGACCACTGGACTGTATTCAGTAGGGGAGTGACATGGTAGATCTTTGAATTAGGAGAATTATCCACCAGGAAAATAAAACTTTATCCTTTCCTAATAAACAAAAATTAAATTAAGAGATATCTCATAAGACGTAAGTCCTAGCACCTTTTATTTCTTTTATATCAGTCTAGAATTTTGTTTATGTGTATGGGGAAAGGATTTTGGAAATGTATTTTCTTTCAGTATTACGGGATAAAGAAGTGAACAGGACACAAAAGGTGGGAAATCTAGGACTTTATCCTTATTTAAATAAAAATAGCTAGATAACAGTAACAGTATTTTATGTAATAGAATTATTACCAAGTTATTGATGAATTCTAGGGAAACTTGCACTAGTCAGAACTTGCTTAACAGACACTTGTTACTCTCAAGAGGAAGTCAGCTAATGTCACCAGGTGACCCAGATGAGTAATCAGAAAGTGAATCCAAACACATCCTTTCCCACACAGATATAGTTGGTAATTGGATCATGCTAGCTATGTGCTGTGATCCAAGGCAAGCTCCCCTGAGGCCCTAGGTGGAAGATGTCAGGCTCAGCTCTAACATTTACCAGCCATCCCTTACACATCGCTGCAGTGAACAGAATGAATACATGACTGCCTAGCTCCATCTTTTCTGTTCCTATATGTTATTGCCCCACTGTGATCCTTCTGCCCCTTCCCCATCCCTTGTTCTATAGACTTATAGAGCTAAAGCTGGAGGAGGTAACAGAGACCTTCTGGTCCAACCCTCTCATTTTACTGATGAGGAAACCAAGGCCCAGGGAGGTTAAGTGACTTACCCAAGGTCACACAAGTAGTGAGCATCCAGAGGCAGGACTAGTTGCTTCTTAAAATTTCTCTGAAGCCCCAAATCCACTTCTGCTAACGACATAATTCTGCCTTCTGCCTTCTGAATCTGTATAGCTGATTTTAATTTCAAAGTATTGGTAGTAAATGTTTTCTAAATATATATTTTCCTTTATGTTATTTATCCTTCCCTTCCTCATGCCTCATTCCCCACAAAACTGAAAAGCATTTAAAAAAAATTCACTAGTGTTAGACTTCAGTCAGTTATATTATCAAAATCTGTTATACCTCAGCATGAGTTTATTAAAGGACACTTACTATATTTGATCCCAAAAGTGGTTTTAAAAAGTGCTTTGTGTGTACCTGAACTTGCTGATGATTTACTGTACCAATTGCTGACCATAATGAAGAAGATTGATCTACAGGCCAAATCCCTGTGGCAATAAATTCCACAGGGCAACCACATTTTTTTCAATAGTGGAATTCATGGTAATAAGTATACGACTAAAAAGCATTCACAGGCTGCAAAGGCTACATTTACAAGTGAACAGTAATGCTCAGAACACAGTAAAAGAGGAGACAACACCCCCTAATGCAAATAGTTGTTTGCATTGCTTTCCCCAAAATGTAATGTAATGCATATGCCTTTATCCCAAAACTTTTGTATTTGTTTTGCTTTGCATACTTGTGACGTGCATGGTATATTGGTAGCTGTTTTCGGTCAGTAAGCATTTATTAAGCACTTTCTCTGTGCTCAACGCAGTGATTGATTACTTTGAGGAAATAAATGGATTTGGAGGGGAACAAAGGGGAGTTAGGATGCCTGGGTTTGTAAGGGAACCTGAAGGGCAATTTCTATGTATTTAGGATGGCATTCTCTCCCCTTAGCTCTTCCTCTTTCCCCTTAGTTTCTAGTAAAAGATTCTGTGTAGACCTAAACTTTTGACTCTGCCTTCCTGCTGTTTAATGTATATTTGCAGCCAGATTCATACTGAAATACAAAGATGGTGAGGGGGGAAAATCTGTTCTAAAACGCAGACTTGTGGAGCATTACCAAAGCATTTTTGACAAAGTCTCTCATGCTATTCTTGTGGAAAAGATGGCAGTGTGGGCTAGACAGCACACTTAAGTAGCTTCAGAACTGGCTGAACAGCGAATTTAAAAAAACAGTCATTAATTGTTAGGTATGAGATTAGAAGGTCTCTACCATTCTGGGCTCAGGCCCTGTTTTGTTTGACATTGTTTTAAGTTTTTTTTTTAAAGTATAGAAGCCATTTCTAGTAAACTTGTATTTGCACAAAGTTAGAAGCTGTAGCCAACACATGGATGGCAGAGAAGAGATTCGAAAAGATCTTGAAGGGCTAGAAAATGGGTCACATCCAGTGAGGTGATTCAGTAGCAATTAAATGTCAAGTTTTGTACTGGGGTTCAAAAAACCTACTTCAGTATAGGTAGGTAACAATTTGAAAAAGATCTGGGGATCTTAGTGGATTGTAAGCTCATTGTGAATTAACAGTGCAGTTGGGCAAGTCATTTCCTGTCTCTGCCTTGGTTTCCTCACCTCTAAGATGTATGTGTGTGTGTGGGGTGGGGTGGTAGGGCATAACTTGTTGGTCTGTAGGGTCCCTTTCTCCTGCAGATCCATGATTCTATATGATCCTCTGATTCTGTAAAGTCTGAATTGCACTAACATCAGAAGTCTCTTCCATCTCTGAATTTCTTTGGTTCTTTACTTACATCCCTAACAAATATCACATGTCCTGAGTCTCAAATATTAATTCCAGGGAAAGAGATGATGGTAGCATGCTAGAACAGGGCAGCTTTTCCCCACCCTTTCCCCCACACCAACCTTTGCAGCCATTGAATTAACTACTTAAAAGTGTTTCGAGAACTGTTTTTTTTTCTTTATGTTTCCAGCCCCCTAGCACCTTGTCTTGTAAAAGTTTAGCTAATGTTTATCAATTGGTTGATTTGTAGAATTGGATCTTAGGTGTTAATAAATGTTAATAACTTATAACAATATAATATTTCTAAAAAGTATTTCAATTCCCTTGTTCCATAGCTGCAGGTGGAGCTTATTGGTAGAGATGCTGTACATACTATTTTCTCATCATCAAGCATTGCTGTTATATAGATAGGACTTCAGACTACTTTGGGGAATAGTTTTTGTAGAGGATCTCAATGTAAACACATCAGTAAGACAAATAAAACACTGTAATTCATTGGGCCTGTGGGCCAGGGCAGTGTTTGTAATTTTGGATTTTTCACGATTGTTCCAGAAGATTTTGACTCACGTTTGGTAACTGTATTTGTAGTTTATTCATTCTAAAAATACAGAGCTTATACATTGGACAAAGAGCCGTGTGCCATGGAGAATGTGACTTTTTCCTGTTACAGGGATTCTCTAGGTCTCAGTTCTCTAAGAACCAATCTGAAGCTCAGGCTTTGTGCGTGCACATTGGCAGGTGGGTTGCATACCTAGTAGAGGAGCTTTAAGGGGGTCAGCTCCTATTCCTGTGGAGACAGCCTTGCTCTCCAGCTTTTAGAGGCATATGGACAGGCTGAGGCAAACAGATGTCTGGCACCCTAGCAGTCTTCTCATTGTCTCACTTCACTTGCCAGGCTGAGTTGTACTGCAATAACCTGGTGATTGTAAGATTCATGCCTTCATTGAGATAAAAAACACATGCTTTTCCAATTCTATCTCTATTCTAGTCTGATGTGCTTGTTAATTTCTCAAACTCTTCTTAGAATCCTAGAATTATAGGTTTTTAGAGGCAGGAGAAGCCTTAGCAATCCACCTCTCTTATTTTATGCATGAGGAACTGAGAACCAAAAAACTTAAATAGTTTGTCCCTAGTCACCTGACTAGTAAATGACCAAGTTGGAGCTAGGACTCAGGTCTTCCAAGTCCACTCCATCACACCTGATGGGATGTTCTTTAGTAAACTAACCTGTCCCATTTATTGTTAAATACTCAGTTTACAATCATTCTCTGTTTAGTAATCCTTTATGATATGCTTACTATGCATACACAAGGAACTAGAACAAAATGTCCCTCCCTCCAATCGGAATATATTTAAAGTATTTTTCATGTAAAACTTCAATTCGAGGATTGTGTAAAGTCACTCCCCTGGGGAGCCCTGAGTTATGACTTGTCCACAGAACCTGAGGAATCACACAAAGCTGGGTCAGACAAGGCTTGATCATTTGTTGGGCTCACTTTATACTAGCTGGAACTATTGTATAAAAGAAGTGAAAAGTGGAGATGTTCCTTAGATAGGAAATAAGACTTTGTTGGTATTCCCTTCTCCACCCCCATGAAAAAAAGGGGCTTCTGAAATAGGAAAGATAGGGAAGTCGGCTTCTGGCTATTGGAGAGAACTAGTATTACGCAGGTAGGTTCTGAGTAGCTGTGCTGCCATTCAGGCCATGTAACCACTGAAGAGACTAAGTGGAAATGCTCGTCCTTTCTAGCGGTAAGTGAGGAAGCCTAGCTTCGTCATGATGGAGAACTTCTTTAACAACTGGCTAATGACTGTGCTTCCAGGAAACCAAACAGAACAGAAAAAAACGAGTCAGAGTACAGGACTCTGTAGGCCCTGGAGCCACTGAGATGAGACTTTGTGTGAGGGTGAAGAGATGATTACCGGCTCAGTGCCAGATGACCCAAAACCCAGGGCCCACCACCAGGGTTGGATCCAACAAGGCCAGGTCCAGCTGTAGATAAGAAGTGTCAGTCCCAAGAAGCAGGCTTAGGGCCGAGACCTAGAAGTCAGACTAGAAGGAGACTTTCCGGAAAGAAGTCTCTTGAAGACACTTGGAGACTTTTTAAACTTAAATTCACCTTGTGCTTAAAATCCTGAGTCTCTTGTTTCTCTTACTGTTTGATTCAAAAACCTGTCCTGAGCAGTGATTGGCTTTGTTGTGAAATTGTCTTCATTTTTCACGTGTCTGTTTTTGTACTTCTGTTGCTTTGTTTTGTTTATATTTGTTTCTCAAGGAAATGACCCTTTTAAACCTGTGTGTTTGTCTGAGGACAACATGGCCCTGATGGCCAGATCCTGTGGCGGCTGCAACAGCAACCAGAACAGCTCCTAGGCCGAGAGAGGGGTGAGCAGGGAGGGGGAGCCGAGGGCAGGCCAGGTTCTGCTGGGGGCCTTAATTCCTTCCTGTCTCAGTTTATCTCTCACAGGCACAGTTCAGATTGGTTACCTTTTCGTTTTATCTAATTGCAAAATGGCAATCTCAGGGTGATCGTGGAGAGGGTCAGCAGATTTTTATTTTTTTATATTAGTCTCACAACATTTTCTCCCATCAGATGACAGTCTTAATGACATGTTACATTCCTGTCTAAATATTTTCTTATTTCTCATGGAGCAGCGGTCTTGTCATTTCGGATGCCATTACTGAGACAAAAATTTAATTTGTAGAGTGTATACATATGCCTTGGTGTTTAAAATGGCACGAGAGTAGTTCCCAAGTATCAGTGGAATGGAATGACGTGGAAAGATTTTTCTTCATTTAATTTATCTAATTATGTGCTTTTTGATAAGGTAAAATAAGATGATATTTTACTTCTGCCTCTCTGTGGTTCCAATGGCAGTTCTGTCTAGGATTGAATAAAGAGAGCTTGCATTTATTTCCCAGACACAATAGTTTCTCTCAATCAATTTGGAATTTCTGTTCTCTGCTATGAAACAATCTGACTTTAGTGTGAATATTCATATTCCTACAGTGTTTTTGCATATGGAGCTCTACATGATGCCTTGTAAACTGGGATTTGTTAATTGTTACTCAGGGTAGCTGATATAAGTAGATATATAATAAAATGCCACCTTGGTACAGAGATTTCAGTATAGTAGAATGATTCACTCAGTACACATTGAGTCAATAAAGGAAAATTCAGCACTTTGGACTCCAGTGTTTAGGAATATTTAACGCAACATACACTGAATGCCTGCAATCTGTGGATGATATAAAGATAGATTTATTTGCATTTTTTCCTCATATACTTATATATACACTTCTTGTCTTCATCTTGAGAATATAGGCTTCTTGCCAGTAAGGATTGTTTCACTCTTCATATCTGTGTCCATAGTGCCCAGCACATAGTAGGAAATTAATAAATGTTTGTTGGTCGATTAATCGACATGCATCTTGCCCTCAAGGGCTAATCAGTCTAGCTGAGGAATAAGATGTGGTTATGCGATATGTAATATATAATTATTTCACAAGATAGCTTACAGTGTGATTTATAGGAGGCGGGACTACTACTGACTATGGGGGTCTGGGAAGCTTACGTGGAATAAGTAGCATGTGAATTGGGTAAATGATAGAACAGGATTTCAGTTAGTAGACAGATATAGAAGGAGGGCATTCCAGCTAGAGGAATGATTTGTCAAAGACACATAGACATGAGGACATTTTAGGCAACTAGAGAGTTATATTAGTTTGGCAGGTGCTTAGGACACATGGAGGACCCTTTCCTCTCCGTAATCCCATCTCTTCACTCTCTCCTATTTTATATTTGACCCCCCCCTCTCTTTACTCACACAGCTACCACCTTAACACCAGTCTTCATCATCTCTTACCAAAGTGATTGCAACAATCTCCTAATCAGTCCCCTGGCTTCAAGTCTTTCCCTATTCTGGTTTATTTCTCAAAATGCTGCCAAAGTGATTTTCCTCAAGTACAAGTGTACTGTAGGAGCCTACCTGTGTGTGGGTGTGTTGAGTGAATTTGAAAATTGCTCTTCTCCAATCTAAGGTGGATGTTAAACCAGTCTATATCTGGCCTGGCTTTCCTCATCTTCTCCAGGATAAAATCTAAAATGGAATAGTTACTTCCTCTCAAGATTTTATCATTATTTTTTTGGACTTCATAATGTTCCCCCTCTCTGATTCATGTATATCTTCTTATACGATACTGTCCCACCCCCACTACTTTCCTATAGTCTTTGCTTTCTGAATAAAGTCAGCCCTTCCAGAGCCATATTCCAGTAATGAGCCCCATCATAACCAAATTTCAGTGCTATCAGTGAAGTTCATTTTTGCCATCTGACAGCATCTGTGGAGCTGCATCATCATTACCTAGAGCAAAGGTATCATGGCGATACTCCAACTCTGAGTGCCCTGGAACCAGATTAAAATACAGCTGGGAAAGACTTAACAAAATAAATAAAAACTTAGTAGAACATAGATAATGTTGATATGGTTTTCTAAGTTAGTATGTGGCCTGCAGGGATCCATATGTACTGTTTAGCAGACCAGTTTCTATTTGGGTTTGTCATTGCTACCATATAGGATAAGTAGCTGCTGTTTCCTCACAACATTGAGCTCCCCTCTTTTTAGAAAGAACTTCAAATATGCTTTTTGGCTTAAAGCATTCAGTGGTCCTTCTTCCTATCTTCTTCTGTGAGATATTTTTTTCTACCCTCCAACCTCCAGACATTGGTCAAGATCTCCTTCTGATTTTTCACAGCCCTTTTTTTGTTCTTCTGGCTTTCTTAATAGTTATGAGTTGTTTTAAAGACCTATTTACATAATTATGTTTCACCAAGATTCATAATAAAATGAGCTTATTCTCCTTGTGCATGCATTCGATAAAAACTGACATTTATATATCACTTTAAAGTTTTCCAGGCACTTTATATTCCTGTATCTCATCTGAGCTTCAAAATACCCCTGAAAGGTAGACACTACAGCAAAATAGGTGATTCAAAGGTATGTAGAAGAGCAAGGAGAAGTCAATTTTCCTATGAAATTAATTTTTTTGCAGATGATCCATATTTGATTGTAAAATAGAAATGTGCCGAACTGGGGTCTGATGCAAGAGAAAGAATGTCCTACTTTATGCTGTGTTCATGTTATGTTCAACTCTACTATCATATTGTCTTCCTTTTAGTTATTCTTCTGGCTGTTGTACCTACTGATAATATTGTAAAATTGGTGCTATCATGTGCTGTTTTAATTAACTATTGTGGCACATAGATAAAATTTTCATGTGAAAGCAGTGGTTTGGGTCTTAAGTTAGTATAGTATCTGAAACTTTCATGAATTTTTAAGCGAGAGTTCAATTAGCGCTTATTTCAGAAACTTCTTCACATGTGTTGAGGTCTCTTTAGATTAAAGAATGTTGCAGAAAGGTGCCCCTATTCAAAGCCCAGCAAAAATGTCCCCCTTTTATTTGTGTGTTATAAAATCTCTACATGATAAGAAATGAAATGAATCCTTAAAAAAAACCCAACATAAATTGTCAAAGTCAAATATGACTATGAATATGTTTGGGGTCAGTAGATGCCAAAAAACCCGTCTTGCTGTATGATTACTATTATAAATATTTTTCCATTAGCTAGTTTCAACTCAGGAAATAGATTAGAACCTTAATGGCCTAAGCATCCAGGAAATGAGCAACATATTTATAGATTCTACCTCTGTATTTAAAAGCAAAAATTTTGCCTGTTAAGAATTCTGGCTCCTGGTAACAATGTAAACTGTCTTCTTAAATACTTTAGCTATCTTTTCCCCAACCAAGATCCTTTCTAAAGGCTTCTTTTCCTAGTCTTTTTTAAGCATATATTTTCAGTAAACATACCAAGAGAATTAATTACCAGAAACTTTATTGAGGAGTTAAAAGTATATATGAATGTAAATGGTTGTTAAACATATGCATCACTAGACAGAGTCCGTTCTCCTATAACATGGCATATACATCCCCCCAAAACATCAGACTATATAAAATCAGATAATATAAACCACGGAGCTCATGAGGAAGATGGGTTAGAGGTACAATGGCTTACAAACTTTATCAATGACATGTAACAAAAGAGAAACTTAATAAAAATAGTAGCCCAGTTAACTGTAAAATGGTTAAGAAATACATAAATTCTCTGGTAAATAGAAACTGTCCATCTATGGCCTTGGGCTGCTGCTCAGGCTGCCTAGAACGTATTGGCCAGGCCCAACTCTGGGACTCTGGCCTGGGGCCATGGTTGAAGGAGGTTGGAGGCAGGAGGGTGCAGACTCATTCTTCTCCACTCACAGCCTTTACTGTAAGTAGACAATAAATATGGACAATTTGTAGACATGGAGCTTTACCTTGCCAGAGACCTGAAGTTTGCTTGTAGAAGTGGGCATTGAAGGGCTGCGGCTTGTGAGTTTTGTGAAATGGTACAATTTTCTGCATTCTTGCTGTTTCTCAACAAAGAAAACATGCAGAAGCTTACTCAAAATTCAAGTTTTGCTCAAAATATTCCATACTATATCATTGGAAAAAAATTTGTTACATGAGTTACAGCAAAACTGACTATAGGTTTGTCTGTCTTCAACTCTAGGTTAGCACTATTAAGAAAGGTACTGACCTGGTCAGTTCTTGTCTGATTCTATGTACTCTGTCCTGGCTTCTCTGTCTGGCCTGGAAAGCCAGCAAGCATTACAAATGGTTTCAGTTCCAGGGGCCCACTATGAAATAGATCCTCATCTGTAGTTCACCCTGAGCTCAGGGTCCTGTTCACTTGGAGTGGCATAGGCCCAAGCTGGACCTGTTGGATCCTATCTAGACTCAAGGGAAAAGAATCAATTATAAAATATTGTGATTCATCTCTTGGGTTCCATTTAACTTGAAGAGGCACAGTGATTTTTTAAAAAGAAATATGTGAAGAAGCTTTGAGTATCTTCATAAGGTGCTAAGTTCTATTTCCATGTGTCTTGTGGCATGGAAGTGATGAACCTGAGCTCTTGAAGACTGTGCACCTTAGTTTCGTCATTCCTCAGTCCTCATTCATACTCATTTCACATATCCAATGTGATGGCATGTCTTGTCATTTCTCCCTTTACAGCATCTCTGTTAAACATCCCCTTCATTCATAACCAACATTCTGTTGCAGTTTTTTATCACCTCAAACCCAGACTACTAGTTGTGTCCCTGCCTCCAGTCTCTCCCCACTACAATCTAGTCAGTTGTTGAAGTGATTTCCCTGACCATATCACCCCCCCCCAATCAGTAATCTCTAGTTGCTTCCTATTACTTCCATATTAAATACAAAATCCTCTCTGGCTTTTAAAACCCTTCACAACCTGGCTCCTTCCTGCCTTTCCAGTTTTCTTACACCTTACTACTTTCCACATTCTGTACAATCCAGCAACACTGGTATCCTTCCTATTTCTGGAACACAACTCTCCATCTCCTGACTCTGTGCCTTTTCAGTGGCTATCTGCTATGCCTTCTGGCTTCCCTGGCTTTCTTCCAGACTCAGCTCAAATCTCATATTTTTCGGGTCTTTCCTTTGCTCCCACAGTGCTAATGCCATACCTCTAAGATTGTTATTATTCATTTGTTTCTGTCATGTCTGAATCTTTGTGATCCCATTTGGGGTTTTCTTGGCATGGTTTGTCATTTTCTTCTCCAGCCCATTTTACAGATGAGGAAACTGAGACAGATAGGGTTAAGTGACTTGCCCAGGGTCACTCGGCTAGTCTTTGCCTGGGGCCAGATTTGAACTCAGGAAGATGAGGCCTGGCACTCTGTGGACAACACCATGTAGCAGTCTCACCTCTGAGATTATCTTCCCCTTGTACCTTGTACTTAGATAGCAAGTAGACACTGATAGCACAGTGAATAGAGTGCTGGGCCTGGAGTTAGGACGATGTAAGTTCAAAATCTGGCCTCAGACACTTACTCGGTATATGACTCTGGGCAAGTTACTTAATCTCTGTTTGCCTCAGTTTCCTCAACTGTAAAATGGGATAATAATAGTACCCACCTCCCTAGTTCTAGCAACAGAGTATACTTGCCATCTGACCAATGTACCTATTGAGAGGTCCAATATAAGGAGGTTGTCTAATAGATGAGGAATTTGAGGATCATCTTATCTCATAAAAAAGATTCGTGATTATTTATGGGGAAAATCTGTTGTAATGTTTATGGGATATATATATATATTCTTTTGCTTTATGTTTATGGAGGATATATACATGTATATGTGTATATGTATATATCTCCTTTTGCCATATGTATCTCTCAGCTTTGGCAAGTGGCAAAAAGATAGGAACTGTACTGATGGGTAGATCACTTATTTGTGCTTTCCAGAATATAAGAAGTTAGATTTCCTGGTTTGTGACAGGGAGGGTTTTCCCATTATGTCTAACTAATGAATTGCTTATTAGGATACAAAAACATATTTAAAACAAAACTTTAAGATTAGGTACTAGCAGTCCAAAATTCATAGCTCTCATTCTCTAGACATAGAAATTCTTTCTTTGATTGTCTTTATTCTTCACATTTTGGCGTCACAGATTACCACAATCTGAAAAATTACTGTTGAGGATCACTGGAAGGGTGCTGGACTGGTAGGTGGCCAGCTTTCTTAGACTGCAGCATTCTGAATGATGAATTGTATGAGAGCTGCGATACTGGAAATAAATGGGTCTCTTGTGATACAAGGAAGGCACCTGTATCTACATGATGTCAGTCTAGAAGAAGGCCGGCAGCATTTTGGGTAGATCATTCTGTGGCAGATTTATGAGAATACCCAGAATGGATTCACACAGAATGAAAAGGCTTGTATGAATTGTATTATCTTAAATCCGTTGAAATATTTTTGAATTTACATCCTTTAGGCAAAAACGTTGGGTGCAAAGGCCTAATTATCAATATATTGAAGAAATTACAGGTTTTCCAACTGTATTAAAAAACAGAAGTCTAAATAGGAAGATCTAATCTTCCAGCAGCTGGTTTTGTGGAGAATGTACCCAATTTGGTGTCAGATTTGGGTTAGACATCTGGCTCTTCTCCTTACTAGCTATATGACCTTGGACAAATTACTTCATTAGTTCTCTTTTCCTCAGGTTATTCCACTGTAAGATAAGTAGATTTACAAGATGAACTTGATAAGCTTTGATTCTAAACCTCTTAGCCTTTCTGAGCATTTTGAAAATATTTATACAATTTCATAGTTTTGGGGGATACTTAAATGTAATAATGTATAAAAAGCACTTTGCAAAATGGTGTATGTATCTGGGGGCTAGGATAGAGTGCTGGGCCTGAAATCAGGAAGATCTGAATTTGAATCCAGCCTCAGACACTTACAAACTGTGTGACCTTGGGCAAGTCACTTAACCTTGTTTGCCTCACTTTCCTCATCTGTAAAATGAGCCAAAGAAGGCAATGAAAAACCACTCCAGTATCTTTGCCAAGAAAACCCTAAATGGGGTCATGAAGAATTGTACATGACTGAAAAATGACTGGACAAAAACAATATGTAAAAAAAAAGTGTTCTTATTAATAGTTATAACAATACGATACATGCTGGGCCTTCTCCCTCCCACCCCCACACCCTTTCCTCTTCCCTTTTGCCTGGTCACTGAAGAGCTAGCCAAATTGTGCTCATCACCACCAGCAGTCTCTCCCAATAATAGCAGTATGCAGATTGTTCAGAGTAGCTGTATCTGCTTATGTACCTATCATACATCATGCCTAGGACAGGCAGCCTGTGATGTTGCAGTTAAGTAATACCTGAGGCATTTGTTGATAGCACACTGTTATGCATTACCTTATGTATTGTTCTTTAACTTTTCTTAACAGTTTCTTCCTTCTTTCTTCACCTTTATCCCTTCCTCATCTACTTTTTATTTTCTCCATTTCATCTCTTTAAAAAAAAAAAAAGTCTGTCCTTATGCCTTCTAGTGGTGTCAAATGGTACCCACAGGCATTTCTCGGGCCTCCTGTTGGCACTTGGACTAAAAATGTCACCTTTTGATGCTTTAAATGAAACCATGTTGTTACTTGGAAAGCCCACAGTAAACCAAAGGCCTGGGGAAATTGCCGATGTCTTTGCCGTAATTTTCATAGTAAGTAACAGACGTATTATTGGGATAGCATCAATAAGTTCAAACCACAGTGCTAGAAAAGTCAGCATTCTTTAAGTCTAGAAGTATTAGTATCCAGCTCCCAAATAAACCACAGAAATCTGAGTATCATTTTAATGTAAGTTAATTTGAAAGCACTCATTCTGGAAGTCTGAGTAAAACAAAGTGTACTAAAGTCTAATTGTATCAGGAAGGAACAAGATAAGAATCTGTTGAAGATCAGAAAGCCTTGTGGTTTACTGGAAGTGGATATGTACTGTGTTGACTTCCAAGATGAATGAAGAAATTTCTTAATGGAAGAAGTCTGTTACTGAATAGTGACAATTTTATTTAATTTTCATTCTTTTCTTTATCTGTGTCTTGTTCTTTAAACAGTATTCCATTGGGAGCTTATTTTTTCTATCTATTAATGTCTTTGCAAATTACTTGGAGAAATATTATCTATAATAGATCTCAAAATTTTAATGGAAAATAACTTTTTAAAAATTGTATAATCTAGGGCTACATGCTCTGAAGTGCTCATGAAAAGTCAGTCAACAATTATTTATCTGTTTTGGGCTAGTCATGAGATAAATTAGATTAGGAGGCCTTCCAGGTCAGGGATTGACTTTCTTTTGCTATATCCTTAACATTTAGCACATTGTGTAGCACTTAGTAGGCACTTAATAAATGTTTATTAACTGAGGAGCTGGGGATACAAATATAAAAATTAGGCCATCACTACCTTTAAGGAATTTATGTTCTAATACAAGAGTCAACCTGTGCAAATAAGTAAATACATTACATATCAAAATGCATTGTGTGTAATGTGTGTAAATGTGTATACACACACAGAGTGAATGGGAAGGGCACTAAAAACTAAGTGAATCAGAAAAATCTCTTGAAGGAGGAAGCACTTGGACTGAGGAAAAAAAATGATAGAATAGCAAATCAAGCATCTATGATTTCTGAGGTATGGGATCTCCCTTCATCTATAGCAGATGGTTTACATTTTGTCTGTAATATTGTAAATAAGGCTTTGAGAGTTGTCTGAGGCTCACCATCAGAGAAGCTAAGTGACTTGGCTGTAATTACGTAGCTAGTAAGTTTAAGAGGCAGGATATGAACCCAGGTCTTCCTAATTCCAAGTCCAATACTTGATATCTACTCAGCCACGCTGCTGAGAAAGAGTAGTTGTTCGTCATACAGGTATTCTCCTGATGTATTATTGTTTTGAGTGCTTCTTACAACTCACTATATGTTCAGAGAGCTACACTTTAGTGTTAGATTTAGGCCTGATTGTACCTGCAGTCCATACCATGAGGCAATTGATGATATTTGTTAAATGAACAAATATTCTAGTTCCAACCCTCCAAATACTCTAAATTTCTTTATGTCCTTCCTTTGAATCCACCTTGAATTGAATATTCCAACCTGAACATATTTTTCTTCACTCCAAACCGGGTGGGAAACCTGCAGTCTCAAGACCACATGTGGCCTTCTAGGTTCTCAGGTGCAGCCCTTTGACTGAATCCAAACTTTACAGAACAAATCCCCCCCCAAAAGATTTTATTTCTTTATTAATTATTATCTCCAGAGTATAAATAGAATCAGTCATATGCTTCAGCACAAATATAAAAGTGAGACTATCTCTGCCCTCAAAGAGTTTATATCCCACTGAAGGAACCTCAACATATTTACAAATTAGTGAGAGTAATTTTTTGTGTTGACATGCATTGAATGTATAATGTTTGTATTTCTGTCGTAGCCAAATGACTACGTTCCAAACCTTCCATATGTTGGGTCTCCCTCATTAGAATGTGAACTCCTGGAGAACAGAGACAGTCTTTTCTATTTGTATTTCCAGTGCTTACTTAGCACACTGCTTTTTGCACATAATAAGTGCTTAATAAATACCTTTTTCCTGCATGCATGCATTCATTCATTCATTCATCTTGGTCTAACTCCCAAAAAAGAAGATAAAGGGACTTGAGGAGTCTCTCTCCCCACTCCATATTATCGGGAACATTTAGTCATTCTTAAATACCACAATAGCTGGAGACTGGGCTTTAATGGGTGAAAAAGAATCTGAATGATCTAGGGGAAACTTGATCCTTGTCAGGTATTTGGAAAGTAAAAGAATGCCACACAGAGGAGGAAAGGAGGAAAAATGATAATTGTAGGAATATGTTCAATTTCACTAGACTTTCAATTTGTCTACTATTCAGAACATAGGTTCCATAGTGCTGGGTCACTTATCTTACCATGTTCAATTTAACTAGAACCATGAAAGTTAAATTTAATAATTAACCAGTATCAGACCCCCAGAGATCAAATAATAGCATGTGAGAGGAAACCATGCTATTTCAGATCCATAGGATAAGAATACCAAGAGTGTTGCTGAGTCACTGTTTGTAATCTTTGAAAGATAGAACCTTGAGAACAAGAGAGGAATTACTAGGCCAGAGAAGAACAAATGATTGAGAGAAAGCAGCAGTAGAGTGGGGAAGGGAGGGCAGAACACATAGAGAGAAGGGACAGTATTCTGGATAGTAAAGACCACTGAGCCTGACTTCAATTTTGGGCAAAGTTCTTGGATATTAGAGGGATTGTTTGTAAGCACTTAGAAAGGGAAGCAGTAGTCACATAGAAGTAGTACAGTCTCATCAAGCACAGGTCATAGGACAAAACTCAGGTCAAGTACAATAGGCAACTTTGGCTCTATACTATCAAAGATAAAATATGGTGCTTCCTTTCTGTTAACAGTCACTAATTGCAGGACTATCAGGCACAGTCACACTATTAGATAGCGCTGCTTAACTTTTTTCAGGATGGGTGTCGGAGTTGGATGACAGGATTATTATTGATTGGGAAGTATCAATTCTGGCAAAACAAAAAGTATAAATATATTAAAATTTTAATTTTACAAAAGACAACTCATGCCACACTAACTCTTAGTCATAGTAAATAATTACATGGGTGAACTAGGGAAATGCTATAGATTGTAGCAAGAAAAAATCTGTAAAATCTCTCATGTTATCATTTTGGAACTTAGTGAATGCCTGTACCTAAATGATGTCACTGAGGGAGCCTCTGTACCTCTAGTGTAATATGCCCCCAGGAGGTTGCCTTTTCAATATTTTTGTGCTTTTCAATATTTTTGTCAGTGATTTAGATAAAGGCATATATGACATGCTTGTCAAATTCACAGTTGTCACAAACCTAGGAGAGATAGCAAACACCTTAGATGATAGAGAGTGAGAATCCAAAAAAATATCAGTAGGCTAAAATAATGTGCCACATCTAATAAGGAGAAATTATTAGAGATAAGTGTAAAGTCCTACTTCGGTTCAAGAAATCAGCTTCAGAAATAGAGAGTGGAGACTTTTGACATGTAAGATCTAGGGGTTTTAATGGACTGAAAATTCAGAACAAGTCAGTATGACATGATAGTCAAATAAGCTACATTAAGAGCAACATAATGGCCAAAATAAAGAAGGTGACAGTACCAGTATATTCTGCCCTGGTAAGACTACATCTAGAGTGTGGTGTTCAGTTTGGGAGAGAACATTTCTAAAGAAGGGCAGGGGAATGAGAGACCAAGTCAATGAAGGAACTAAAGACTAATTTTGAAGAAGAGAAAAGGTTGGGAGGGCATAATAGTTGTCTTCAAGTATCTTAAGGGCTATCATGTAGAAGAGACCAAACTTGTTCTGCTTGGCCCCAGAGAATAAAAATTGGGAGGAGACAACTTTGATTGGATACAAGGAAATATTTTCTGAGAATAAGAACTGTCCATAATTGGGATGGACTGCCTCGAGAAATGATGACTTTCCTCTCCCTGGAGGTTTTCAGGTGGAGGCTTAATGATCACTTGTCAGTGATGTTGTAGAAGGAATTCCTGGGCAAGTGTCTTGGACTGCTTGTCCACTGTGGTCCAGCCAACTTTTTTGATAAACACAAATCTCCCTAAGGAGGCCCTGTAATGTCCCTGGGCTTGATGCAATTAGCACAGTATCATCCATGAAGAGGAGGACTTGGAGTACTTGCCATTTAAGTTCCTAGAACAGAGACTATTTCCTTACTGCCTTTGTATCTCTAGAGCCTAGCATACATTGAATGCCTAATAAATCCTTGTTGAATGAAAAAAATCACTCTCTAAACTGTGAAATATATATACAAATGGGATATATCCCATAATATATAAATGTAATATTAAGTATGTAATTTATATAAATTTATAAAATAGTATTTATATATGAAATACATATGATGGATAGATATCCTGTATAAATGGGATAAATTATTATTATTATTACCACCTACCAATAGGTAGCTATTGAGTTATCACAATGAAACAGAGAACATGATATTGTATAATAAGTCTTAAATATAAGGATAATTACGACATTATTTGAATCTTTCATTTGTTCTTTCATTTGTGAGTTCCTTTAAATAAAGGTAATCTGTTAACTCAAAATAGCTGCTTTATCGAGTTCTATTTCCTATGGTAGTTTGGTGGCTTAGTGGATGGGACAATGAGCCTGAAGTCACATTGAAAATTCAGAAATATCTGAGTTCACATCCAGTCTCAGATACTTCCTGGGCAAATCACTTAACCTTTGTCTGCCTCAGTTTCTCCAGCTATAAAATGGGGCTGATAATAGCACCTACCACCCACAGTTGTTGTCAAGAGTCATTAAACATTCATTAAAGACCTCCTATGTGCTGGGCACTGTGCTAAGCCCTGGGGATCTGGAAGGAGCAATCAGCCATCACACACCCGTCCTCTCTAATCAGAGGGAATCGAGGCTAAGGAGGTGTGGATTTCAGAGCTGATGCATCTTGAAGAATGTTGAGCTTTTGGCAATCACAAAGTCCAGGACAGCAGCCATGTGGGAGAAAAAAAGATTGATGAGGGATCAAATGAGATACTATTTGTAAAAGCAATTAGCATGGTGCCTGGCACATAGCAGACACTTGATAACCTTCCCTTTCCCTATGGGATAAATTTAAGACTTTGGGAAGGGAGATTTCTTTAATATTCTTCTGGGGCTAGTTATTTAATACAGAGAGGAAATGACATGTTTCAATTGAAGAATATTCAGAGATGCCAGTGTTTCCATAATCTTAACATCTTTCAGGTCCAAACATTACTTTCTCCCTAAACAATTTATATTCCACTCATGTCCTACTGCAATTAAAGGAAGGGATATGGGCATGACTATAAAAGAAGAGTAGAGACTTCCTCTAAATCCTCAAGCTGATGCAATAATGTGCTTCACTTCCTCCTTCTCCCCTACATCAGCTGGACCTCTACAGTAATTTTTCTTTACTATATTTGCCTGTCCTCTTAATAAAATGGCCTCTACTCTCTCTTAATTCTCTCTGGAGCATTTTAATTTCCTTTCTGAGTAGATTCTGTAAGCTCTTTATGAAAAGAAGTGAGCATTCCAGAATACTAGCATTAAGACAGAATTTTCAGCAATCAGTGAATCAGTTGAAGTTAGAAAATGAATTTGATACAGAAGGCAGAATTATGCAGCTGTGCTTTAATACTTTTATGTCACATGTGCCTATACATGCAAAAAAAAAATACACCAACAGGGTAACTAGACACTGGAGTTTGAGACCAGTATATCATAAAAGAAAAGGGATCTTGTAACTGATTCTCAGTAATACTAACAGTGTGCTCTGATATCAATTCCCAGCAAAATTACCGAATGTATTATTAAAGGGAACACCTAAGAAAGGAACTGGTGAATGCAAAGAGCAGGTATAACCTTTCAGGTCATTTTATCAAGAATAGGCCATGCCATAAAACCAATATGGAAATATGTTTGGCTTAACTATGCATATTTGTTAAATTTTTTTAAAAAGGTTTCTTTTTTCTTTCTTTTTTTTTTTATTCCAGTAGAGGTGAGGTGGGAGGGGGAGCAGGTCTAGCAATAGAATAACTCCCCCAAAAAAGGAAAGAAAAAAAAAGTAAGTCATTGAAGCATTTCTAAATTCATAGAAAGGAGCAGAAGGAAGGCCAGAAACATTCACTGATACTCAGGGTAGCTTTGAAAGTTACATGTTGAGATTATTATATATTTAAAAAAAGAAAAGCCAGCTATACATAACAAAGATTCACACTTATATATACAATCCTATTTTCCTGTTCTTCCATATATATGGAAATGCCCATTTTATTTGGTGTTGAAGTTCAGAATGAAATTTTTAAAATAGGAAGAGGCCATGCCAGACTAAGCACATTTCCTTTTTTACCAGAATTGCTAGACTACTAAACCAAGAGAATTCTGGGGATTTCGTTTTCATAGCATTTGAAAAAGCTTCTCAAGCTATTGTTGTGGGAAAAGATGAAAAGCGGTAGGCTAGCCATGTGAGAGGCAGTATAGAATTAAGGGCCATAACTGAAAAAGAGCCGTTAGTTGGTCAATGTCAGTTTGGAAAGGTTGTCCGTGGAATGCCCCCGGGATTGATTTATGCTTTATCCTGGGCTGTTGAACATTCTTAACAATTACTCACATAAAGGCATAGATGGCATGCTTATCAAATGTGTGGACGACACAGCTGGGCTGGATACCTAGTCAGGATCCAAAAAGAACTCCATAAGCCAGAAGGCCAAGCCACACCTAATTGAATCCAGTTTAATAGGGATCAATGTTAGGTCTTACACTAAGGGACGAAAGAAAAATAGCTTCATGGGTACAAGATTAGGGATATGTAGGTAGTAGTTTATATGAGGAAGATGTGGGAGATTGAATGGACTGCTAGCTGAATATAAAGCACTGTGTTAAATGCTTCATTATATTATCTCATTTGATCCTCCCCACAATCCTGGGAGGGAAGTGCTGTAGGAGGCACAGTGTCCTAGCAAGGGAGGTGACTGACCAGGATCCTGCTCTACTCAGCCCTGGTCTGACCATATCTGAAGTATTGTTTTTGTTTCTTGGTTCCACGTTTTAGGATGGACACTAATGAGCTGTGGAGAGTACCCAGAAGATGAATGATACCCAGAAGGTGATACACATGTAGATCATGTGTGTTGAGGATCTATTTAAGGAAAAAGGGATTTTTAGCCCAGAGAAGAGGAAATGTGGGAGAGGTTATCATATTTGGCAGAAAGTAGAGCTGGAAGGACCATGCTGTGGGAAAGGGAACAGGTTTGTTCTACCTGACCCCAGGAGTCAGAGCTTGGAGAAATGAGCATAAATTGTTCAGAAACGGATTTGATGTAAGGAATTTCTTTCCTAGCAGAGGACTCTCAGAGTGGAAAGGACTACCTTACTGGGTAGCTTCTTCCTCCCCACTGGAGGTCTTCAAGCTAAGTTCAGTGTGGCCACTTGGGTATGTTGGGAAGAGAATCCTTGTTTTAGCTGGGTTGTACTGATCATGTCTGAGGTCCCTTCCAGCTTCCTGAAATCTATGTTTTGAGGGGAGCTAATAAGTAATTAGCATAAGGTGATTATAAATCAGTATTGTTTAAATAAACATTATCATATTTGCTTATTAGATGTACTTTAGAATTTCGTTGGCATTCATAGCTAAACAAAACCCCCAACCACACCAAGCATTTCTGTTACTCACTAAAAACATCCTTTTAAAGATGCCCACTTAATATTTTGTTCCCCCTTCTGAAGCCTTTCAGGTGGCATTACGTAATTTTACATTCAATTTGTCTTTATTTTTTTTTCTCAAAAAGTGCTAATTTTATGCTTTCACCCTACAGCAAAGCCTGTTACTTAGCAACTGACAAAATAACTAATGGGCCTATAGTTTCCTATGGCCTGAAAGTCTTATTTATTTCATTCTTTCTGGGAGGAGAGAAGAGGAGAGGGAAAGCGCTCTCACAAGCAGGCAAGCAGCTTCTTTCACACAGACAGGAAGTGGTTTTCCCTCAATTTCCTCTGACTTTGGAATTGTTTCTGTAGCAGCCTTGTGGATGAAAGTGGGGGGCAGTGCACTGGATGCAGTAACAACTCAGTATCTTTGATTTGGATTCCTTTCTCATTTTGACTTCTTTTTTCTTCTTTTATTAGAATTGCTATGTTTTCATCTTTTGTTTCAGGCAATCTCCCCTAGCTAATTAACCCCCCTAATGATATATGCTAGATAAAAAAAAAAAATGACTGCATCTGGGTACCAGTTGCAGGAACATCTCATCATTCAAAAGTTTTGTTTTGTTTTGTTTGTTATTGTTGTTGTTTTTAATTAAAGGAGAAATGTGCTAAGGTCTAGGAAACATAAATTGTGTGGATATTAAATTTAAATGATTGATATCCATTCTCACAGTCACTTTTTTAAATTATGTGACTCACAGCACTGCTTTGACAATCCTAAGTGTGTCTAGGCTCCTAGCTACTGCCGTATTGCCATGTCTCATTGGGTAGTACAGACATTTATTGGAAGCTGAAATAGCACATCCCCCATCCTGGTTTCCTTTGCCATCTCTGTGCTTTTAACATTGTTCAAATAAAACCTAGCCTATAATAAACTAACTTCCAGTTTGTGTTCTGTGGTATTGCAGTGAAAAGGTGCGGTCTATGAAAAATGTTATCATATGTCGTAAAGGTGTTGGCAGAGATGGAATATGTGCAGTGAAAGAAAATCAGGGTTTTTTTGTTGTTGTTGTTGTTGTTTTTTGCTTAGGAGGAAGCTGCAGTTTAGGGTGGTTGCTTTTGAATTCAGAGCAGGTCAGGTGGTGCCATGGAAATTTATAGCCAGTAATATTTTACAAGAAGAAATTCCCAGACTATCACTTGTCAAATGATTAATTATGCCCATAGATTCATCATGAGCTTTTATGATAGATCTCCGGTAAAAGGTTTGCCTTACATAAAGAGAAGCTTTGCAAGTAGCTACTGATAAAATTGGAATTGTTAATGGATATTATATTTTTATAAGTATGCGGCAGGAGGAGGAACATAATACCACCTTAAAAAATAGAGGCCTTATTAACTGTATTCTGTAAGTTCTTTGTATGTTGTGAAATGCAAGTGTTCATATGTCAGACTTTTTTTTTTTTTTTCCAATCAAGAATACAGCGGCAAGTTGAAGGAATGGAGATGTTTAAAGATACACATAATAGAAGCCAAAGAGCTGGGCTGGTACAGGTTACCTGGAGAATTGTAAGGACTGTTTGTGCCAAGAAGCTTTTATTATCTTGATTCTTTAACAAAACCATATAAACAGGTATATAAAACAAAAATAGTCTTCCAGCCATTTGTACTATATGTTTTACAATGTGTCGTGGCTAAAGTCCTAACTTCCAATTTAAAGTGGCTAATTTTAACATTTAGAAATGGCTAATTGTGAAATTATTCCTAAAACACATTTAAAAATGACTAATGTTGAAATTATTCCTAAGAGATTTAGAAGAACAAACTGACATTTCTAAATCATTATCAATGGATTAACTATTAAAGACCTGGCAATTAATAATACTTCATTTGAGTACCTGAAAAAGCATTTCACTGGTATTGTAGAGATCAATCATTTAGTACAACTCTTTCATTTTACAGATGGATAAACTGTGATCTAAAAGTGAGTTGGGGGCAGCTAAGTAGCATAGTGGATAGAGCACTGGCCCTGGAGTCAGTGAGACTTGAGTTCAAATCTGGCCTCAGACACTTGACAATTACTAGCTGTGTGACCCTGGGCAAATCACTTAACTCCATTGCCTTGCCAAAAAACAAACAAACTAACAAAAAGAAATTACTTGATTTCTCCAACATTTAATTGAAAATTTTAATTGAACTGTAATAAAAATAATAAATAAAAACTAATAAAATAATAAAATAATAAAATTTAAATAAATGACTTTTTAATTAAAAAGAAACCTTAATAGAAAGAACTCTAGACTTGGAAACAGAAGACTTGCGTTAAAATCTTGCCTAGGCAGCGAGGTGGCCCAGGGAATAGAGTACAGAATCTGAAGTCAGGAAAACCTGAGTTCAAATTCAGACTCAGATACTTTATTCTTTGTGTAACTCTGGTCAAGTAACTTAACTGCAGTCTGCCTCAATTTCCCAGTTTGTAAAGTGAGGCTAATAAGAACACTTAAAGCCTTTTATATCCCTTAAAGCAGCATATAAACTTGAGTTGCTATTTTTTATTATTAAGAATGTGTAGCGTTTTAGACAGCTTCTTATCATGGTGGGGTTTATAATCTAGTACTGTCAGTAAGGCACATATAGAAGTAACTATGGGAAGAAGAGCACTTGCTTCCCAGGTGGGTTATGAGGATCACGTGACATGAAACCTATCTGTGAAACACTTTGCAAGCCTTAAAGTGCTATGTCACTGCTAGCTGTTATTGTCTTTTTGCTCTCTTTACCTGGTGGACTGCCACATTCTGATAATTAATCAACTGAATTTGACTGTCGTGAAAAAAGGCACTGATAATTTTTGTCTTAAAGATAAATTTTTCTCTTTACATTCTGTTATAAATGTGATGTTAGTGATACATTTTTATTTTCAGCATTTCTTTAGTATTTTTGAACATAAATTAAAACAGTTTTAATAGAGAAATAGAATACAGAGACAAACTTTGGAAACTCAGGGGCCTCTTACGCAAAGGCTCTGAATCCCCTATGTTAGTAAACCAAATCCATTTTAAATTGCCTTTTAAAGTTCATAGTGGTATCTTCAAATTGCACTTGGCAGAAACTTCAAAGGTCACTTCTGTATTTGAGAAAGAAAACTGCTGTTTTCAACAAGATATTTCATTTGGATCTTTAATAAAGATAAAAATAAGTAAAACTGGGACATTGGAAAACCCCATGACTATAACCACACAGGGAAAGATTCTGCTGGGTGCGCAGCTGTCTCCATGGCATGGCCCATAGTAATGAGTGTTTTGTTGATACAGTTATAATAAATAAACACTCCTATACGTTTTTTTACTCTGTTCCCTGTCCATTTAACGGTCACTCTTCATAATAAAAATAAATGATGTACTGCTTGTAGCACAGTCAGAGAGATGTGAAGGAACAGTGTTTGTTGTTCCTCTTCCTGCTAAGCAGCATTTAACCTCCAGCTCCACTCACCTTTACCAGTCATCCATGACTGGAAACTCATTGAAATTTCCAAATCATCCACCGAAACAGAGCAATGTACAAAAAGTTATAGGAGGAAAGGAATGAGGCTGACCTGTGCATTGGCACCCCTGTTTTTCCATGCTGGAGTCTCCTGGTAGCTGGATGTTAGGACAATGACTCTTTCTGTTCCAGCTCCTGCAAACTTAGATGACTCCCCTGAATCCCTTTTCACTTTCAACACTACCATCCCACTCTTAATCTTGGCAGATTATGCCTGGAACAAAGGAGGTGCTTGAGAAATTGGTTTTCTTGCCTCCTTTTTAATTAAGTAAACTGAGGAAAGAGGCTCTTCAGTCTTTACTCCATTAACACAAACCCTTTTCTTTTCAAAGGTTAACTCCTTCGTCTTTGCCCTTGTTCCCCTCTCCTTCTCACTTTCCAAGGATCTATTATTTCTACCCCTTATTTTTCTTCATCCTTTCCCTCATCACGTTCACTTTCTTCTACTGCCTTGAAATAGTAATTGACCTGGGGCAGCTAGGTGGCACAGTGGATAGAGCACCAACCCTGAAGTCAGGAGGACCTGAGTTCAAATTTGGCCTCAGAACAAACACTTGACACTTACTAGCTGTGTGACCCTGGACAAGTCACTTAATCCCAATTGCCTTAAAAATTTTTTTAAAAGATTTGAAAAAAATAATAATAATAATTGACATTTATATAGCACTTATTACGTGCTAAGTGTTTTACAATTATTATCTCACTTGATCCTTATAACAGACCTGGGAGGTAAGTGTGATTATGATTCCCATTTTACAAATGAGGAAACCGAGGCAACTAGAGGTGAAGTGACTTACCCAGGGGTCCCACATCTTGTAAGTGTCTGAGGTCAGATTTGAACTCAGATCTTCCTGATTCCAGGCCAGGTGATCTATCCGCTGTGCTGGAAGGGGTCCTTAATTTAGAGATGAGAAAACAGATGCCCCTTTAGATAGATGGGAATTCTTTAGTCACTCAGGTAATTAAGTAGCAAAGCTTGGATTCAAATTAAGATTCTCTAATGAGGAGGGGGTTATTGCTGCTACTGATTCCTTTCAGTCACGTGGGACTCTTTTTGACCCCACTTGGGGTTTTGCTGGCAAAGATACTGGAGTGGTTTGCCAACCTCGTTCTCCAACTCACTTTACAGATGAGGAAACTGAGACAAAGAAGGTTAAGTGACTTGCCCAGGGTCACTCAGCTAGGAAGTGTCTGCTTCTGGATTTGAACTTTGGAAGATAAGTCCTCCTGATTCCAAACCTAGTGCTCTATCCTCTGCACCACCTAGCTGGGTACTTGCAAATTAAAAAATAAACCCCTGGAGGGCAGGGCCTGTTTTCTTTTGCCCCATATCTTCCCAGTGACAGTAGGTACTTAATAAATACTTAAATAAATGCTAGATTGATTGCTGCAAAGTCAGTGCTCTTTCCACCATACCAAAATGCCACCAAAAACTTCCGCTCAAGCCTATCTGTACTGTTTGCCAAATACAGTCTGTCCAGTTAGGAGCCCTTCCTACTCCCTTTCTGTTTCCTTCCTTTGATTCCTTGCCACCTCTGTGTTCTGTAAATGCAAACCACCATTCAGTCATTCATGCATTCAACAAATAATTTGTTTAGCAGCTGCCATGACCCTCCTCTTCCTGACTTTCCTGTAGGTTGTTAGCACCATCATCCCCATTTCCCTATGTCCACTCAGGCCCCGAGTCCCATTTATTCTACCCTGGTAAAGTCTCTTCCATAATCCCCTACTTTTCTATTCTGTAGCCGCCCTAGTCCCATCCATCTCCTATCTCTTCACCTGGGGAGGCAGGGGTGGGAAGAAGGTAGTGGTGATAGGGTGGATTTGGAGTCAGAGGTCCTAGGTTCAAATCTTGACTCTGCTGTCTGTGTGACTTTTGGCACGTCACTGCCCAATATTGTTTCAGCTCTAAATCTATGAAGCTATGACCCTGTGATCGTCGTACTCGCTTCCCATCTGATCTCCTTGTGTACGTTCTCTTCCCTGTAACAATCCCTTCTGCCCATTGCTAGCATTACTTTGTCATATGACTTCCCTGCCTCCCAAATCCTGATTATCTACAAGATGAAGTGATTATTCCTTAGCCTGGTGTTCAGGCTAAGATATTTAGTTCAGACCCACCATCTGTCCCTAATCTTTCTTTACTACTTTATTTCCTACTGTCCTTCAACTGTAGCTGGACTACACTATTTACTTTATTCCGAGAATATTGTCTCTTTAACACACTTTACCCAGCCTTCAGTGTCATGCAGGGCCCACCACCTCCAGGAAGTCTTCCCTGACCACTCTGGCCCAAAATGATCTCTTCTTTCTCTAAATCCCTGGAGTACTTTTAAACATCTGTACCAGGTGTTTGTCTCTTCCTCTTAGATGGCATCACATTGTTTAATTTTTCATTTCTGTATATCTTGTCTTGTTGAAGACAGGGTCTATAAAATGATACTTAGTATATACATAAGGTTATATACATTGGTTATATACGTAAGAGCGTATTTGGTAAATCACATTTCTTGAGATCAGACCTGGATTTTGGAACTTTCCTTTAAAAACAAAGCAAAACAAAAGCATTAACTGCACTTTCCCCCTTATTTCATCATGATGGGGAAGAAATGTTTTTGTTAGGCTTTTTACCAAGCCATGGCCCTGCTCTGTGACACGTGACCATCATCCAGTTATCATTAGGTTCTTTATCTCTTCTGGTCCTTTCATGCCTTGTCATGCACTCTGAATGCCCAAGGTGAGCCTTTTGCAAGGAACAAATAGTGCACTGGTTTTCTTGATAAAGCTTGTGGTCATGAGTGAATTATTTTAAATCATCAGGTCAATAGAGAATGCTTTCTAAATGAAGTAAAGATGAGATATATGTGGGAGTAAAATCTCTTGGTGTTCAGAGCATGAAATGGAACAGGCTGTATCCAGCCATTGCCTTCACCTTTTTAGAAGAGTCTGAATCTATCCTTATTTCTGTTTACGGTGATTATTGTTATTCCTTCTTTTCAAGTACTAGAATTTACAATCCCAATTTCTTATTTCTTCTATTGAAATGGTGCAACAAATCCTATTTCTCTCTCTCTCTCTCCAAGGAGGAAACAACATTTCATGGAAGGACCACTGGATGTAGAATCAGAGGTCCTGGAATTAAATCGTACTAATACTAATGAATACATATGAAATCTCTGGCAAATCATTTTTCCCCTCTGGGACTCATTTTCCTCTTCTATAAAATGAAAGGGTTGGACTAAATGATCTCTATGATTCCTTTCATCTTCAAATCTTATGATCCTGTAAATAATGATACTACTAGTTCACCTGTAAAAATTGGAAACAGGCTTACTGTCAATGAATACTTAGCATCACTCAATGAAAAAATTATTTTCAGTATTAGCTAAGGATGTAATAATAATGATAATAATAATAACTAGCATTTATATAGTACTTACAAATATTATCTCAATCCATCCTCACAACAACCCTGGGAGGTATGTGCTATTATTATCTCAGTTTTAGAGATAAGGGGACTGAGGTGGACTTGCTTAAGAGATTTGCCCAGAATCACATAGATAGGAAGTGTCTGAAGCTGGATTTGAACTCAGGTTTTCCTGACTCCGGGTCAGCATACTGTCCACTTTACCACCTAGTTTAAACGTCAAGTCAGGTGTCAATGGGCATTTATTAAGCATGTGCCAGACACTTTGCTAAGTGCTAGGAATTCAGATACAACTAAAAGAAGTACAGACCCTGCCCTCAGTGAACTTAAAGTCAAACAGGGGCGGCAGCATGTAAAAGAGGGTTGAGAAGGTATCTACAGAAGGACAAGGTGGAGAAAGTCCAGAAGTCTGGAATACAGCCCAGAGAAAAAGGAAAGTATGAACATTTTCTTAAAATGGAGAGTGGGGAGAGCAACTGACCAATCAGAGGAAGGAACTGTAGGGGTAGATTGAATGTCTGGGATGAATGGGCTGCAGTGACACAGAGAAATCTTTAGAGACAGGAGAGGAGTTAAGAAAGAAATGAAGGAATGACCCTGAATATTAGAATTTAAGATCCTCGCATGTAACAACTGTTTCGTTATTTGTCCTTATCCCCACTGCCTAGCAAAGTACCTAGCAAAATGTTGTTGTTCAGTCATTTTCAGTCATGTGGTGACCCCGTTTGGGGTTTTATTGACAGAGATACTGGAGTGGTTTTCCATTTCCTTCTCCAGCTCATTTTACAGATGAGGAAACTGAGGCAAACAAGGTTAAATGACTTGCTCAGGGTCACACAGCTAGTAAGTGTTTAAGACCAGATTTGAACTCAAGTTTAAACTCAGTCTTCCTGACTCCAGTGATACTATACACTGCACCACCTAGCTGCCCAGCCTGGCACATAGTATGTGCTTAATAAATACTAGTTGATTAAGAGTTACAGTCATTGCTTTGCAGTTCGTGGAATCTATTGCATTCATCCACATTTTTTGACCAAGATGCAGATGAGGAAGAGAAATGTCTAATTCCTGTTAAGCAAGTATTTTTATTTCACTGGCCATTCTGTTCTTAGTTAAGTACTGGAGAATTTAATAAAAACAAGAACAACGTTTTCTGGCATTCAGATTTGCTTAGCAATTGCTGGAGATAGAGATAATGAGTTAGAACGGTCTAGCTAGAATTTCACACATGAGTAGTTATTCATTTCTTTATTTGTTGTTACATAATATTAAGAGAATTGTTTTATTTATTTACTTTTTATTTTTCTTACTCCTCTTGAAGAACTCTGAGTATAATGTCCTTCTAGAGTAATTACTAAATGTTTAAAAAACCTTTTGTGTTTTTAGTAGCAAAATTTTCTCACATTTTTACATGTGCCCACTGCTTTGCCTAGAAAACCTAGATGTGGTTGGTCAGTCCTATCTGACGCTTTGTTATCCCAATGGATTGTGTCATCCATGAGGTTTTCTCAGCAAAGATACCAGAGTGGTTTGCCATTTCCTTCTCCAGTGGATTAAGGCAAACAGAGGTTATTGCCCAGGGTCACGCAGCTGGGGTGTCTTCCTGACTTCAGGCCCAGTATTCTATCCACTGAGCCACCTGGCTGTTTCCTCTGATGTTGTAAAGTTCCCTGATTAAACTGAGCTAAGGTCCTGCTTAGATTCACCCTCTTGTTCATTACACAGGTAGTTATGGGATTTATCTTTCCTGTACTTTCTTTCCATCGCCATTTTTGGCCTCTGTGTATATATACTATAAACATTTTGCCATTTCTGAGATATACATACATATATACATATGTGTGTGTGTATACACCGAGAGAGAGAAAGAGATAATGCCTTGCACTCAGTAGGTACTGAATAAGTGCTTGCAGAATTTAATATGATTAGAGAAAAATTACTAAATTTATATAATATTAATTTATTTTGGAGACTTCTTAAGATCATCCATTTGTTTAACAGGAGGAGGAGGAAGTAAGTAAGTCATCTGTTAAGATCTATATGTAAAACTGAACAAAGAGGCATCTCACTAAGGGGTAGGAGGGTCCTGGTTCTAAGTTTTCAGAGCCCCTTCTGTTCTCTGGTCATGTTTTTGTCCTTCTTTAGTGTTTTGTCTCCTTCATATTTAACACTGATAGATACATGGAGGGTATGACTACATTGTTCACTGTTTGGAACTTGAAACGTGGCACAGAGGCAGGTTGAGACCAAAGGCCAAAACTGATGGTCTTTGTAAAGACCTGAAATCTGTATATATGTATAAAGAACAAAATAACAAAGCTTGTAAAATATTGCTGATTCATTTCTATATTCATGTCTTATTACATAAATCTCTACTTCATTTTGTATCTTTGTGAACTTGACCAGCCTTAAAACTTAAGAGGACAGAAACCTGGGCTATTTGATTTGAATAGTAGAGCATAGGGCTAAGAAAAGCAGCCCTGTGACAAGGATTTTCAGGTCTAAATCATCAAGTGTTCCAGGGAACTTGTGGTTACCCTTTGAATATGAAAACTTGAAATGAACAACATTTTAAAAGCATCAGTGGCACATCATTATAGAATGTTTTCTTATGTTAATGGAATCTTTGATCTATGCTTGATTCAACAATTGTTTTACAGCCACATGTGTTTTAGTTTAATCATTAATATAGTTATTAATCGCAAAGTAACCTGCCCGCTCACCTCCAGGCTTCCACATTTGTACTTATCCTCGTCATTATCCTGAATTCTTCCTTCTTCCTGACCCCACGTTTCCATTCAGTTGCCAGATCTTACTGTTTCTTCCTTCCCAGCATGTCCCACATCTACCCCTTCTCTCTATTCACCTAGCTACCATCACCCTTAGATTGCTACAGCAGTCTCCTCATCAAGCTCCCAGCCTCAAATTTTTTTCCACTCCAGTCCACTGGTCATACTGCTGTCTAAGTAATTTTCCTTAAGCCAGGATCTGACCAAATGACTCCTCTACTCAAGAAATTCCAAGGACTTTCTATTGACTAGGTTAAAATTATAAACCCTTTTGCTCTTTGGCCCCAACCTATTCTTCCAATCTCATTGTACATTACTCTTCCCTCTTACACTCTGCAAACCAGTCAAAATTACCTTCTCTTAGTTCCTCATACAGGACACTCCATCTCCTATCATCATGCCTTTGCACTGGCCATTCTACATCCCTGCAGTGCACTCCTCCTTTATCTCTACCTCATAGAATCCCCATCTTCCTTTAAGAATCAGTTCAGGTATTGTCTTATGCAAGTAGGCTTTCCTGACCCCTCAACTGCTGGTACCCACCCTCCCATCCTACCTTGTATTTAACTGCTACCTGTGTTTATTAACTTTATGACTACGCTATATATATTTTAACGTGGAATTATTGTCTCCCCCATTAGAATGGAAGCTCATGGTGAGGGAAGGATTGTTTCATTCTTTGAACTTGTATCCTCAGTACCTGGCATTGTGCCTGACACCTGGCATACGCTTAATAAAACTCTTGATTGGTAAAAGCTGAAATGATCCTTCAGGTGAGCCATGTGATATTGGTTACTTTGGAATCTGAGGGACTTTCTAGAGAGCAGGGTTTACTGTTGTTCATTATGTCTTGATATGATAGACATTTCCTATACAGAAACCTCCAGGACCTCTTAAGGGAAGGGAATAATATATAGACCATTTTAGCTAAGGCCTTACGTGGCTCACTCTTATTTGTTGGTTTAAAGAAATAAAGTAGACAGGCTACTTTATTGCCCCATAAGAGGTTGATCCACCTACTCCCTCCTCACTCTGCCAGCTTCATTTTAAGTCCCAACCAAAATCCCATCTTATACTGGAACCCTTCCCCTTAATTCTTCCCTCTGTTAATTATGTCCTATTTATCCTGCATAAAGCTTGCTCTGTATATGTTTGTTTCCATGTTGTTTCATTAGATTGTAAGTTCCTTGAGGACAGGGACTGTCTTTTCCTTCTTTTTATATCCTCAGCTCTCAGCATCTGATGCACAGTAGGTGCTTAATTAATGTTTACTGATTGATTGTTGTGAGGATAGCATACAGTAACTATAAAGCACCATGGACGGGTCCAGTTTTCTCATTAGTGTTGAATCAGAATATACAGAGAGAGACTCTAAAAATAGATAAATAGAACCATTTTCTTTCTTCTGCCCATCAGATGAGTCCTTAAAATATCTCTAGCTTCCTTGGAGAAGTAATAGGAAAGGAAAAAAAAAAGTCTGAAATCAACCATGCAAATGGATGTACCTCTGACAATGAATGGCTATAGCAATGCTAAGATCCAAAAAATATGAATATTCAGAGTGATCCAAATAAAAAATTTAGAAGAAACTATGAAGACCTCTTCTTACCTAGGGTACATAATATTAAATTGGTAGTTCAGGGAAATATATGGTCTTGGACTTTTGGCAGTAAAACCATTCCCAGTGGAATCCTGTTTGGGAGTTTCTGTTAAGTAAGCAGTATCTGGAAGCAATACAATAAATATATAAATTTATCAGTATCTGTAGCACATCCTCAAAGAGTCTCCACTCCCAGGAGTGACATTTATTAGTTTGCTATTGTCCTGATCACCTGATATCACCCTCTTTCTGCCCTATCTCATGATGAATTAAATTTGGCAGATTTGTGTGTATGTGTAAATTTCCAAAGGAAACTCATTTAGCTATTTTCCAAGTGACTGTCTCAGTATTCCTTTTCCCACCCACCGTATTTTTTTTGAAGCTGTTCCAAATGCATTATTACAGGAAGCAAGTCATTATTCCCTCCCTCCTGTCCTCTTTCCCAACCCAGTGATGGATTGTTTTCAAAAATCATAAGTTGTTAGCACTGATACAAATCTTAGAGATCATTTAATCCCATTCCTCTCACTGTATAGATAAAGAAAATGAGTTCCAGAGAAGTCCAGGATTTAGCAAAGACATTGCTGGTAACAGATGTATAGTAAATGTCTCAATGATAACTGAGTGAATATTGTCACTTGCCCTAGGTCACAAGGCTATTTAATGACAGAGTTGGGACTTGAATCCAAGCCTCCCATTTAAGAAAGGATTCCACAATTAGGATGTGAGCTCCTGGAGAGCACATAGTAGGCCCTTAATGAATGCTTCTTTCTACACCAAACTGCATATGGTTGTACTCAGGGGGACCACCTTTTTAATGGAGCTCTTATTCTCACCATTTATGGCAGTTTCTTGGGGCCAGAGGGACTGCCTAGGGATGCTGCCATGTCTGCACTTTTAACACTAACCATCTTCCCTTTGGCATTCTGTCCTTTCTTGTAAAAATTGGGAAACTATTTAGCTATATCTGACCCCAGGGAACCCTCCATTTTCCTTTTGAGTTGTACATTGAAATAGTCAGTCCCATAGAAGCTGCAGAGGGAGGCCATGGCATTGAGGAGGGATTGCCCATCACAGTCTATGTCAGTTTGATCGTTTTATGACAATGATATTAGAGCCAGAAGAGGAAATAATGATGTGTATAGAAAACTCATTTTCAAAGAATATTTCTAAGAAACACAACTTTTGCAGAATCCAAAATAGCCTTTCTCTGCAAAAGAGAATAGCTTCATATTTCTCTTTTATCCCTAACCTCTGAAAATTGAGTAGGAGGGAACATTTTAAAGATGCCACAAAAATGCTAAAAACCTAGTTAGAGCATATCTAAATGACAGGAGCTAGGAAACTCTGTAAAACTTCTAATGTAATTTTTGTGGCTATATTAGAGGACCTCTCACACGGGGACTATTTAGATATAATCCTAGTCAGACTTTGCCTAATTAAGTATGCAGCAAACCAGCTACTTGGAATATTTAAATACCAAATAATTTATATGACATTCTAGATATGCCATTTAATATTATACTAGCTTTAGAGTATTAATGGAAAATATAAACCTCTGTAATCTTTGAGGAAGTATATTTTAAAAAATATTTTGGGATTAATGTGATGATCTTAAATGCATTTTAAATGAGGCAGGAAAAAGAACACACTGGATTTGGAATGGAAATGACCTGGCTTCTAAGTCCATTTTTGCTGCTTACCTCTATGTAAAAACCTCTCTTGTCTATTAAATGAGGGAGTTTTGATTTGATGATCTTTTAAGATATTTTCCAAGGCCAAAATCTTATATTATGAATAAATAAAATGCAGTCAGCCCCCTAGACTTCTCTGTATTGTTCTTCCCTTCTGTTGACTAGGTGTAGTGATCTCATTAGCAGGGAATGATAATGTTTATTGTTACACTATACACCATCTCCCTTGGTGCCTTTGTGACTGTTCGAAGGCAGTTATAATTCTCATTTGCCACTGGGTGGCTGACAGCAGAGAGTGAGGAATTGTGGGAAGCCTCTCTTACCTTCGACAACAGGTGTCTGTGACACTGTACCTCATTCAGATATCACAGGGTACATTGGGAAGCACCAAGTCTCAGTAGCAGAGCAGAATTCCAAAGTCTGGAAGGACTGGTTTCCCCTTCAGTGCAAAAGGTGCTGCTACAAGACAGAGTTGTAGCCTTCGGGTGCTGGTGAGTGCACCAGGAAGTGCCTAGTACCCTTCAAAGCACTTCTGAAAAGATCCAGGAGCATTTTTAAAAGACTATCAGGTACGAACTCTCTGAACTAGTAAAATGACTGGTTTACTAATTCTCACCTGTTTTTTTTAACCTTAGTGTTAAAGAATATAAATATCCTGGGGCAAGGGGGAAAAAATCTTTAAAGAAAAAATAGTCACTAAAGTCACAATGCTGCCAAGCAGGAAAATTCTAAATGAAAATGTTAACTTGCCTTAGCAAGACTTAAATAGAGTTGGCAGCCGTTTTAATCTTGAGGATTTCACCTCAAGTGTTGCATTTTTGCTCAACTAAGCCTATTAGAACGCTTTTCTGTTTCCTAGCAATAAGGTGTCTTTTTTTTCCCCTTTCTTCCTGTTTAAGAGAAAGGTTTGTTTGGTTGTTAATCCAGAATGCTCCAGCTATTGCTTAGATCTTTTCACATGCAAATTTAGCATGGTGCTATTTAAATAACCACGTTCATCTCAGTAAGAGATACACCAGGAAAAATAGGGAGGCTGGGGGGAGGGGTGAAAGGGGAAGACGCCTATAGGGCTTATCCTGTTTTTGTTCTGGAAAGCAAACCTGTGACAACTCAGTGTCATTGCTGCTGGTCATTTGGAGATAAATTTCCATATGGCCAGTAGTCTTCTGGATTTGGGACTCCCACTATTGACAAATTTGAAGGGATACCCTTCCAACAGATCCAGCTCTTCAGTATTACTTTAGGATAGGGTTTTTATATTGAAGGCTACATCTTATCAAGTGATATGATCACTTTAAATACAGGTTTTAAAGATACTTGTTCTGCATTTTGTTCTTCTCATCACTTCATCCTTCCCCTGTAGAGCAGCATATAGATGGTATTTTCTATGAGACCATTTAAATAACTTTTTTTAATAGCAATTTTTAAGAACTTTCAAAATTTATCTCCCACCCTCTTTTCTTTCACCGGAGATATTTACGGAAGTTCTTTGCCTTTCACTGCTGAACCTTTTCCTTGTATCTGGCGGAGGCATTAACCAACCATGGCTGTCCTCTTCTCAGTTTTGTAATTAAAAGTAAATCTACCCTTGAAAATCAGTGATAAAGAAAATTAAACTTGTGGGAGGAGATTTATGTTGTTTTTCTTTTGTATAAAATAAAATGCAGGGAGTCTTTCTTTCCAAGAATGGTTTGTTTTGATTAGAAATACTTGCCTTTCTCTAAGCAAGTACCTTATAATTTTTCAAGCAGTAAACTTTACTTTTTGGTGAAAACAGAAAGCAGATTAAGAACTCTTGTTGAAAGCTTTTGGATGTTAGGTTTTGGTTTTGGTTTTTTTTCCCCCTTGGAGTGCTGGAGGTTGGGGTGTGGTTATTGTTACTATCCATATACCATTTTGCTTTTTTGCAACTTTTTAAAAATGCTGTGAGAGAAAAGGCTTTTTTTCTGCAATGTGGAAGATATTTTTAAATTCATAGCTTTTTAAAAACTATGCTACTTTAAAAACTAAAAGTTGTCATCCCATCCTTTCCTTTGAACATGCAGAATTAACAAGAAGTACCTTAAGAAACTCTTTAAGTCCCCCAAGAAGAAGAATCTTCATGTAGAGACATACTGGACAAAGATGGACTGTTAAGAAGAATTTTGTTTTGGTTGAAATTTTCATCTTCCTACCAAGAACTGAAAAACTTCAACAGTTACCTTTTTCTTAGTGGGTGTTCAGTTTCTAATATTAACTAAGGGAATTTTTTTTCCTGAGATTTGAGGAAAAATTTCAGAAACTGAATTTTTCAAGTCCTGAGTTGACAAGGAAAGACGAATTTATAGCATTCATTTCCTACAGAGATAACAGCAACCTTCCTTATTCTTCCCACCAGGGGTGAACTGCAAGACAAGGCTTTGGTATCTATCTTTGTTTTTTTTGGGGGGGGGGGTTGTGACACTCCACCCACTCTAGCTTCTTCAGGTGGGTGTGTTCATTGGCACTGAGCTTGCAGCAAGATTTTTCTTTGGATAGTGAACCTGGTCTGGCTCTGGTGCAGTTGCTGCTGCTGCTGTTGGGAAGCCAGCTGGCAAGATGATGGAAGAAATCTCCATAATGGTAGCCTACGATGCCCATGTTTTTAGCCAGCTGTATGATGAGGACTTCCTTACAAGTCTTGTGGCAATCAGCAAACCCAAAACTCTGGTAGGTGATGCTTCATGGAACTAATGTGGATATAGGTGTGATTATCTATGTCTAATAGAGTAGTCACTCCTGCTGTAGTCAAATTTCAATTTACTAGGGATGAAAATAAGAGTTGTGGGTTCAAGTAGAAAAAAGAGTGGGAACCTACATTTTTTATTTGATTTATATACACTATATACTATTGTAAGACATTTGGAATAGTACATAGTATGTATGCAGATATGTTAAATTTTAAGTAAATTATTTCAGGTGTGCTAGTAGTGAAAGAATTTTTGAACTGGAAAACTACTTGGTCCAAAGTACCTGCCACATATGTGTGTATGTAAATAGATATAAATTTAGATAGATATAGTTACATGTGTGTGGACAAACATACAAACGCCAAAATATATATAGGTATGTGTCTGTGTGTGTATATGTATATGTATTCACACACACATATATACAATCCTGTATAAACAAGTACCTACGTATATAAGCATATTGTGTTTATAGACATGTATACACAGAAGTGGTACAGTCATTTGCATACTTATATTTCTTCCTCTTTGCAGTGGTACTTCTCTGTAGAGTGGACAATAACACAGATACTCTAAATGTATGTTCAATTATGTAACTAAACCAGATAATTTTAATTTTCAGACTCTACAAATTGTTGCTTGTCTTGGGAATGATTGTGAACATATTCTTTGGTACAGTTGTGTTTGGGATTTCATGTTTGTGAAATATTTCAACCATTTTCTAAAGACTAAGGTGGAAAGGGTTTTTTGTTTATAGTTGTTGTCCTCAGGACCAGAGGGTAGAAAAAGGATGTGTTTGTATTTGGTTATCTGAGCTCTGAGATAGCAGGTGAAGATCCTCCAGACTTTATGCAAAGTTTCTGAGGTGTTGTGAATATGTTGAAATTTAAAGTGAGGGACAATCAGTAGAGAAATACTGTCCTCTAACAAGGTCAGAGTATGCCAGGTATGTAAACCACTTGCTTGAGAGTAAGTTTGATTCCACCAAAATTCATCTATCTCTGGAGGGATCTGATGTTTTAGGTTTATTCACACAGTTAAATTGGGCCCATTGGGTACCATTTAGACTTAAAACATAGTTTGTTTAAATCTTTGTTTCCCTTTGGATAGCTTCTGCCCTATGAAACACTAATATCTAATTTAAACCAATCCTGTTAGGTAGGGAGGCTGAGTTACTCCTGCTCCCATTATTATAGGAAAGAAGGGTTAGTTGAAGTGACTTGTCTTAGGTGACATAAAAAATCTGGGTCTGCCTGGGAATTGGATGAACGTCTTCTGACTCAGTTTGGTGCTGTCATTACCGTGTCATGCTGCCCCTGTATAATGAAACAAGTATATACAAATAATGTATATATCTGTAATCAATATTTATAATTGTTCACATCCATATATCCCTCTAAATTTCATAAATCTCTGCTCACAATAACCTTCTGAGGCTGGTCATGTCTTATCATCCCCATGTCACAGACAAGGAGACTGAGGCTCAGAAGTGACTTGCCCAAGGTCACACAGGGAGTAAGTAGCTGTGACTCAAGCCCATATTTGCTGGCACTTTATCTAAAATTTACTACAAGAAGGGGCAGCTAGGTAGCGCAGTAGATAGAGCTTGGGGCCTTGGAGTCAGGAGAACCTGAGTTCAAATCCTTCCTCAGACACTTGACG
>NW_020954567.1:13629340-13698644 GCF_900497805.2 Vombatus ursinus
CTTACTAGCTGTGTGACCCAGGGCAAGTCACTTAACCTCAATTGCCTCATCAAAAAAAAAATTAATAAAGCAAAAAATAAAAAAAATATTTACTACAAGAGTCATTGAAGTATATATGGATGATCTTGAAAACACACTTTTCCTAATAATTTCAAACCATTTCTTTTTAAATCAGAACTGCTTGTAAATACCCAACTTGAGTTTTATCTTTTCTCCCTGTCCCTGAATCCCCTCTTCAAAAGAAGCTAACAATAGCAACTTCTCTTACCTACTGATTACATAATCAAAACCTGGCATCCTTCTTCTCCTAAAGTAGCCTTATTGTGTAGTCTATTGTTTGCTTTTGAGGGGTGGGGTGTGGGGGGCTGTCTTTTGGTTCTGCAATCTAAGCATGGAGTCCTTATAATGGTTACATTGTTGTGAAGGAACAATGCTCCTGAACCTCAGTCTGGCGGTTATTTAACCATTCACATGTATTATACACACACACACACACACACACACACACACACACACACACACACACGACACACATCACACACACACGATACACACACACACGAGTATATTTTAATAGATGCATAGCCTAATACATTGCCTACCAGTAAACACCCTTCTGCCCTTGGGCTCCATCAGCCTCTGACAGACTGGTTAGCTTTGGTGTAAATCCAGTCCCTTCAAGTATCTCTTCAGCCTCTCAAGGCAAAATGGTCCTTTGGATTTTGGCCACCAGCCTGACAAGGCAGAGAATGCTATTGCTCTGTAAATAGGTTATAACACTTTCTAATAATAAAGGTGAGGTGGTTAGTGGTTTACATTGTATCCTCTTGGTTTGCATTGTGTCTGCTCTGTGAGATTAATTTTTTTTTTAACCAGTTGAGAAATTACAGAGTGCTGGGCAGTTTTCTTTTGAAACGTTGATTTGGTGTAGCTGTAAAAGCTATGATAGAATATTTGCCATCTCCTTGTGATTCAGTATTGATTCTTCTTTTATGTGAGGTAGAAGCTCTTAAAATTATGGTCAGGGAAGCATCACTATATGAAAGAGAGATAAACACTCATGGATTTTCTCAGTATGAAATCCATCGTTTGCTACGTGGTTTGATTCATTTCTGTGCAATGAAGTATGCTACTTTCCTGCCATTATAAAAATTGACTTTAGGGATAGGATAAATATCTAGGTATTATTTCTAAAACTATTCAGTAGTTTCTTAGCATTAATTGAATTCCATTATGGAATTAAGACTTCATTTATTAGTAGAATGTCTCTGATCTTATGAGCGATAGCGAAATCCTATTACCAGTGATTTTCAAAAGTGAATTCTAGGCATTTTCTTGGTGGCAATTACCTGTACCTTAACCTTGAACTTGTCCTCTGCCCACTCTTCTTCTGAGAGAGAGAAGAAAAATTGGTATAAGAAAATTTTGGAATTCAGTTACAGCCAGGGTAAAAAAAACTAAAAAGTATTCCTGGGGGAAAAAAAGACTGGGCAGGTTATTTGCCAGGACAAGTGACACAAAAACCTAGTCATTTTTTTTGTGACTAGCAGAAAGAATTTTTTAATAGCTAGGGATTTATAGTCATTTGACAGACTGAAAGGTTCTGATGGATAGAAGTAGAAAAATAACTGAGGATGAGGACAGATTTGAGACTCATTATTGTTAATCAGGCCTAATAATAATCTCACATTATAATAATGCTTTATGATTTACAAAACATTTTGCATATGTTATCACATTTTTTCATCAGCTTCAGTCTACCCAGTAAGGTAGATTGTTAGAGGCATTTTTATTCCCCATTACAACTCAGAAAGGTTGTGACTTGCCTAAGGTAATGCCCCAGCTAGTATTTGAATGCTAGCTTTCTGTTTTCTAATTTAATGTTCTTTTTCCTCTTTCTGTGCTGTTCTCTCCCCCCATCCTTTCATATACAATTTCCTTACTGTATAGAGCTTGTACTGGTAGCCAGCCAATCACCCATGTTTATACAAAACTGGTGCTCCTTTCTCTGTTCTGCCTGGCATGACCTTTTAAACCATGTGGGTAGATATTTTCCATTGATTTCAAATCTGTCTCTACCTCTCTGTTGTTAGTAATCTTTCTACCTATGTCTAATAAGTTTGGGAGAAATCCAAGTAATTTCATTTCTTTACCTTGAGCAACAGAGAAGATAAGAAGTTATTTGAATCTTTAAATTCTTTGAGTTCAAAATTTATATTTTAAGACTTTTAAAGAGTCACATATATCTAAGTTTTACAAGTCTAATAGAATACACTTTCTGACCAGCTTGCTTATTTAAAGGTAAATATTAATTTTGTCCTATCAAATTTTTCAACCTGTTGTCTTGATCAGTTACTGGTTGGATTAGATAACCTCTGACTTTCCTTCCAAATGAGATTCTGTGCTATAATATAAATTCACATAGGCATCCACTATTAAGTACATATTAGCTGATAATATACTTCCTGAAAATTATTGCTAGAATATCTGAAATTGTTATTAGTTAAATTCCAGGAAGCCCAGAGGCTTCTTAGAAATATAAATTTGGGGGAATATTTCCTTTTTTATCTTGAGGAAAAACCCCAAGCACCCAGAACGAGACATCAAGGTGTCATAGGTCAATCTGTAACTGGCCTAACCTTGCCCTTTCTGTGCTTTCCCTATTACTTTCTGGCAACCATACCTATGTGGGCAAAGGAGATTTCTTTTTACCCTTCCTTGGAGAGTTGTTTGAAACTCCTGTTCAGACCAGTCCTGCTCTCCCCATTATCCATCTACCTCCCTACCCATTCTTTCTCTGTCTTCATCATCAGCTCCTTATATTTTTCCTGACCTTGGATGTTCTCCAAGATTTTTTTCAGCTTCCTTTTGTGTGTCTTCCTCTATTAGACTGTAAGCTCCCTGAGGGCTGGTATTGTCTTTCTTCAAATAGGCCTTCTCTTTTGACAACCTTCTTCACTTCTTTGTTTACAGTGATCACTTCTGTGCTCAGATTGTTATCTTCAGTACTGACTGTTCTTTTGAGAGGTTCCCAAAGTGGGAGACACTGCCCCTCCCCAAGATCCAGAGGGGCATAGTAGCCTGGGGTGCAGTTGGGGGGTGTTGAATAAAAATAAGGGGGAGGTGGAAGTTCATGCATTATTTTGCAATAAAGTTATTTATCCATTTGTTATGTGTCCCTACTATACTATGAGCTTCCTGTGGGCAGAGACAGGGCCTTATCTAAATTTTGCCTATTCCCCAACATTAGCAAAATTTTCTGTACACTTAGGTGCTTAATAAACATTTGTGGAATGGCTCATTCTTCATGTTGATGACTTCTCCCTATTGCACAGGTTAGAAAATAAGAAATAAGGATTAAGAGTTGATGACTATTTTTTCTTTTAACTGGAAAATAGTTGATTGCTTTCTACATCCTATCTGATTTATTTTAAATTGATGTAACTTGAGTTGACTAATTCTTGAGACTCATTTGGTTCTTGCATTTTATATATATATAAAACCATAAAGTGATGAGACTTTCCCTAGTAACACAACCATTTTATTGCTTTTAATCATGCCTCATATAATAATTCTACTCATTAACAAAAACTTATCTAGGTTATTTATGGATAAACTAAATTAATCCAATACCTAGGGTAGTACCTTACCCATAGGAGGGGCTTAATAAAACTGTTGAATTAAGTTCTGTTCTCCAAAATCATTACATTTCTCATTTTCACTAAGAAATAGAAAAGCTAGATATGGAGCTAGGAATTTTAGGCCACAAATCCCAGTTCTCAGCCCCACAGTCCCCTCCCCATTTTTCTTCTTTCCCTTTCAAGGGTTGTCCTTGACCTAAAGGCAGAACAGATTAGTGATTTGATTCTATGACACTACTGAGAAATAATCCCCCCACCTCCAAATATTCTGTTTCATTTGTTTCTACCTATTTAGGACCCTTAGAGGCAACTAGATGGCACAGTAGATAAAAAGGTAGTCCTGTAGTCAGGAAGAACTGAGTTCAGATTCTGTTCCAGACACTTAATAGCTGTCTGACCTTGGGCAAGTCTTTTGATCTTTGTTTATCTCAGTTTCTTCAACTGTAAAATGGAGATAATAATGCCTACCTCCGTTGGTTGTTGTGGAGATCAAATGAGATAATATTTGTAAAGCACTTAGTATACAACCTGGCTCCTGATAATCCCTCCCTCCCTCCCTTCCTTCTTTCCACTCTTCCTCCCTCCCTTCCTCCCTTCCTTCCTTCTTCCCCTTTCCTTTGTTCCTTCCTCCCTCTCTTCCTCCCTCCCTCCCTTCCTTCCTTCCTTCCTTCCTCTCTCCTCCCTCCCTCTCATCATTTCTTTTGCCCCATATAGTCACGTACCACAGGTTGTTCATTTCCCCCCACTTGATAGGTACCTACTTTGTTTCTGTTTCCTTGCTACAGGTTTGTATTTGTTCTGTATTCTGTCTTGGATAGACTATATCTAGAATATTTTGTTCATTTCTGGGCATTATATTTTGAGGAGCACAATGTCGTGAATGGTATTCATAAAAGGACAACCAGGGTAGTGAAATAATTGGAAACATGACCTACAGGTTTCAGTTTTTAAAATTCCATTTCTCCGACCTAGGGAAGATGTAGTCACTCTGGGAGGCACTATAGCTCTATCTTCAAGTATTTGAAAGATAGTTGTCATGTGGAAGAAGGATTAAACTTGGTCTGCTTGGACCCAGAGAACAGAGCTAGAAGCACTAGGTGAAAGCTGCAGAGCGGCAGATTTCCTTGCTATAAGGGAACAAATAATCCCTTACCAATTAAGTGAAAAGGGAATGGTAGGTTCAAATAAAAATAAATATGAACACTCATTGGGGATGCTGTAGACAGGGGTTCTTTACCTGGGATCTATGAACTTTTTAAAAATAACACTTTTTAAAAAAAACATCAGTTTATAATCCTATAGATGTTATTTTCTAAATTTAAAAACTTTCTGAGGAGTCAGCTAACAATCAGTCAGTTAACAAGCATTCATAAAGCACTTTTTATGTGCCCGGCAATGTATTAAGTGCTGCGGATACAAAGGGGGAAAAACGGTCCTAGTCTCAAGGAGCTTATGGGGAAGCTAGCATACAAACAGCCATGAAAAAACAAGAAGAATTCAGCATAAACTGGGGATAACCAACAGAGGGAAGGAAGGTGCCAGCATTAAGAGAACATCAGGAAAATCTTCTACAAGAAGCCTCAACCTCTGCAGCCTTTCACACTGGTCACTCTTTCCTCTTTGTTACTCTCTTCTCTCTAGGTTTTTGGGGCACCACTCTGTCCTGGTTCTCCTCCTCCCTATCTGAGGGCTCCTTCTCTTTCTCCTATGTTGGATCCTCATCTAGATCACACTCTCTAACTGTAGGTGTCCTCAGGCTTCTATCCTGGGCCCTCTTCTCTTTTCCCGCTATACGACTTGGTGATCTCATCAGCTCCCATGGATTTAGTGCTGATGGTTCTCAAGTCTAATTTTCCTGCCCCAGTTTCTCTGCTGACCTCCAGTCTCACATCTCCAGCTGCCTTTCAGACATTTCAAATTGGGTGTTCAATAGAAATCTTAAACTCAGTGTGTCCAAAACAGAACTCATTCTCTTTCTCCAAACCTTCCTTCTCCTCCGACCTTCCTTCTTACTGTAGAGGGCAACACCACGCTCCCAGTCCCTCGCTCAATTAGCCTGGATTCCTCACTCTCTCACTCTCTCTCTTCCCCATATCCAAGTTGTTGCCAAAGGCCTGTTGATGTCCCCTTTGTAACATCTCTCCAATCGCCCCCTTCTGTCCTGTAGTTCGGCCCCCACTCTGGCACAAGCCCTTCCTTATCACCTCATGCCTGGATTATTGCAAGAGCATGATGGTGGGTCTGCCTACCTTAAGCCTCTCCCCACTCCAATCCATTCTCCATTCAGCCACTAAAGTGATTTTCCTAAAACACAGGTCTGATCATGTCACCTTCCTAATCAGTAAACTCCAGTAACTTCTTATTACCTCCAGGAACACATACAAAATGCTCTGTTTGGCATTCAAAGCCCTTCATAAGCTAGCTCCCTCCTACCTTTCCGGTCTTTTTATATCTTATTCCCCAACACAAACTCTGTGATCTAGTGACACTGGACACCTGGCTCTTCCATGAACAAGACAGTCCAGTTATGGGTATTCTCCTGGGCTGTCCCCCATACCTGGAATGCTCTCCTTCCTTCACTGTGACTACTGACCTCCCTGGCTTTCTTTAAGTCCCAAATAAAATCTCACCTTCTACAAGGAGCCTTCCTCAACCTTCTCAATTCCAGTGCCTTTCCTCCGTTAGGCACCTATTTATCCTGTATATAGCACACCTTGTTTATATTTGTTTATATGTTGTCTCCTCCATTAGATTGGAAGCTTTTTGAGGGCAGTGACTGTCTTTGAGCTCTTTTTGTATCCCCAGTGCTTAGAACAGTGCCTGGCACGTAATAGGTGCTTAATAAATGTTTATTGGTTGATTGATTGATGGAAGGTAGGATTTTAGCTGGGACTTAAAGGAAGCCAGGAAAACCAGGAGATGGAGATAAGAAGGGAGACAAATTGAGACATGAGGGACGGTTAGTAAAATTATCCACAGGTAAGACAGAGAGGTCCATGGGCCTCTACCAGACTGCCAGAAAAAAAAAAATAGGCCAGGAACTCTTGCTGTAGAGGTTATTCTTGTACATTTTAGATGAGATGATCTCTGGAGGTCTCCTACGTCTCTCTGATATTCTGTGATCCAATGTTGTTCTGCTACAAGGAATTTGAACCATCTGCACTTTATTAGTGAGTTGGTGCATTCTCTGCCAAACATACAAAATCCTTCCAGAAATCTTTGTACACCACCTAGCCCATTGCTTTAGACATGCTGACATTTAAATGTTGATGAAGACAGATGCTAAAGTAGGAACACAATGCCAAATATTCTAGGGAATCATCATTTCTTTGAGTTTCAATTCAAGATAGAGATGGAGAACTCTCATTACTTTTCCCCCCATCAGTTTGCCTGTGTAAGAAGTGTGAATGTGCTGGGTAAATACATCATTGTGGCTAACAAGTGGCATGAATGATCTGAGGTCTGGCCTACCTCAGGTCTGGCACGTGGGAGGATTCTATGCCCACACTTCTCTATAGTGGAGGAGCCAGCAATATGTAGGACTGCTGGGTGCTTAGGTTGAGTTAGATTTTTTCCCATTGGAAATGTACCAGCATGTGCAACCTAAGGAGAACTGATTTCTGATTAGATCACGTAATGTCTATTTCAGTTATAAATGGTTCATAGCCAGAAGCCCTGGGCTTTTCCTGCTGATTCAGTTTATGCAAGATCAGAGGTAATAATTCACATATTCTATGCGGAAGAAGAACAATAAGATTTCACCCAGTGTTTTAGGGGAAGGTAGGGCAAGTCAGCCAGCTGTTTCACAATATGTCAGGGCTGTCTAAGGCATTCACTATTAGTGACATGTAGTGAATCAGCTATAAGACCTATAATTAGAAGGGAAACTTGGGAGTATTGACATTATCCACATGCAAGTGAATGAACAACCTGGGAAGACTTATATGATCATAGGATGAAATAAAAAAGACCAAGAGAACAACTTATATGATAACCACAATAATGTAAAGGAAATTGAGTTTGGAAAAACTACAGAACTCTTAATTAATGCTGTAGCCATTCATGACTTTAGAATTTCACCTACCTCTAGGCAGAAAGATCATGGACTAAAGGTGCAGAATAAGACCTGACCTATCAATGTATGGAAGTGTGTTTCTTGACTATACTTATTTGTTACAAGGGAAGCCTTCTAATTGGGAGTGGGATGGGGTTCAGAGAGGAGTAAGTGGGTAGATAGGGATGCAAAAAAGGGGGGGGAAAGCATCAACAGAACATTTCAAAAATACATAGAAGAAAACGAAATGTTCAGGGTTAACAAGCAGGACGATTTTGTTAATATGGTGTCAGATTTAATATATTCACGTTTTAAAAGGGGACACAAATTCACATTTTCATATTCAGTCCTTTATTATACTGAATTGTATTTGTTTTTGGTGATTGTTAAGCTTATAATAAAAAAGAAAGACACAAACATCCAGTTATTGATCCTGAATTGTTAGCTAAGCAAAAACTTTATTTGATTTAAGCCCCTCTTGGAAACTTTGTCTGACACCTGGCGTCAGTATCCAATTATCCTCCTATCATCTCTTCCCTCACTTAGAAGCTTATCTAGCAGTCACATAATCAACACACTCATTGCCCTATGGCCAGCAAGCATCAAAATCTGATTGGATATCACTATTCCATCAGAGCAGAGATTTCTAAAGGCATTTTACAAACACATACATATCCACAAACTTGGGAAGTTTGCATGACTAGGTAGAAAGGTGTTGAGTAGAAAAGAGATGTGAAACAAAAAGGAGACTTGGAACTTTATGGTTCTCAGAAACCCTGGCCATGGCAGCAAAGACTATTCATGAGCTATGAGCTACAGAAAAATTGGCTTCTGAAGGTACTGTGATCCATGGCCTTCAGGGGCTTTTGTGTTTCAGAAAGTCATGAGTATGGGATTTGACATTTAGGAAGTAGGAACTTACTGGAAATAAGAGTTTAGCCAAAAGAAACAATACTATACTGTTTCACAGTATCTAAATCTGCTGTATTTATGGTTATCAAAGAATATCCCCCCATTTATACTTCAAGAGTATCAATAAAATAATTTTAAAGTATGTAGAAGAAAACAAAAAGTTCAGAAGAGGACATAAACACGACAATTTTGTTAACTTTATGTTACGTTCAATATATATTAACAATGACATTTTTCATAATTAGTACATAGTTACAATTTTTTTTTAACTTCAAGGAACTATGATTTCATTGGTGTGGGTATTTCCTCTGTTGACACAGTTTGAAATCCCTTCATTTGATAAGTTAGGAAGCTGAGCCATAGAAAGGTCAATTGACTTCATTCCAACCACAGAACTGGTGCCAGAGCTGGGCCTAAAATCTAGATTTCCTAAAATGAGGTCTCCTGTTCTTTCCACTACCCCTTGGATCATTAGGTTCCTTCTTATTAGTGAAACAGGAAACATTTCCCCCATTTAAAGTAATGTGATTCTCTATAAATAGGCAGTCTGTTCATCAATTCGAAATTGAGAGAAGATTTAAAACAAATATATGCAATTCTAAGTTATGTCTATACCACTTGAGAGCTGTACAAGTAAATGGAATTCAGAATGACAAAGCTATCCGAGGAATGTGGGGGATGGAAGAGAGGGATAGATCTGAATATATGTAATACAATTGTGTGATACATCAGAATTGGCTGGATTCCAAGTTCATCTCTGAGGTAAAAAGGACATTCCCGTAGGTACTTCAGGGAAATAATCACAGAGAATGGGAATAGGGGTAGAAAATAAAAGAATATTTTGGGCACATGGACTAAATTTGTTAGAGGATCAAAGAGAAAAGGAAAGTTTGGTTGGTTAGCAAACTCTTGCCAAGAGATAACTTTCCACCCAGTCTTTCTTTCCAGTGCCATATCTTTTGGTAATCTTTCCAAAGCAATAAAATGATACCCCTCCTCCTTTCTACTTTATCACTGTTCTCACCCTAGGCAATGAGCCAAGCCATTCTATTCACCTGATAGGTGGTGAGTCTATTAAGTGGGGATAATGATACCTTCCTGCCTTACGGGATTATATAATATATAGCAATTTGAAAAGTATTGAGTACTGTAGAAATGATGTGGTTTATTGTTATCCTGAAATGGAGAGCCACCTATCACTTCTCTTAAAAGAATGCATAAGATTCAAAGCAATATCCCACAAGAGATTCCTTGAGTAGGTCATAAAAAGATGTTGATCCTACTTCATCTTCTTCAGGGACAAAATGGCTTTTGAAGGACTTTCAATTTGTTTTTAATTTTACATAAAGTTACCATGTGAGTTAATGTGCTGCAACATCAGTTTGGCTTTTAGCACAGTTCCTGAGACATAGTAAATTCTTAATAAATGATTGTTGACTTCTTGACTTGACTGGGCCAAACTAGAAGGATTTCTCCCACTATTGGCACCAGTTTGTTATGAAACAGTCATGGTTTAGTGGATAGAGAGCCAGCCTTGGAGCCAGGAAGACTTGGGTTCAAGTCCCCATTGACACATGCTAACTGTGTGCAAACCACTTAACCTTTCAGTTCTCTAGGCAGCACAACTCTTTAAGACTCTACATGGCAAAGAGGGTACTGAACTGTGTTGGTGGAGGATGTTTCCTCATCTGGGAGATCACCCTACCAATGAATCAGGGGTCCAGTCCTTTTCCCCATTCCTTGTTTTAGAAGTGAGCCTGGAAGTGCCAAACTGATGGATTGACATCATTTTCAACATCATACTGACCCACCATTAGACTGGGCTGGGGGAGATAGAATGACATCCCAAGAGGAAGGAGCAGAGTAGAAGAGAATGCGGAGGGAAAAATAGTTTGATTTCTTTTCTTGCTCCTACCTTCAGATCTGAGGATGAGCCTAGGGAGAGGGCAAAGGATCCCTGTAACTTGAGGGAGAGTAGAGATAACAAAGTAAAGAGGAAAAGAAATAGATCTTACAAATAGGAACAGTAGATATTTAGTAAATAGTACAGTGTGATCTTCTGGGTTGCTGAAGGCCCATTCATACAATGATTTCACGAGGAAAGGTGTCTCTGTATCTTGTCTGTATGTTTGTTTCACAAAGTCTCATCATTCTAATAGCATCACGAAAGTTCACAAGGAATGCTTGGCATATATACTTTGCAATGGCATTAGTTATTTCACAGTGTGTTACTCTTGTTAACAGAACCCTGACCTTTATTACTTTAATTTTGCAACAGTGATGAAAAGGTTAGAAATAAAGGTTTTCCTTAATCAGTGAAGCCTGGTCTTTCAGATGAAAGCCTGTTTTATTTAACACCTTCAGATACAGTGTTGTAATCCAGCTTTTATTCATTGGCTTTTAGTTTATGTCTGTTATTAAGCCAATTACTCATTTCTGAACCCTTCAGGGTTCAGGTCCTTTATGTAGCCTTGCTCTGCATACAAAGAGAGGCGTTTTGTGTTAGGTATAAAAAGAGTGACTGTACCTTATTTCACAGGGTCATACAAGTATTGTACCAATAGATATGAGGCTTTATCTAACTTAAATATGATTTCTCAATACAGTAAAGCAAAAAATATATATCCAAGCAGAGCTGGAGTTAATTATAGAATAGAACATGGACTAGATAAAGATTCAGCAAGACTCCCAGGAAAACTCCATTTAAGGGAAGGTCACAGATGTTAGCTTATATCAGTAGGGATCTTCTGACAATTTCCTTAACAGAACAGTTATTTCAATAGTATTCCTATAGTTGGGATTTTGTGTTGGGATCTTGACACATTAGCAATTTTGATTATAAAATAAAAGAATTTATTGGAAGAATTAGGATAAATTTTTTTTTCATGAATAATTAAATATATACTTGGGGAGGTAAATGTAATATCCAGTTCTGAAGATCCTTGAAAAGATATATTAGAAATGTATAATGTAATAATAATAATATAAAACACTTTAAGTTTCCTCAGTGTCTCTCGTCCCATGTCAGGGCGAAGTTGAAATTTGAAATTTAAGTTGAGTAGACATATGACTTCTCGGTTTGTCCTTTGAGCTGCCTGCTCCTTCCGTTTCTAATACCTTTACATTGTCAGAGACCATTTAATTATTAATGAAGAAGCAGTTAAACATTTAAACACTGGATTGTCATAATCCTTTGCCATTAAGGAATATAAATGAAATGCATTATTCAGACAACTAGAATTGCTGGCCTTATCAGTTGCAAAAAAGTTATGCTCAACTTGACAGCTTATCTTAATGGAACTATTTTACAGTTATGATATTCCGTAATGAAACTATTAGAGTCTTTTCATCTATGAAAGTTTTGTTGGTGGTAATGGAGGAATTTTTTAAAAGAAAAAATAATTGTCATCTAAATTAATTGTATATAAAATTAGAGAGACAGAGCTAGTTCAAAATATTCCAAGATATGCCTAGATGGAAAGGATTTGTAAGATTCAAATTGTGAGAGGGCTTGCCTTTACCAAGCAGATTATTTGGACAACAGTGGAGTTACTGGAGTATAGAAAGCATAAGAGGCATGCTTTGCAACGCAGCAAGCATGTGCTGAGACATGGTAGTCAAAGCACAATTGGTCTCATTTCAGGAGAACAAAATAAATTGATAAGAATTTTATAAAATAAGAAGCAATAATAACATTAGCGTACATTTATAGCAGTCATTAGGTTTCCAAGGTACTTTACACATTTTAGCTCATTTGAGCCCCAAAACAATTCGTTATGGTACTACTTAAGGTATTATTATCTCCATTCCCTAGATGAGAAAACCAAGACTTGAAGGGGTTAACCTGTCCGTGGTCACATAACTAGTGTCAGAGGCGGGATTGTAAGGCAGATCAATTCTGACTCCAAATCCAGCACTCTGTCAGTCAGGTCTTATATATTAAGTGCCCAACCATGCTAAGGCAATCATGCTAAAGGTCTGGGGTAAATAGAAAAAAGTGAAACAGTTCCTGCGCTCAAGAAGCTTACATTTTTATGGGAGAAAAAAACACATGCATATGTAAGTACATGCAGAATATATACTGATGTGGGTACAAAGAGTGCCCTAGGATTAAAAATAATATTAAGGGTTACTTTCCCAGGCCCCCTGGGGGGGTTTGAGGCCCATCCTGTACCTTGAGATCCTGGAACTTGAGAGCTTCTCAATTCCTTTTTCCCTTATCTTAAAATACCATACAGCTCATACCAAAAGAATTGCCTTTGTTTAGCTCCTTGCTAACCTCAGGTCCATGAAGCTTTCACAAAATAAAGCTCCCAGTGGTTACAGAGAAGGTCTAAGTGAATTCTTTCACACCTGAACCAGCTTTCCTAACTCTAAACCTCAGCATATACCAAATGAAAACAAGGTAATTTGGGGGAAAAGGGCAGTAGTGCCTGGAATGATTAGGAAGAATTTCATGTAGAAAGTAGTACTTAAGCTAGGCTTTGAAGGAAATCAGGTATTCCAAGAGATCCAGAGGAGGAGAGAGAGCATTCCAGTCGTGGGAGATAGTCAGTGCAAAAGCCCAGAGATAAGAGATGTAATGTTATTTGTGAGGAGGAGCAAGAAGGCCAGCATCCTTATGGTTAGACCGTTGCATAGAGGGGAGTAATGAATAAGTCTGGAAAGAAGTTAGGAAGATCTCTAAATGCCATGCAGACTTTACATTTGATCCTAGAGGTAATAAGGAACCACTGGAGTTTTTTGAGTAGAGGGTGGCAGGGTTAGAGTTATTACTTGGGGAAAATCACTTCAGCAATGTGGAGGGTGGATGGAGAAGAGACTTGAGTCCAGCAGATCAAATATTGTGATATTTTAGATGAGAGGTGATCAAGCCCTGAACTGGGCTATATGAGCAGGGAGAAGGGAGCATATGTGACCACTGATTGGATATTGATAGTTGTTTGGGTATATGGAGTGAGAGTGAGGAGGTTAGTAAATGACCTCAGTTTTTTGGTGACATAGGAGGTCCTCAGGTGATCTGGTTGGGGAGAAGAGCAACATGAAACTGGAGGAGGAAAGACAGGCTTGGAACAGACTGTGTCGAGGAGGAGAAAAAACCAGTCAGGAATAAAAGGATTGCCTTGAAGCAGTGGGTGCCCAGTTGAGATCAGATAACATGAATAAATTTGTAGTTTATCTAGTCATCCCAGCTCCTCTCGCTTTGTTCAGGAGCATGTGAGTAGGCAACGAGGAGGTAGTTGGTGGGAGCAACTCAGGATTGAGGTTTGGCAAAAGGCAAGCATTGAAAGGCTAAGGGATCCAGTCTCAAGGTAATATTTAGTGTTGAGCTGAAATGGTTCACTAAGTTTTGAGATGGGGAGAAGAATATAGCCAGAGCAGAGGTGATGGACCAGGAATAGCATTTAGGGAGGGAAACTTTTAATGATGAAGAAGTAAGGCATCGGGAAGGAGAAAATAATAGGAGATGATAATTACATAAAGGAATTATAGAGGTTCTTGATCTTGGGAGTGGTATTGTGGGTGATGACAAGATCAAGGGGGTGAACATGCCTGTTCACAACCATGCTGCCTCTCTTGGGAAGAATAATAACTTTTAAAAAAAAAATACTATGCAAAGAAGGTGTTTAAAATAACACATTTTCTACTTTTTTATTGGTTGGCTGTTTTTTAAAACATGGTTTTATTATTACTTAGAACATTTTTGCTAGCTCCAAGTGTTTGCACATCCCAGGTGTTTGGGGAAAGATTTTTTTTTCTTTTGAGGGGAAAGGCAAAGCTGGATGTCTTTCATTTAGTGCTCTAAGTCCATGAAATATGTATCTAGTGAGAAGTGGGGAACTGTTATTATGTGTTAATGTATATTGAGTCACTAAGTATCATGTCACATGTACCTTATACCCTGTCATGGACCCACAGATCTTTGGCTCATTTTACTGTTCTATTGAAGTCTGCATATTCAATGACATTATATTTTTGGTGATACAGAACAGTGCACCTGCGAGATGAGTGTGTTCACGTCTAGAAGCAAAATGAATTCTAATCAGATGAGTTCATATTCGCACTAGATAAGAAAGTGCAGGACTGAATGTATATTGCTAAGAAAAGGAGTGCTTTGTATGACAGTGAGGCTTAGGATATATAGTGAGTGTTAGGATATATACAATTTCTGTTGAAAGGTTTGCTCTGTATTTAGAATGCAATATAATTTCTAGGTGGGTAGGATCTGGAAATAAGCCATTTGCCACATTTTAGGAAAATGATCAGGGAGTCAGTTTAGAAGACAAATGTAAAAAGGGAGCTACATATTGGGAGGAATTCATGATTTGGCAGATGTACAATGGCATGAAGTTAAATAGCTTTGGCTGAGTGGTTGTTAGCCTTATTGGAAGACTTCATGGAAAAGATAGCTAATGGCAGAATCTGAATATGTGGCTCCATGAGCTGTGAGCTCCTTCACAATTGAAACTGTCCTTTGCCTTCCCATCCCCAGTGCTTAGCATAGTGCCTGGCACATAATAAGTCTTTAATAAATGCTAGTTGCCTGACTTGAAATTGGAGTAATTCTTTGTCATGACATTTTACATTGTGAGTGTTCTTGTCCCTTTTTTTGTTTTGTTTTGTTAATGTTTTATTGATTTTTTTGGGTTTTACATCCATAATTTCTGTATACCCCCCACCTAATATTACACCCTTTCTTGTTACATAGAAAAATCATTAAGTGACTTTTTTTAAAGTGCCAAGAAGAAACAACACTTTGCTAATGTCTGTATGCAATGCATAAACTGCACCTATAGTCCCCCACCTCTTTGTTCAGAGGAGGGAGAGATATTTGGGTATCTGTACTCCAATCCATTGTTTGTTACAATTGTTTGTTACAATTATTCAGAGTTCTGTTTCTTTTTAGAGTCATTTTAAATTACACTTACCATCACAGGGTTGTTGAATAGGGATTATTTCCATTATATCTTTCAAGGAATCTTGGGTGATTTTGATATAAAGATAGGAGACAATTTATTGAAAGAGAGAGAGCCTTTAAGGGGATATTTTACTCAATCATAGCAAATACTTTTCCATAATCAACAAAGAATAAATACAATAGAATCATATTCTTTACAATTATGAGGCAGTAAATATGTGGTCCATTGGATAATACAATGTGTTTGCTTAACTAAAGGCACTTTTAGTTTCTTTTGGTCTCCTTATTATGGCAACTGATTTATGTCAGTTAAATTTTTGCATAAAACTGTATAATTGTTGTCTGTGTCATTTCAGTATGTTAATGTAATGCAATATCACTGTCACAAAAATACAAATAATAACATAATGATGACTCTAAACTAAGAAAAGGCGTGAGATGATATGAAAAAGCACAATTAGATTTAAGTTAAATTTAAATTAAATTAATTTAATTCAGCAAATAATTAGCTGCCTACTTACAGATAATTGTGTGAAGTAATCAGGGATGTTCAAAGCTTAGATCCTGCAAGGAAGCTGCCTTCATGAAGCATGTGGCCTAGTGAGGAGAAAAGACATATACACATATAATTTTTAAAATTACTTTAATAAACATAAACAACTTAAGATTTTGAAAAACAGCTTATAGACAAATGCACACTAATGTGGGAATATAAGTCTAGTAAGTACAGATGGAACAGAGTTAGGAAATGATTGGAACCAATTGGGTTTCTTTTTATTTTTTGGTGAGGCAGTCGGGGTTAAGTGACTTGCACAGGGTCACACAGCTAGTAAGCAATTGAGTTTCTTTAAGTGGTTTTTACACCATATATAAAATGCAAACAAATGCAAGAGGTTTGGATTGCCAGTTGAATTAAAGAATGAGCTTTGGCCTGTTCTGTGTAGCCATTTGAGGTTTATAATCTAGTAATAAATACGTTTGTAAAGTTTATGGTATGTGTGATTAATATAGAAAATGTTTAATATCTTCCCTCCCCCTCCCTTTCATTTTCATCTATAAAATGGGGGGAAATAATAATACCTTATTCACAAGGTAATTTGGACAGCTAGCTGACCAAGTAGATAGAGTACCAGGCCTGGAGTCAGACGACTCATCTCCCTGGGTTCAAATACAGCCTCAGACACTTATTTGCTGTGACTCTGGGCAAGTCACTTAACCCTGTTTGCCTCAGTTTCCACATCTGTAAAATGAGCTGGAGAAGGAAATGGCAAACCATTCCAGTATCTATGCCAAGAAAACCCCAAATGGGATCACAAAGAGTCAGACATGACTAAACAACAACGAAAAACAGTACAAGATTGTAGTGAGGATGAAATGAGATAATGTTTGTAAATCACTTTGCAGACCTTAAAGTGCTCTGTACTTGTTAGCTGTGACTATTTCGATCCTAATCCCTTCAGAGCACTGAGAAAGAGATTACTACTGTTACTTTGGCTCTACCGAGGGCCACTTGTCCTTGTTGGGTCACCACCTTAATTACTTCAAAGGAGGAGTCTTTCCTGGGCTGAGCAGAGAGAGAGGAACAGGACAAACTCTTTCAGATTAGTTCGAAGACTGTAGACTATGATTATTTAAAAATGCTCTCTTAATACTTCTAAGGGGCAGAGGAACCTGTTTGCCTCTAGCACAGATGTATGAAAAAATATATCTCAACTGAGTAATATATCATGGTATGAAACATGAGAAGTGAAAGGGCTGTAAATTTTGTGAATTGTCTTCTTGCAGGCTTTTACTCTATGTGATTGTGTCTTCTGTATATCTAAATATAGATTAAAATGAGCTGTTGTGAGCTTCATTGCTAGGTAATATAGTGGTATTATTATAGTATTAGAAGATAGGAACATTAGAAATAGAAGGGAATAAAATATCTTAAATTTAAAAAATAAAAGTATTTGGAGTCAGACAAGAATTTGTGGTATTTCTACTCTAATTACACTCAAAGATCCAACTAGCGTTTTTATTTGGGAACTCAGATATGTGAAATGTTGACCAATAGCCGAAGTCGAAGTAGAGCCTTGTAAATTATTACCCTTCTCAGCAACAAGCAATTCTAAAATGAGTTACTTAAATATGCCCTCCCTCTACCTCCCATCCTCTTTTCTTTTCCTCCCTTTTCTCCCAGAAACCTTCTGCTCATTCTTTACCTCCATTGTATATTAATCTTTCTGATTTAGTGTAGGTGTTCTGTAGATTATATCTGCGCAATATATGGTTTTTATCATTGGGGGAGGGGGGAGAGAGAGACAGAGACAGAGAGACAGAGACAGAGAGAGAGTGAGTTAGATCGTGTACTTGTGTGTTCCTTCATCTTAGGTTTTGATTTTTTAAAAGAAGGAATTCATAGCAAGCCATTTAATAGACCAACTTAACAAAATGAATTTCAGAATCCTTGTTGCTGATGCAGGGTTTTATATTTACATATAATAATTATCCTAAGCTTCTCTTTGGCTAAAAAGGGCAGCTCCTAATTTCTTTTACATATAAGGCTGTCTTTTCTCGTATTCCTTCTGGGACTTGTCTGTACCAGTATTTATATAAGGTTTTTATAGCAGTATTAAGCCAAGTTATCACTTGATTCTGACAAGAAAGTTTGAAGTTGTTTAAAAATAAAGAGGGCATCTGTTCTAAGCTCTTACATACTACATTATTGAATCTGAATTACTTATCTCAACCAGTAAAAGTCCTTACATTTTTGATATATATCTCACAGGTATGTCTGCTTCTTTTATAGATACATCTTCCTCTACCTCATTGAATAGACATTTATGCAGTTTTGTAACATTCCTTTATATTACACATCCCAGTGCCCTATTGTTTCATTATAGTTAACAAAATCCTTGAGGTTTTTTTTCTGCTCCATCTGTGTTTGTGAAATGTTTTTCCTGCTTAAGTAGTATTTTGTAATATTCTTTTAAGAATAAGCTATTAAACTGTTCTTTAAGAATTAAGTTAATGTTCATTAAGGAATAATGACAGTCATTCTAGAATAGATTTGAAAATACAGTGACAAGTGTTCTTTATCATATAATTATTATAGGGGTAGTTTTCTGTCAGGCATCCTATTACCTGGAAGACTAGCAGGCTCACTGATTTTTAATTTTCAAATTATTTTCATGACATGGTAGGTGGATTCTTGGAATAGAAGTCAGGAAAACCTGGATTCAAATCCTGCTTTTATTTACTAGTGGATAAATTGTTTTTGAATGTGGTCCTTAATTCTCTGGGATTTTTTTCTATGTCTTTCTAAGAAATTTTAGGTGAGTGTATAGCAATATTACATAATGAATTCTAAAGCTATAACATTCATCTCAGAATACAACTCTGGGGCAATTTTAATAGTTACATTAAAATGGGATAGAATTCATAGGGTTATAGATCTTGAAAGGACATGAAATAATCATTTAATGACTCTCCTGATCCTGCCTCTATATAGGACTGCAGCAACATTTTCCCAGAAAGATAGTCTACCCTTTTCTTTAAAAGTTGGTGGAAAGGAGATCCTGCCATCTCCCTTGATCACTTATTCCAGTGGTTCTAGTCTGGAAAGCTTCCCCCCATCTAATCTCAGTCCCTTGTGTTGAAATGAAAACCCCTTCCATTTTTCCTTACTCTTAAAGAAAACAGAGAAAGGATACTTATCTCTCTCTCTCTCTTCCTCTCATGCTTTCCATCCAACCTCCACCATACCCTTTTCTAAGCTTGATAACTCTTCCTTTTCCCTCCCCAAATGGAAACTTATTCCTCCCAAACTTTTAACCATTTTTTTCCTTTCTAGTTTCTCTATAACATGCTTCAGTTATAGAGTCTAAAATAGTATGCATTATTCTATTAATCGCCTAATCAGGCCTGAGAATAAAGGAGGCTACCACATTCATTTCCAAGATCATATTCATTTTTACATATCTCAGTGTCCCATTGTTTCTATGTGGTTCACAAAGTCCCTGAGGTTTTTTCTGTTCCATCTCTGTGAAATATTTTTCCTGCTCAAGTTGCATAAGTTTCATTTTGATTAGTTTTGTCTTCTCATTTAAATCCAGGGCACTTTTAAGGTGGGGATACCGTTAGACTTCTTTTCTATACATTGTAATAATTCATCTCAGAAGACAGTTCTAAGGCATTTCTAACAGTTACATTAAAAGTGGGGGAGAATTCAGACTCTATAGAGCTAGAAAGGACATGAAATAATCACCTAATGCCTCTGCTGACCCTGCTTCTTTATAGAACTACAGCAAAAAATTTCCCAGAAAGATAGCCTATCCTTTTCTTTAAAAGTTGGTAAAAAGGAGGATAGTTTACCCTTTTCCTCAAAAGTTGGTAGAAAGGAGATCGTGCCAGCTCCCTCGATCACTCATTTCAGTGGTTCTAGTTTGGAAAGTTGTCCTAAGCATGTAGTAAGTATTATACTATTTGTGGGTTGGTAGATTGATTCTCCCCACTCCCATGCTCCATTGCATTTACAGCTATCCACTTCTTTAATTGATAGAAGTCATTTTGCAATCTGTTCTTTAGGATTCCTGGCATCCTGCCCTATTCAGAATCATCAGCAAATTTTAATCGGCTGAGGGTTAGACATGTCAATAATGTTTAACTAGTCCAAACTTTCTGAGGTTCATGGCTGTCACCCACTCTAAACATGGTTCCTGTTGAGCCTGCTAAATGTCAGCACAGCCCTGTGAACTGCTGTTAAACCCAAAGGAATGGCTGCGGTTCCTTACAAACTTACACTAGGGAAACATTACCTAATGAGTTTGATGGCCAGGCAGAGCTGAAATCTGCCCCTCAGTTTTGCTGAGGGGCATAGGCAGTCTGCAATGCAGTGGCCAGCGGAATCGAAAGTGGACGAGCAGAGAGCGTGATGGTGAGGGTGACTGCAACCCACACCTAGGTCTGCAGAAATGGCAAGCATATGCCTTCTAAGACACGGCTCTGATCAACTGGAATTCAGCTAACCTTTGGGTCACTGGAATTTTTCTCTCTCCCATTCTGAAGAGAAGTAAATCTCAAGAAATTCAATTCAATTCAATAAATTTTAATTGAACATAGATGATGTACAAGGCACTGTGCTAGATTCTGGGGATACAGTGTTAAAAATGAACCCCTCAGGTAGCATTCTTTCTCCTCAGGGAAATAACATGGACACAAATAAGGAAATATAAATATAAAACATATCAAAAGAAATGTAGACACTTGACATTTACTAGCTGTGTGACCCTGGGCAAGTCACTTAACCCCATTGCCTAGTTTTAAAAAAAAAGTAAACGTAAAATGATGGGGGAGGGAAGAACACAAATAACAGGGTTTCAGGAAAAACCTCCCGTAGGAAGGTTGAACTGAACCCTAAAGGGGGCAGGGGATTCTCAGGAGTAAAAGTGAGGAGAGAGGGCATTCTAGGCTTTGGGACATTGTGTGCAGGGAACAGCAACTGGCTGGTTTGGCTGTATGACAAAGAACAATATGAAGTCACTCCGGACAGATGGGTTGAAGCCAGGTTGTGAAGGGCTTTAAATACCAAAATAATAGTTTGTATTTTATCGTAGAGATAATAAGTAGCTACTGAAACTTCTCAGGCAGGAGAGTGACCTGAAGGAGGGAGAAAGGGAAGGAGTAATCATTTATACAGCGCCTGCAGGATGCCGGGCACCGTGCTGAGCTCTTTACAAATATTATCTCATCTGATCCTCACAACAAACCCCACAAAGTAAGTGCTATTCTTATCCCCATTTTACAGGTGAGGAAACTGAGGCAAACAGAGGCTAAATAACTTGCCTGGGGTCACACAGGTAGGAGTGCTTAAGGCCAGGTTTCCTGACTCCTGGCCCAGCCTTCTATCCCCTGTGCCACCAGCTGCCTCATAACCAGTGAGGGGCGAGTCTCTAGGTCTCTTGCCACCTGTTACCCTCTCTTCTTTCTTCCTTCCAAATCAATGCACAAGTTGGTTCCTGGGACAGAACTGTCGTTACTGCCTGGGAATGATGACTAAATTCAGTGAAGGCTCATCAACTAGGCCTCTCATCTTCTGTCCATTCAAACCTAGTCTAGGATCAGAGCAGGACCGTCCCAGCCTTCACACCCAGTAGTCCTGTGGCTAACCAGTTCTCTCCTTCTCTACAGATACCTGTGATTTCAGAGTCAGTGGCTCCTCTGTGAACATTCTGAGACCCCTGAGACCACTCCTATAACAAGCCTTGTCTCCGTTCACCTCAGCCTTACCTCTCCCTGGTTTCTGACCCTTTCATTGTGCACTCTGGAATTCCCATTCCTTCATTAACAGACTGTCTTCATATTAAATCTCTCCTTTTTGCATTTCTTGCTCATTCCTGCCCTCAGAGAAACCTGGCTTTTCCAGGAAGAGACTTTGTTGCTGTCCACCCCCTCTAGTTCTTGATGTGCCTTTTCTCATGCCCCTAGACACGTTGTGTCATGAGTCAGCTATTCAGTCAACAGGCATCTAGTAAATATTTGCTCTTTGCCTAAGCTCTGGGGATACAAAGAAAGGCTTGAGGAGAAACAAGCGTAGATATTCTTTGCACCTCCCTCTCATTTCCAAACTCTTCCTCTGCCACCATCATCTTTAGCCTTCTTCTTTTAAAGAGGACCAGAGAGGTCTGAGTTGCCCAAGCCAATTCTAGACCAGACCTGCACAACTTGGCAGTAGGTAGGGGCCAAAATTAAAATAGTCTAAACTTCAGGCCCCAGACAGGTTGGAATAGAGACAGACTGAGGGATGGTTGGTTGCCGCAGGTCACGTAACAAACAGGAACGTCCGCACGGTGACAACCCTACATTTTTTGCCAGCTGCTCAGAATCCTTTGGTGGGCCGCATATTGTGCAGGCCTGCTCTGGATCCTAATTCATGACTCTTATAGCATGTACTGCTTCCATGCTGAATACCCATTGGCATTTGGAATTTAACAATTTCTTTAAGACATACTTTCAGGGAATGTCAAGAATTCAATATATATTCAGGGAATCACCATCTTCTAAGTCCACCTCCCTCCTGCTACACACACAACTTACCTGTGGATCCACCAAATGAAGTTATCTCATGTTCAGTGAATTCTGTGTGTCCGTATCTGCCCAAAAGCATTATTCGTGAGCCCCTACTGATGTGTTTATTTTGCTAGTCAGTCAGAAGACACAATTCAAAACAAAGACATTTAATAAAACAGCATAGTAAGAAAAGTTGTGAGAAAACCTGACAAGTGTAGACACCATCCATGAGAGGGACACATGTAGGGAACACGTGTCAGGAAGCGCACATAGAGGGAACTTTGTGGCCAGAGCACACTCCAGGAGGGGAGCAGCTGGCACTGTCGGTGCTGCTGAATTGTTGGTGTCTTCTGGTAATTTCACCTGCTTCTCACCCGCTTCTCCTTCTACTGCTCTTGACTGCCTTGAATGGTGGGGTCAGCATGTAGTCTCTGCCAGACGCTGCTTCCTGCCGGCCTTCGATGGCTGTTGTTTGATGATCCTCGACTGGTTCTGCACTCACTGCTGGCCGCTGCTAGGATCTGCTTCACTTAATACAAGGTTATAGATTTCTTGGCTTACAGCTTTTGGATTCAGCTGATGTAAAGGGTATGCTGATAAATGTTTAAAAACTGGGTCTCCAAGAAAAAAAAGGTGCCGAGGACAAGTTTTTAAGTTTAATCTGTAATGTTAACATTTCCCCCTTCACTTTTTAAAGTATAGAAATGAAATAACAATAAACAAACAAATAAATAAATGAAGCCTTGGTTCATAGCATTGCCAGTGTCTGAGGTGTAAATGGTCACACTGAAAATTTAACAATCAGTTCAAGAGCTGATTTGAGCTGGTTCCAGCATATCCCTAGCTAGAGTCCTCAGGTGAGGTGTTATCTCCTCCTTATAAGAGGAAAAGTAGACCCACTATCTCTCTTTTAGCTTAAAACTCAGAGGTCTAAGCTTTGAGAAAGGCAGGGCCCTTACAAATCTAGTCATTAGACTAACAAAAAAAAATCTTTTGCAACTTTTCATCTTGTAAGGACAGACCATCTATTCTCTAAGTCTTAGTTATTATAACAGGCATTTCATCTCCAAAAGAAGATTCCTTGCTCTTGGTTTGAAGCTCTTTGGGGTACCTAACCCCCAACTAAAAAATAACTACAGACTTAAGTTTGCTTTCTAATCCGCACTTCCTGCTCACTAAGGGCAAGGTCTCTGTCAGAAAACTTAAACCATCTTATGAAGAGAAATTCCTTGTAGGCCTATATTGTACTAAGTACACATGAACATATATGTGTACGTGCATACATGCGAACATACGTTTGTTTATTTGTTTTTCAGTTGTGCCTGACTCTTCATGACCCCTTTTTGGGATTTTCTTGACAGAGATATTGGAGTGGTTTGCCATTTCCTTCTTCAGCTCATTTTACAGATGAGGATACTGAGGCAAACAGAGTTAAGTGATATGCCCAGGGTCACACAGCTAGTAAGTGTCTGAGGCTAGATTTGAAATCAAGAAGACTCTTCCTGACTCCAGGCCTGGCACTCTATCCAAATAATCTCTAACAAAATCCTCTCCAGGATTTGAGTATGCTCCAAATATATATCTAGATATAGATATATACATATGTATGTATGTATGTATGTATATAGTACAATACAGTGAAAACGGATGCTGAGAATAATAGGTCACGTTTATAATGCATTTTATAGATTACAAAGCATTTTCCTCATGACTCACATTGGAGATCAACAATACAGATATTGTTCCAATTTTCTAGATGAGAAGATGATGCCTCAGGGAAGGGGGGTGGTGACCTGCCCAAGTTGGTACACCCAGTGAATGGCGGAGCCAGTACTTTAAGTCCAGGTCTCCTGACTCCAGAACCAGTGCTTTTCCTCTCCTTGCCTCTCAGTGATGGTCCCGTAGCACTGCGAGATCATCAGACATCAAAGAAAGATTCAGTTATGTTCAGTATACCCTTTTCAGGGGGGAATAGACTGAGGCTCAACAAAAAGAGTTTTCTGGCTAACCATGGGTTAATCAGACTTTTCACTTAACAGACTGTCCCCTTCCCAGAGGATTTTAGCTAATTGAGCCTGATTTATATGTAGCGGTAAGGTATAATGCCGGCACAGGCATCACATCAGACTTTTCTCAGGTATTTTCATCAGTGAGATCTACGTGTTCCTTTTAACATTAAATGACATATCTAAAAGCATCAACATTTCAGCCTTAGCATGTGTCAAATTGGTCCATATTTTAATAGTCATTAAACCTGCGTGAGGACATAAAAGGAGATTGGATATCAGCAGGATACTCAAGAGACTGTTCTGATGAGCTATTCAGGTGAGCCTCCCCCTTACCCCCATCAGTAGAGTCCGAGGAAGCCCTGCAGAAGCACCCCCCAGTCTGTTACCTCACAGTCTGCAGATTATTTTCTAAACCACATCAACTCTGGTGGGGTGGGGGGCAGGCACAGTGAATTGAGTGCCAGACTAGGAATCAAAAAGACCTGAGTTCAAATCCTCTCTCAGATACTTATTAGCTGTGTGATTCTGGGCAAGTCACTTAACCTCTGTCTGCCTCAATTTCCCCATCTGTAAAATAGGGAAAATAATAGCATCTACCTCACAGGGTTGTTGTAAGATATATGTAACATGATATAGGTGACATGATATATAGTAAGTAAAATGCTTTACAAACTTTGAAGTGCTCTATAAATGTTAGCTATTTGTATTATTAATTCCAAGTCTCCTAGGAGGTCAGATCTACCCTGTGACTTAGATTTTGATCCATCCTTGGATTTATTGTCTTCGACTTCGGTCAGAGGTGGAATATCCATTTCAGCCTAGCATTATTACTTCTGTCTTGGAAAGGATCCTGCTGATCCTTCAGAACTTGGGCTACAGGAACAGAGCCCCAGTGCAAAATACATGGAGAATATCCTTAGTGTCTGTTTTAAATTCTTTCTCAATCAGGCACAAACAGAAAGATGATAGGCAAGAAATCCTAGACTAATTGAAAAATGAGCTAGATAGCTTACTATACATTTCTAGCCATTGTTGTGGCAATGTTTGCATGTTAAATGTTACTATAAATCAGGGGTTCTAAACTTTTTTTTCATGAACCATTTTGGCAGAAAAATGAAGCCTTGTGGACCCCTTCTTAAAATAATATTTTTTAATGCATAAAATAAAAGTCGTAGGATAACAAAGGAAATTATGTTGAAAATACTTTTTAAAAAATAAATTCCCACACTCTACATTTAAAATTCCTAGAAATATTTGTCTGAAAAAAATTATAAGCATATTCATAAACTGTTGAAGCTGCCATTTAAATATCATGGGGTCAGAGATTTAGAACTAGAAGGACCTTAAAGGCCCTTGTGTCTAATCCCCTCATTTTACAGGTAAGAAAACTGATGGGTTAAGGGGACTTGCCTAGGATTCAGTAGTAAGTGACTGAGGAGGGATGTGAACCCATGTTTTCTTGACTTCAGATGCCCTTTCTGCTATGTCAGAGTCTTTCAGATCATCTAGCTTAAGTCCTGTGTTTTACAAGTGAGAAAAGGTCCAGACAATTTAAATGACTTGACCATGTTCATATAGTAATGTTAAATGGGTTAGACCTGTCTCAGGCCAGTTACCTGGCCCCATATTGGAAGAAATGAGACATTCATAGGTCATTCCAACAGTTGACAAAAGAAGGTTTACTTAGCCATAGCATAGAAAGGATACATAACAAGGATACAATGTTTAGCCCAGTAAGATGCCCTCCTTTCCCCATCTCTCAGTGAAATGTGTCACAGTAGGGTGTGGTACCTCACGGAGTGGAGGACATCTGCCAAGTCTGAAGGGCTTAGCTTCATATGGGCCTTTTTGTGCCCTTAGGGGACCAGGATGCCTTGTCAACATGGCTTGAGGCCATCAAGATGCTACTGTTAACTGTAGCAAGATAGGGCTATAACCTTCATCCTGTTAGTCAAAATAAGGTAAACTGAGGCACCAAGTTCCAAACATGATCAATTTATTGGTAAAAATGCAAATTTGCCAATAAATAGGATCTCAGCTGTCTCAGCAAAGCTAAGACCCTGCATGAAGGGTACAACTCTCTTTTATAGTTTTATAGTTTAAAGTACTTTGTAGGCAGGGAACAAGTTATGATTGGTTAAAAGAGCTCAACATCATGAATGGCAAAATCAGTATGATTGGTTACAGAGCTGAGGCATGGAGGACAATGTGATCTGTTGGAAATTGGGAATGAGGGGCTAGCAACAATCCCCTCCTTCCCTCCTGTGACTAAGAAATGTTCATCGTTTGAGTCCACTTGCAAGGTTAGAGATAGTGAACCAGACTTCTTTGGACAACAAATCAGATATCCTTGAAGGATAGCTTGGTGGTGTAAAGGTACAAGGCCAGAATCCCTGGTGTCCACCTGTATCCCTCAAGGATAATAGATTTCTTTGAGGCAAGAATAGAGCAGTGATTAGCAAGAGAACTGTATTTTTAAACTTAACTCATTACAGGACAACTGGCTTTCTGAACAAAGTTCAGAGACTAAGAACCATGACTTAGTTACAGGACAAAATTAATTAATTGTAAATAGAATCAGTTGAAAGATGATACAGAATCAATCTGATCATTTCAGCCCCCTGGGCCAATCAAATCTTGGGAACAGCTTCCTTTTCTGTTTAGGAAAGAGCTAACCTAAGCTACATGACTGGGAAAGTGGGATTCGCTGGTAGATATTTCGCTGATAATGAGATATTGGTAAAGACTGGTTCTCCTGAATCCTAGTCCAGTGTCGTTGCTTAATATGATGTTGCCTCTCAATGTTAAAAAAATCTTAAAATATTGTTAGTTTATAATATTTTAAAGTGAATCACTCAAAAAAGGCTAACATTAGTGACAATGCTTTATAAAATAATTAGTGTCAACATTTTAAAAATAATGTAAGTAAAAGCATGCTAACATGATAATGAAAGCAGAATAGACAATAAATTAGATCACCTACAGGGTTTGAGAAGTGGGTTGAGGTCCCCACTCACAGAATCACAGAATATTGGAGGTAGGAGAGACCATCTAGTCCAGCCCACAGCCAGGTTAAGAATCATCTCTATACAAGAAGCCAATAATAAATGTTATCTATGTATTCCGGCTATATTCTTGTCTTGAGAGTCACCCTCTTTGAGACTATGATAAAAGGCTCATGTAAGTCTCATCTATCTATCAGTCTAGTAGAGTGTTTTTTCATCTTTTTTGCGGGGGGGATGTCCTCAATCCTGTTGTGTTGAATTGTCTTAGATAATGCTCCAATTTTGTATTTGCTTTAGGAATATGTGATGGAGTCAAATTGTGGCGAATAACAAATTGAAGTAAGGTCCCGCTAAAAACAAGTTGGAAAAATTGATATCTGAGTTTTTCTTTAGATTATGGGGTAGTCAAACCAAAATGAGCTTTAAGAAAAAAACTATTTTCAAATTTTTAAGGAAGATACTTGTTTTCGAAAAGGGAAACATTTCTCTTCAAGCTGAAAATTTATAAGCCAAATTTCAATCATGATTTGTTTTCACGTTTGTGTTTTAAAATACAAAAATATAAGAAACCTAAATGGGTAAGGTGCACACCCACATGCTTACATGCACACAGAGAGAAGAATACTGTAACCAGGGCAGGGTAGTAACTGTGTGCTTGACTTTGAAATTTACTGGGTGCTGACAGATCTTACCATTCTGCAGTAGCATAGAAACAAACTTAGCACCTAGTTAGCAAGAATAATTAATTAAAATAGGATGCCACCATATGTAGTACATGCTTCCTCCTCAAAGCAGTTGCTTCTTTTTTCCAGCCCCAACTTGGCAGCTCCCCAGTGGCCTCCTCATTCCATCCTAGGGTCTCTTGTCTCTTTCTTGTTCCACTAACTCACCCCCTCCCCCCAAAAAAATGAAAAGAAAAAACAGCCAAACTTGTCTTAACAAGTTGACCTCAGTGTATTTCATGCTGTTTACTTAGGGTGCCAGAATTACCAATTATGACTCTGGGTATATACTGTAGGGTGTCCCAGAAATCCTAGTGAACTACTAAAGCTTAAATCTTCACTAGGACTTTTGGGATACCTTGTATAACCAGCCAATGTGTAGATCATTAAATTCTCCCTTCACATGGACGTGGGTAGGATGAACTCCAAATACATTTATTTGAGGGCACCTATTGGTCTTGACCCTGAAGATTTTCTGCTTGAAGTCTAATTAATACTGCTAAAAATGTATTGCAACCCAGACATGGCACTAGGTATACCTGTTGCTTCAGCTCACTTTAATTAGTTCCTCTCCTCACTTTTCTCTCATCTAGCCTTTGGAGAAAAGACTGACATCAAAGGAGCTCCAGTGGCAGACTACTCGTTTCTCCTTATTTGCCTTTCCCAGTCATTTTGTTTAAAATTGTGTCTGACATTAGAATTATGAAGGAAGGAGATCGCCTGAGTTTGAAAAGTTCCCTTTTCAGTGTTCTTCCTAGTGTGAGTCATATGATCTGTTTCCCTCTTGTAAATTATTAGAGGGGGAATTTATTAGAGAAAACACTGCTTAAAAATTTTAACAGCTGCTATAAACTGTCATTTGGTGCTCTCAGCTGACATTCAGCAGATGAAATCTAGGACTGAGCTTTCACTTTCAGCTCCTGGAGGTCTTTCAACTCCTGTTCCCATGGAAATGAGGACTAGATGGAAATAAGGTAAGGGTGTTGGAACAGACATTTTCCTTTCCTTTTTTTTTCCTTTGCCTCCCAACTGTTTCCATGGAAATGGGAACATAGAGTCCAACCCATGCTGGAGAGCAGCAATTCAATTGGAGACTGTAATAGCAGGCACTAATACCAAATGAGCATTGGTAGCTGCATTTTTGTATCAGAGTTTTAAAGGACATTCACTGTCATGATTTTCATTTTGTTCTCAAAACAACCTGTCTTGAGGGAGATGTTATGTGCCTATTTTTTTTTTTTTGTAATATTTTCTTGATACCTTCTCTTTTTGAAACCACATTCACTTCCTGGTAACCTTCCCTATAGAAACTTCCCTTGCAACAAAGAAGAGACATTATTCCAAATGTGTTGATATAGTGACTGCTTCCAGCAGCTTATGAAACCTTCTGTATCCATAGATTAGCACCTCCCTACCCTAAGATGAGTGATACGTGTTTCATCATCAGTCGTCTGGTAAAAGATGTGTGCCTGGCAGACAGTAGGCATTGCTAAATACTTAGTGAATTGAACTGAATCAGTACATTGTATCTGAATTCTTATTATTGCCATTTCAGGCATAAGAAACTGGGAAAACTGGAATGGCAATATGGTGTAAGGGATTGTGCATTGGACATGAAGGAAAACAGAAAGAACTGGGGTTCAAATCCTGCCTCAGACACTTAGTAGTCATGTGACCCTGGGGCAGTTACTTAACCTCGGTGGACTTCAGATTCCTCATCTGTAAAATGGGAATTGGGGTGAACTTAATGACCTGTTATGGTCCCTTCTAGCTCTAAATCTATGAGCCTATAATCCTATGACTTTCTTTGCTTGTCTCCCCATTAGACTGTGAACTCCTCTGGGGTGGGAACTTGTCTTTTACCTCTTTTTGTATCCCCAGCGCTTAGCACAATGCCTGATATATAACAGGTGCTTTAAAAATGCTTATTGACTGACTAATAGTAAACCTAGAAAAAGTAAACCTGGATTTTCTGACTCTTAAATTAACTACTTTTTCCACTTTATCACTCTCTGTAAGACCGTGTTTAGCTTGTACCAAAAAAAGGCAAACCTCTTCCCTTTGTGTCTCTTGTAATTTTTGTTCTTCTGAGATCGAGGTGGTCAGTGATTCATGTTATAAACTTCACAGGAAGAATATTACTATTTCTTAAAATAGATTTTTGTGGCAGTGATCAGCTTAGATCATTGAAAGTGCCATACATTTTTCCAAATGTGATGTAGCCTATTTACCTCCTTTTCAGTCCTGGGCATAACTCAGTGTCTGTCTGTGGCACATAACTAAGTTACATATACGTTTAATGAACTACTTTGGTGGGCTGCTATGGAGGAAAGACACAACAATCCTGTTTTGTCCAAGTTGCTTTTCCCAAGTTACGGATCTTTTCAAATGACTGTGGATTTCATTGAAAGGATATTATTATGGTAGAGGATATACCCTTTTTTTGCTACTGTTGCCTTAAAACATGCCCTAATTAGTGCCTTGGTAGATTACTATCATAAAGGCAGCTTGATGACTCAGTAGATACAGCTGGACCTGAAATCTTGAAGACCTGAATTCAAATCTGGCATCAGGGGGCAGCTAGGTGGCAAAGTGGATAGAGCACCAGCCCTGGAGTCAGGAGGATCTGAGTTCAAATCCGGCCTCAGAGCAAATACTTGACACTTACTAGCTGTGTGACTCCAGGTAAGTCACTTAACCCCAGTTGCCTCACCAAAAGAAAAAAAAAAAAGAAAGAAAGACATCAGACACTAGCTATATGACCCTGGGCAAATTACTTAACCTCCTGCAGCCTTAATTTCCTCATCTTTAAAAAGGGCAGCACCTCTCTCCCAGGGTTGTTGTGAAGATAAAATGAGATAACATTTGTAAAGAGCTTTCCAAACTTTAAAGAGCTATATAAATGCTAGCTATTATTATTAGCTTCTTTTTTTGCCAGCTATTATTTTATTTTTATTACTGTGATCTTCTTTCATAGCTGCATTTCTTAGCAATTTTTTCTACTTAATAGTATTTTATTTTTCCAATTATATGCATAGATAGTTTTCAACATTCACTTTTACAAGATTTTGAGTACTAGTTTTTTTCTCCCTCCCCCCTCCCCAAGACAGCATTCATTTTGATATAGACTATACATGTACAATCATATTAAACATATTTCCACATTAGTCATGTTGTGAAAGAAGAATCAGAACAAAAGGGAAAAACCGCAAGAAAGAAAAAAGCAACAGAAAAAGAGAAAATAGTATGCTTTGATCTGGATTCAGACTCCATAGTTCTTTCTCTGGATGTGGACAGCATTTTCCATCATGAGTCTTTTGAAGTTGTCTTAGGTCATTGCATTGTTGAGAAGAGGTAAGTCTATCAAAATTCGTCATGGTACAATGTTGCTGTTACTGTGTACAATGTTCTGGTTCTGCTCACTTCACTCAGCTTTAGTTCTTGTAAGTCTTTCCAGGTTTTTCTGAAATCTGCTTGCTCATCATTTGTTATAGAACAATAGTATTCCTTTACATTCATATAGCACAACTTGTTCAGCTATTCCCCAGTTGGTGGGCATCCCCTCAATTTCCAGTTCTTTGCCACCACAAAAAGAGCTGCTATAAATATTTTTGTACATGTGGGTCCTTTTCCCTTTTTTATGATCTCTTTGGGATGCAGACCTAGAAGTGGCATTGATGAGTCAAAGGGTATGCATAGTTTTATAAGCCTTTACTCATAGTTCCAAATTGTTCTCCAGAATAGTTGGATCAGTTCACAACTCTACCAACAATGCATTAGTGTTCCAATTTTCCCACATCTTCTCCAACATTTATCATTTTCTGGTTTTGTCATGTTAGCCAATCTGATACGTGTGATGTGGTACCTCAAAGTCATTTCGATTTGCATTTCTCTAATCAATAATGATTTAGAGCATTTTTTCATATGCCCATAGATAGTTTTAATTTCTTCCTCTGAAAACTGCCTGTTCATATCCTTTGAATTGGGGAATGACTTGTATTCTTGTAAATTTGACTCAGTTCTCTATATATTTTAGAAATGAGGTCTTTATCAGAGACACTGGCTGTAAAAAATTGTTTCCCAGCTTTCTGCTTCCCTTTTAATCTTGGTTGCATTGACTTTGTTTATGGAAAAACTTTTCAATTTAATGTAATCAAAATCATCCATTTTGCATTTCATAATGTTCTCTACCTTTTGTTTGGTCATAAATTCTTCCCTTTTCCATAAATCTGACAGGTAAACTATTCCTTGCTCTCCTAGTTTGCTTATAGTATCAGCTTTTATATCTAAATCATGTACCTATTTTAACTTTATCTTGGTATTGGGTGTAAGATGTTGGTCTATGCCTAGTTTCTGCCATACTATTTTCCAGTTTTCCCAGCAGTTTTTGTTAAATAGTGAGTTCTTATCGTAGAAGCTGGAGTCTTTGGATTTATCAAACAGTAGATTACTATAGTCATTGACTATTGTGTCTTATGTACCTAACCTATTCCACTGTTCCATCACTCTATTACTTAGTTCCAAGTAGTTTTGATGATTGCTACTTTATAATACAATTTAAGATCTGGTATGGCTAGGCCACCTTCCCTTGTATTTCTTTTCATTAATTCCCTTGGAATTAATCTGGACCTTTTGTTCTTCCAGATGAATTTTGTTATTATTTTTTCTTGCTCTAGAAAATAATTTTTTTGATAGTTTGATTGGTATGACACTATTAATAGCTTCTTAACAGGTATTCCTATGTTCATTCTTTCCCTTTTCCTTGACAACACTGCCAGGCTTATCTTTCTAAAGGAGAGATCTAATCATGTCACTTCTGCCCCAAACCCTTCTGCGCTTCCTGTTGCCCATTAAGGAAAGCTAACTCTCCTTTGTTAGACATTCAGGACCCTCTGACACTTTTCTGCCTTTCACCTAATCTCATACTTCGGCACACAAACTCAAATACTTATTTAAGGAAATATACATACTAATTGTACCAGTCAAATTGTACTATTCATTATCCCTTTGGGTACCTGATAACTTTTCTATATAGAGGCTTTTGTTCATAACGCTTCCTTATGTCTGGGTGTTCTCTTCTTTCCTCCCCATTCCCCACTGAATTTCTACTCATCTTTTAAAGCCTAGCACCAATGTAATTTCTTCCCTGAAGCCTTCCATGAACCATAATTCTCCTCATTTAGTCATAATCTTTCCCATGAAACCTTGCATAGTATTTTGATTATACCTGATGTTCTAAGGTTTACAAAGTTTGTGGGTTTTTTTTTCTTCTTGTTTTTGTTCAGTTGTTTTTAGTAGTGTCTGACTTTTTGTGACCCCTTTGGGGGTTTTCTTGGCAAAGATACTGGAAAGGTTGGCCATTTCCTTCTCCAGCTCATTTTACAGATGAGCGAACTGAGGCAAATAGGGTTAAGTGACTTGTCCAGGGTCATATAGCTAATAAGTGTTTGAGGCCAGATTTGAACTCTTGAAGAGAGAGTCTTCCTGACTCCAGGGCCACCCCCCCCCCCATCCACTATGCTACCTAGTTGTAAACTGAGACTGGAGGAGTTTAAGTGACTTGCCTATGGTCATACAGCTAGTCAGGCTAAATTACTGAGACTAAATTTGAGTCTTCTTGCCGTCAAATTCAGGGCACCACGTGACCTCGCTGCCTAGCCACCCATGCTTGAAGAGAGTTATCCATGACTCTAACCTGTTTCTTACACCCCACACCAGGTGGTCTTTTCCTCTTGTCAGTCCTGCCTCTACAGTGTCTCTTCTTAAGTCCCCTCCTTCACACTCCCACTTACTTAGAGAAATATCAGGTCCTTATTATCTCATACCTGAACTATTGGATTAGCCTCATAATTGTTCTCTCTTTCCCCAATTTATCTTCCCTGTGTTTACACATTACTATCATTTTATCTTACAAAAGCGTAGTTCTGGTCATGTGACTCCTTTACTTAAAAGCCTTCAGTGGGGGCAGCTAGGTGGATAGAGCACTGTACCTGGAGTTCAAATCTGGCCTCAGACACTTGACACTTATAGACACTAGCTGTGTGACCCTGGGCAAGTCACTTAACCCCATTGCCTAGCCAAAAGAAACAAAAAACAAAAAAAACCCCTACAGTGGCACCTCATTACCTACTAAAGTAGGTCTCACATCATCCTGCTTATTTTTCACGGGTCTCTCTGCTTTAATTTTAGCTCGTCTTTCCAACCTATAACTCTCTTATACATTAGCCAAACTATATTAATTACTGTTCATCAAACATGCCTTGTCCTTTCTAGCTCTTCATTTGTTTGAATACTTAGCAAAGTGCCTGGCACATAGTAGGTGCTTAATAAGTGCTCAGTGAGTGCTCAGTGATTGGTTGATGCTACTGCCTTTGCCTGGCATGCCTTCCCTACACATCTTGGCCTATTTAAATCCTCACCCACACTTCAGGGCCAGCCTCAGGTGCCATCTCTTCAGCAAAGCATTCCCACATTGCTGTCAGCAGGAATCTCTCTTATGACATTTTGCAGATTTTGCCTTATAATTATTAACCACTTGAGGTATTTTAAAATCTCTTTTAGACTGTAAGTTTTTTCAAGGTTACAAGTTCTTTCTAGTGTCCTATTTACAATTCCTTGCACCTAGTAAGTGAAAACTTATTAAATAAATAGCCCAAAAAGGCGACACTACAGTTGGTAGGTGGAAGTTATAGAGAGGAAATTTCAGTTCACTCTAAGGAAGAGCTTTATGATAATGAGAATTATCCAAAAAGGGAGTAGAGCATGGATTACCTCCCCAATGAGAGGTCACTGGAGGTCTTTGGACAAAGGCTGAATCACCACTTGTCAAGGATATGAGAGATATCAAGGATAAATCAGATGGAATTTCTAGTTCTTAAACAGAGCCCTAGTGAAGTACTAGGAAGTTATTTATGGAGAGTGTCCCTTTAACTGGGTAAACCGTTTTCATTTAAGTCGGTGATAATTACTAAGAAACATAAAAAGGTGAATTTTACTCCTGATTCAAAAAGAAATCAAAGGCTACGGGGCAGCTAGGTGCTGCAGTGGATAGAGCACCGCCCCTGAAGTCAGGAGGACCTGAATTCAAATCTGGCCTCAGACCAAACACTTGATGCTAGCTGTGTGACCCTGGGCAAGTCACTTAACCCCAATTGCTTTAAAAAAAAAAAAAGGAAAGCTAGAATATAACGTTAATGTTGTTCTGTGATACTAGGATCAGAAGTTCATATTTAAATGTATTTCTCAATATGTTCTCTGACGACTTTTGCTCTGGGTATAGAAAATGGAAGAATTTGTATGAAAATTCTTTTACTTATAAAACCACTCCTATGCCAGCTAGTTCATGAAGTATTTGCTTTTTTTTTTGTTTTTTTCTTTTATCCTAAGGAGACTTCCAAGTAAATATAGTGAGCTAGCAGAGGAGGACAAAAGGAAGACCAAAATGAATAAAGAGTAGTGAAAGAATATAAGAGTGGGAAAAGGAAAAAGATGAAAATACCAAAAACCGATAACTTAAGCATATTGAGAAATTGTGAACTGAAGGAAGGCATAGAGACAGTAGAAATCTTTCACTTGCTTTCTATCCTCATTCTTTTGTTTGTATAATAATAACATTTTCTTCCTATAAACAGTAAAATGTCTCTTTACTGATGATTTTTCAGGTGTTGAGGTTTTGCCTTTGATGTTGAAAACTAGGATCATCCTTTAGCTTCAGCTGTCTTCTCTCTTAGCTAAGTCACTTTCATTCAGTTTCCCTTGTCACTCTTAAAAGTAGAATCTACATGATTGGAATAAAGCAAAATGTTCCTTCTTTCTGTTTGTTCCCCCCAATTTTTTTTTGTTCCTCCTTCCCGGATAGACAGCTATTGTTTAATTAACCTTTCCCACAGTGTTTTTCAGATTACACCACAACCAGTTTTCCACATTAGTCTTTTCAATTACACTTTTTATAGTGTAAATGTATCTGTTGTATTCTGTAGCTTTTTAAGGGAGAAAATAGTTATTTATCTCATTTTCTATCAAATCCATTGTGACCAGAATCTTAAAGTACTTACTCAGGCTTCTTTGCAGTCTTACCATCATGGACAGGACAATCTTATCTGCTTGGATGATTATAAAGAACGAGGAAGTCTTGGGTTACTTTTTTTTTTAACCTGCAACTCTATTAAAGTCGAGTCTTAAATAAGCTTAATTAACTTTCTAAAGACAGAAGAGTATCATGTTTCCATGACCCAACTTTGAGAACACATCTACTTAATGTGCTACCTGGATTCTGACCAATACTATTCTAACATGTAACAAGATATAGTGGACTGTATACCATTTTAGATCTTAATTTTTTAGCACTTTTTAATCATTTCTAATACTCCCTAGTTCAAACATTATGCTGTAGTCTTTAACTGATAAATTTCCAGCCAAAAAATCACTTAAAAATTCAGTTTTATTTTAGACATACTATACTTTTTTTTCAGAAGAGCTTTGAAACACTTGGCAACTTAGCAATGAATTATTAAGATGTTGTGGCTTTACGACTTTTAAAAGAGAATAAGCATTGTGTATCCCCATGCCTGAACACACATTTAAGGTTAATGAATAAGGTAGGAATGGGTACTACATTTGGTGTTCAGTTGTTTTTCAGTTATGTCTGACTCTTCATGACACCATTTGGGGTTTTCTTGGCAAAGATATTGGAGTGGTTTGCATTTCCTTCTCCAGCACATTTTACAAATGAGGAAACTGAAGGAAACAGGGTTAAGTGACTTGCCCAGGGTCATACAGTTAGTAAGTATCTGAGGCTGGATTTGAACTCAGAAAGATGAGTTTCCTATCAGGGTGGGAAGGGGTGGGGGAGAGGATATCACTTGTAAATCCAGAGAGAAAGATGCAAAAAGACTGGCACCAAGGAAGATAGACTTTTGATGGCAGGAAAAATCTCCTTCCTATTTTCCTTCAGATAATAGCAGTAAAGCTGGATCCTTTGATCCATCCAACAGTTGATAAGATGGGGAAATTTTTGGATCAGGATGCTTCAACTCTAATGTTTTTTTTTTTAACAGTAAGAAATTATATTAGTTCTCTATCAATCCAAGCATTGAGGTGATTTTTCCAGTATTAAGAATAATTTGCATGTGTTGTGGTTGTTCCAAGGCATTTCCAACCCTAATATCTTCATTAGAATATCACACTGTGTCCATTGAGTGCATAATAAATTCTTACTGCCTGGCAAGTATCAGTGGACCAAAGAGAGGAATAAATAAACTCCTCTTTGTATGTGACCCAGGCACTTTTGAGATTGCCTCTTCCCTTTTTAAGCCACTTAAGTATCACTTTCCAAATTGCCCTGCAGTTCATTCGTCTCACACTGGGCTTAGTTGAGCAGATCCAGTCAATGAGGCAGTGATTAATTAATAACAAAATCAAACTAAAAATACCTTGCCTTTCTATAGCACTTGAAGATTTAGCAAAATGGTTTCCCCAGGGGCCCGTGAAGTCTGTTATACAAGTATTATTATCCTCTTTTCCCCATTTTTGTAGATCAGAAAACTCTGCGGCTGATACAGGTGAAGTAACGTGCTTGGGGTCATTGTGTCCAAGTATCAGAGCCTCGAATTGAATCCAAGTCTTCCTGACTCCACATCTAGCACTTTTCCCACTTAATTCTGTTGCCTCTCAAATTATACTCCCATGGCCTGAAAAGGCTAATTCACTTACCAACCTGCCTATCTTATTTCCCATTCTCAGTACAGTGTTTCCATTTCACAAATTGGGGAAACAAGCAGAGAGAGATTATGTGACTTTCTAAAATCTCACAGTCCACCCAGTGCATCACTGATTAAATGGGCAGAATTTAACTTTCCTAATCCACTGGCTAAACCACTAGACCATTTTTTGTTATTTATTTATTTTTTATTCTTGGAATGTTTCAACAGGATAGATTCCTTCTGAGTATCACATTTTGCTTGTCATAAGTTGCATGGATTTGGTGGGAAAGGAATTATTTGGTCACTTTCCCTTTTGGCATGTTACATTAATGTGTGATTATCAGCATTATTATTACTATTCCTACAATTCCCTCATCAGCAATCAAGCTATTAATCCTCAACCCACATTGGATGGGAAATTGCAATCTTTACAGATCTATGATTATGCATGGCAGAGGAATGTTTCTTTTCTAGCAATATCGTTAGAATAACCACTTTGGATTTGTAACTGTTGGTAGTTATGGCGTGTCATTAATTGATGCTAACTGGTTCTCTGAAGTCAGATCTCAGCCAGTGAACTGGAATTACTCAAATGTCTAGCTGTTTGTCATCCATATTTATGTTATAACTGTCTATTTGAGAGAAAACCCTCCATATTTGTTCATTTAGGACAGAGAAGTTTTGTAGAGCTCTACCCATAAACTACAACCCAAGTTCAAACAGCATCTTTTTGATTTAGTTCCAAGATTCACCCTGTAGAGTGCTTTGATGCACTTTCTACCTTGTGATTTCCTGTGAGATCCCTGCTTGCAACAAGAACTTTGTATAACCAGCCAGATTACACCAGTTTTTTTCTCTGCCTGTGCAAACCAAACTGGTTATTCTAGTTAGGTTTCCAGATCTTATATAAGAATCAGGAAGCTTCATTTGAGTATTTGCTGATGAAAAGTCAAATTGCATACAAAGTTCATTTTTTTAAAAAATTGCAGGGATGATTCAAGCCCCAAAGTTTACTGACAGGGTCCTTATCAAGCAGTAGTGCAGGTATCTTTGTAACAGCTATAGTGGTTTAGCTAACTAAAATGAGTCTTACGGCTGTTTCTATGCAATTTAATTCTACAAAGATTTCTTAAATACCTGCTATATGCAAGATATTGTGCCAGACAGTAATGCTACCCAGACAAAAAGGAAAGGATCTCTTCCCTAAAGGATTTTAAATTATAGTAGCACTCAAAAGGGCGACCCTGCCTATATTCTTGTAGTGTAGGAAGGAGGGACTCCACCTACATCTGAAAATGAAAGCCTTAAAACTGGAATATTAAAGTCTGAGGAAGAAAAAGTGTAACTCTACTGCACTATAGCTCTATTTTCTAAATCCTGGTATCTATTCATTTAAAACCCTAATCAAACCATCAAATGAAATACAGATGAAATTCACATATTTTCTAAATCCTAGTATCTATTCATTTAAAACCCTAATCAAACCATCAAATGAAATACAGATGAAATTCTCTTACCAGCCACTTGTGATAGCCAGACCCTTCCAGGTGGATAATAAAATTTCCCTTTCCAAGATCAGAACTCTATTCACACATTCTCTTTTTTCTGATATGCCCTGCTATCTCCTCATGACTTGCCATGTCCTTATCTTTTGGATCCAATGTCTACGTATTTAAAAGAAATATTTGGGATACTTGAATTTCAAGCCATTCTCACCAAGGGCACATATATGAGGCGGACCATATACTATGTGAATTAAAAGTAATGCACCTGCAAAATGTTCACTTACTGCCAACTTGTAAAACCACGTTTGGAATCCTAACTCCAATCTCCTGCCCACCTAATGGGGCCGCACCTTGTTGTGTTTCCCTGTGTGTTATAATTATAAACCCAATGAAAGTCTGGTTTTTCTTTAGCAGAAGATATAGATAGATATTTATATGTGTATAAAGATAGATATATCTACATATAGCAACATTTTGACGGTATCTTATGCCCTGCTCTCTATTACATATGAGAGTAGGATCAGGATCAAAACAGATATGAAAAGTACCGTCCAAGTGAAAGTTCACGACAAAATTGATCATATTAGGAGATGAACAGATAAGCAGGTTTTGTAAACTACATGAAGCTTCTTACGTTGACCCAGCACCAGGACCAGACAACTTATATTAGATTATGCTAAAGAAAGTAGAAATCAATATTGAAAAAGCTTCTGCAGACACTTTTATGAGCCTGCTATATTCTGGGGTAAGCCATGAAGATTGAAAAGTGGCTAACACTATACCATTATTTATTGTGAATAGGTCCTAAAATCTGTGACAAGCCTATAAGCCAAGCCATTAGGTTTAAGTAGTTCAAAAAGCTAGAGAAATGAAATGAAGAAGAATGCAGATCTACAAATTTTCAGCTAATGTATATGAATTTAAGGAATTAATGTGTATAAGCATTTTATTAATGTATAAAATCCTTACAAGCATATTCAGATGCAAGCGATTCACCAAGGGCCAAATCAGCTTAAATCTATCATGATTTCAAATCTTACTTTTTTAATGAGCCTGGAGAAGAGTAACTGAGAAATGAACTCATTATTCAGAGACCTGATTAATTGTATCTCTCCTCTGTCCTAAAATCTTCGGTGGTTTCCTGTTGCCTGCTAAGGAACATTCAAACACTTTTGCCTGATATTCAAGGCCTTCAGCAATCTGGTACCATTCAGCCTGTCCAGCCTTATCATTAAACACTAGTTTCTACACACTTTGTACCCTCCATCCAAACTGGACTACATACCCTGAACACACCCTGCCCTTTCCCGTTTTTGTACCTTGGTTCTCATAGCTGCCTATACCTCGAATAGCCTCCTTCCTCTTCTTCGTCTCTGAAATCCTACCCCATCCTTTAAAGCCCACCTCAGATATCAGCCCCTCAGCTGATAATGCTCCCTTCACACCTCATATAGCACTTTGTTTTTTGTACCTCTCTAATGTATTTATCATGGCAGCTAGGTGGCGCAGTGGGTAGAGCATGGGGCCATAGAACACACACATGCACATGCATACGTAAATTTGAAGGCAGGAAAATAATATATAGATATATTTGATATATAACCTATATATTATTTTTTCTTCCATCAAATTTTTAACAACCTTTTAAGTAGTATTCTGCCACCATTAATGATTGAGATTCTAATGGGTTCTCTAGACTAACTGTTGTGTAGTATATGAAGTTCAATTACAAACCAGTTGTTTCAGAAATGCTTTACGATTAAAAAAAGTGGGTACATAAAACCTGATGAAAGAATGTAAACAAAGATTATTGGTAGTGAAGTGGTGCTGTACTAAAGGACACTCAAGAAGTCAACAGAGGGGGAATCATTCTTTAAAACCAAGTCTCATCATACTGTTGGAAAAGGCAAGGCAGTTGTGCGCAGGGAAGCCTGCAGAGCGGCAGTGACTGGGAGTGTGAGATAAGAATGTGTCCTCTGATAGAATACAGTATTCCTGTGGCAAGTCAATAGTAGCAAGCAGGCAAGCCTTTACTAGGCACTTACTTTCTTCTAGGCACTGTACTAAGCACTAGCAACATAAAGAAAGACAGAAACTCCCTGCTCTCCAGGAGCTCACAGACTGAAGGAGAGATAACATGCAAAAAATTATGTATGAAAAGCTATATAGAGGATAAATTGGGGAAGTCAGCAGAAGGAGGGGACCCATTAATGGGGACTGGGGAAAGCTTCTTGCAGATGGTGAAATTGTAGATGAGACTTGAAGGAAACCAGGAGGTAGAGATGATGAGGGAGGGCATTTCAGGCATGGGGGCAGCCTGTGAACGTGCACAGTCAGGAGATGGAGTGTTGTGTGCAAGGGCCAATAAGGAGATCAGTGTCACTGGATTGAAGAGTACATGGAAAAAGCAGTAAAGTTGAAAATAAACAAACATCTGGTAAGGTGGGAATAATCCAGATTATGAAGGGCTTTGAATGCCAAACAGAGGATTTTCTGTTTGATCCTGGAGGTGATAGGAAGTGACTGGCATTTAGTGTGTAGGTGGGAAGAAAGGTGGGGTGATGTGGTCAGGCTTTCACTAGAGGAAGATCCCTTTGAAAGCAGAATAGAGGATGGACTGGATTGGGGAGAGATATGAGATGAGATCAACCAGAATATTATTGAAATAGTCCAGGTGTGAGGTAATAAGGGTGCACCAAAATGGTGGCAGTGTCAGAGGAGAGAAGGATGTATATGCAGGAAATGTTGCAAAGGTAAAATAGACAGGCCTTGGCAACACTTTGGCTCTGAGGAGTCGAGGATGACACTTGCAAGGGTTGTGAACCTAGGTAACTGGGAGGATGATAGTGGCCCTGACAAAAATAGCAGTTTTAGGAAGAAGGGAGGGTCTGTCACAGTGCTTGGCACATAGGGCTTAATAAATACCTGAGTGAGTGAGTGAAAGGTACCTTTACCACGTTAATGGACTTTGAAGACCTTTTTAAGACATTCAGAATCTAGCTCCAACCTATCCTTCCAGACTTATTTCCCAGGAGTGGCCGGTATACAGTCTCCATTCCAGATAAAATGGCTTATAGTTATTCCTTGTATGTTACATTCAGTGTCCCCCCTCCATGCTTCTGACTGGACTTCTCACCTTCCTTCTACCTCTGAGAGTCAAGGCTCATCTCGCTTGCTGTCCCTGCAAGATCCATAGAGTATGAGGGTGAGTGTTAGCACTCACCCTCACACTTATGTATTTACCTTGTCTATGTATGTGTTCGTTTTTGTTTTTGTTTTTGGCGAGGCAGTGGGGTTAAGTGACTTGCCCAGGGTCACACAGCTAGTAAGTGTCAAGTGTCCGAGGCCAGATATGAACTCAGGTCCTTCTGACTCCAGGGCTGGTGCTCTATCCGCTGAGCCACTTAGCTGCCCCAGTATGTGTTCATTTTCCCTCAGAAGAATATCAGCTTCGTGCAGAGGGGTTTTCATTTTTGTCTTGTATCCTCAGGACTAACAACGGTATTTGATGTCTAATAGGTGCTTAACAAAGTTTTGATAAGTTGGACAGAACTGAATTGTCAGACCCTCTTGTCCACTTCTTCACCTGCCACCTTAAGCAGTATGATGTTTGGCAACTACATTTTGTTCAAGAGAGAATCATAAGAGATTATTTCTAACTTACTTATAGGGAAAGTTGTATATGGAAATTTCCTACAGAATCCATAGTAGAGGCACTATATATTCAGACTTTGGTTTACCAGTCAATAAGCATTTATTAAGTGTCTTCTATGTTCCAAACTCTTTCAAAAGTCTGTGTTCTCTGTTATAAACAAATTTCAATCTGAGGTCTTTCTGAGTTGCCACCTAGAAAACCTCAGTAGACTGGTTTGACTGGTTTAACGTACCAAGATGGAAGAATGCGATGCTTTTACTATTAGTAAATACTTAGAGGCAGGACACAGGGAACTGTACCATAGGTCACGGAAATAAACTACCCAAAGCATTCCCAACCTGGTATAGTCATCCCTTATACTGTTCCTATTGCCATGGTAGCTCCTAATTTATTTCATTTTGTTGTTATTTCTATGCAATGCTAAGTGATTATTGTGAGAAGCAGTGTGCATTTTGGAAGTAGCACTGTTCTTGTGGTTAGGCAAGACCTGGGTTTGAATTCCGCCTGGGACACTTACTGTGTGACCATAGGAAAATAAGTTACCTTACTTCTCCTAGCCTCAGTTTCTCACCTGCAAAATGAGGAGAATATTTACCATTCCCACCCTACTTCAGAGGGATAGTGGGCAAGTCAAATGAGATCAGGTGTGCAGAATGTTTCATAAACCTTAAAGCACTTTATTATCATAAAGCATTAGTTTTATGGTGGAGTATTACACAGTTTCTTGTGGTTATCTGTAATGAATGCAAACAGGAGGAGCTGTCTACTTCACTTGATGTCTGCAATAGATAAGATAGGTAGTAGTGGGGGTCTAGGACCCTAAAATGATTAATGTCTGTGGACTGCTATTCCTTCAAGTAAATTGGTGATTGGGTTAATGAATTTCTTAAGTTTAGAATTATATTAAGGTAATTTTTACTAAAGGGAGGAAAATCTATGCTCCACATTGAGATAATAGGTTGTTTTATGACATGCCCAATAGTTCTAGATAGAGACGTGCTGTTCTTTTCATTAAAAGTGCATACTTAAAGAGTTTTCTTGCTGTTTCTTCACAATTGGGTATGATTTTCTCTCCCACCCCCACCTAAATCCTTTAACCTTTTGCTGACAGGAAAATTTCCACCCCTCAGTGTTCTGCTGCCTAAAATAACCAGTTTTGCCCTGAAATGAAGTTTTTTAAATGGCAACAATCTTTGTGTCTTCTTTTCTTACTTCATAAATCACAGTAGTCCTAACCATTACCTCTTTCCTTCCTTCCCCTGTCTTTTTTCTCCCTTTCATTTTGTGGCAATCACAGGTGGATACTCAACATCACACCATAGGCACCAGATAAATAAGCTTGGAAGGTATCCTAGCAACATATTGTTCTGGAAACCTGCTCCGTTTCCCTGAGCAAGATCAAACCAAACAGCCCAGACTTCTGGCCAGATGGGAAAGGATTACCTTTTGAGGGTGTTCGGTGGATTTCATTAAATTTTCATTTTGAAATTTCAGCTCTTAGCATAAACAGAAAAATTAGTTGACTTTTTATATAAACTGAAATCACAAGAATTGTGATGGTGGTTGAACTTCCTGTGGTAGCTAATACAGTTAGACAGGAGAGCTTACTGCTCTATTTGGGAGGGTTATCTAAAAGACCTTACCCTCACTTAGCATCTTTAGGCATTTGCCCCTTAGTCCCAGTGATATTCAGGAGACTCTGTATTTCAGTTAATACATGTATAAGCAGGATCTCTATAGGGAACTGAGACTGCTGGTTCTAAACACAGTTGCAGAAAATAGTATTTTTTAAGAGCTTATGATGCTGTATCTAGTTCCCTTCTTTTTTGCCTGCTAGGCTCTCCAATTAGCAGGTGGTGCTTTCTTCTCTGTTTTCACTGCAGCTGGTCACAGCTGGGCTGTTAATGGCCTCATGAGGTAGAGAATCAAGGCTTAGTGTCTCATGACCAATGAGAAATCTTCAGCAATGGCTATGAAGTTTAGCAACCCCTTTGAAAACACAATTGCCAGCCATTTGTGCCCTCTATGACTTTTTTTTTTCCTCTGACTATATTGACAGAAATGTGATCAATTAATGATTTGTTGGCAGAATATGGTAAGAACTAGAAACTTGAGACAAGACAACATTATATGAACCATTGGCAGGAAAGTGTAGCTGAAAAGCAGAAGGTGTACAAAGGGTAGTTTGGAGGTAAATGTTACAGTTGTTACATGTGCCAAAGAGCTACAGTGGTTATATGTAAGCATTTTGGTCCTTCTCAATGTCTTTTCACTTTCCTACTGTGATTTAAGGTAGAATTAATCAGTGCCACAGGTCTTCTGACAATGTCACTGCCTTGTTCCAGTGACCATTGCTGTGGCATAAAAAAGAAGTTCCTTGGCTTTGCCTTTTTGGGACTTCAGAAAGTCTCTAAGCTACCTTCCTGGCCTTATTTCATTCTATTCCACTTCACACTTTCTTTCTTCCATCTATACTGGAGGTATTCCCTGATCTCGTGCATTCTCTGTCTGAATTTCCTGTAAGCTTTCTCTCTAGCTTGGGATGTGTTCCCTATTCATCTTTGCCTGTTGAAATCTTGTTCATTCTTCAAGGCACAGCTTAGGCTGCATTTTCTCCAAGAAGTTTTTCCGATCGCTTCCCCAGCTGAAAGTCGTCCCCTCATCCATTTTTCTTGAGCACTTTGTCTCTCCTTCCCCCTATTACATAAACCCATCATACTTTTATTCTCCCTCTCCCTGTCTTCCTTCTTTCCTTTCCCTTTCTTTTCCCCCTTCCCTCCCTCCTTCTTTCTCTCCTTTAACCGCCCCCCCCAACCCCCTCTATCAGATTGTTAGTTTTAAGTGCTAGAGTCATGTCATTTCCTGTCTTTCTAACCTCAGCCCTAACACAGTTCCACAGTTCCTTGCACTGAGCAGGAGTGGAATGTAGTGGAACTGTTGGAGGCTGTCACATTTAATCAAATAAGCTTGTGAAATTTCCTCACTGTGGTCAGAATCAGGCATTACAGGTCTCCCAAGATTCAAAAAGGATATCCCTTGGTGGAAAGGTCAAAAGTTGAGAAGAGGAAGGAAGATGAGGAACAACAGACACCCTCATTTTTATTTAACACGTTCTATACTCAGTTTCCATGGAGTTTAGAAACAAGCCAAAGGCTCCTCATTTAGTTGACAATGGGCCTAAACCCTAACAAGCAATAGACTCATTTTTCTGTTCATTCTGGCTTCTTGCCTTTCTCTGACACTAACAAGATAGTTTGACTAAAATTTTAAAACAGCAACAAATACTTTCACAACAGACATCCAGGGAAATATGTATTGATCAGCAACTATGTCTTCTTAGCTTTGTGTGCCAGGAACTGTGCAGGATGCTGAGAAGTTTATGAACCAGTCTTTACCCACAAGAAAGATGTCACAGATTTAGCAGAGCACCCAGTTGTCAAGTAATCCCTATCACTCCCCTTGCCCTTCTGTCTTTAACTTGAGTAGATAAAATGGGGGCATGTATGATTAGCTTGTATTAGAAAAAGATATAACAACAGGAAGATTTTATAGGGAATAGACTAAAATGCAGTGGAAATTTTTTCCTATTTGGGTCTCATATTAGAACAGATTTTTCTAACGTCTATAAGAATTATGAGAGAAAGAATGTCAGGGGAAGTAGGAGAATGTTTCTTTGAAGAGTTTTTCCGAAAAGAGGAAAACATGGAGTGGGGCATAGATTAGGTAAAGTTTACTCTGAACCAAAAGGGCCCTGATTCAGTACTGCTTTGATTTCTGGCGTTTCTTATTCTTTCAAACTTTTGGATCTGCTTTCTGGTATCAGAGAGGCTGAGTGACATAATAAAAGCAGAGACCAGGCCTCAGAACTGGGAGAATCTGGGTCTAAGTCTTCCCTTCTACATGGATCAGCCAAATGGCCTTGGGCAAGTGTTATAGGTGCCAACCTCCATTGGTAGAAGGAGTTTCCTAATTCAGAAGGGCCCATTCTATACCAATGCTCCTGGTGGCACAGAGTTAAGAAGACCTGAGTTCAAATTACTAGCTCTATGATGCTAGGCAAGTCACTTACTCTTTTTGCCTCAGTTCTCTCATCTGTAAAATGAGAGATAATAATAGCACCTACATCCTAGGGCTGTTGTGAGGATCAACTGAGATAATATTTGTAAAAGTGCTTAGCACCGAGCATGTACATACTAGGTGCTTAATAAACATTTATTGACTGATAGACTTTAGTCCTTTCATTTTACTCAGTGATGTGATATGGTCGAAAGAGGCAGAAGTTCAGAGAGCTGGGCCTGAAGTGAAGAAGACCTGAGTTCAAGTCTACCTCAGACCCTTATTAGCTGTGTTAACCCTGTGCAAGTCACTTAACTTCTGTTTCCCTCAGTTTCCTCAAATGTAAAATGGGGATAATAATAGCAGTTACTTCTCAGGGTTGTTGTAAGGATCGAATGATATAATATTTGTAAAAGGGCTTAGCACATTGCTTTGCACGCAAGGGTTATATAAATGCTTATTTCCTTCCCTTCCCCACAAATCTAGTCCTCTTATCCTTTCTCTTATATACTCTATTTGAGGGTAAAGGTTAAGAGGTTTGGTGGGAAAGCCAAGTATAATCCTAATATTCAGTTAAAGTAATTCTTCATGTTGCAGGTTTTGACCTAAAAAGAAATTTAATGTTAGAGCAGAGAAAATAAATTTTATTTTTCTTTGTATTCCTTGCCTAGACCCCTAAGTTACAATTACAGCATTAAGCATTTACAGATTAAGCATAAATAATTATGAAATCATTATAAACAAAATGGCTATTAACACTATTACATATATTGTTATTTTAAAAAAAATAGAAAGTTTTTCAGTACCAGCAGTGTTTCAGATTCTACACCAAACATGCTTCTGTGAGATGTGCCTAAAGGTTCTCTAAGTTTCTTGTCTGCCCTGGAGTATGTCATCAGATCTTTCCTGCGTGTTCTTCTTATAACGTACTTTCACTCCACTCTTCAGGTGCCTACTAAGAAGTTGAAGAAATATGAGAAAGAGTATCAAACCATGCGTGAGAGCCAGCTACAACAAGAAGACCCTATGGACAGATACAAGGTACGGGCAAGCATGGGAAAGTGCTTTCCAGGAAGGTGCCCAAGGTTCATCGTTGTACCCATGTAAAATGGTGGTGGTGGTGGTGGTGGTGGTCGTGGGGGTGGGGGTGGTAGGTCTGGGCTTCTCTTCTTTATGGAAGCTTTGCAGACTCTTCTTTGATAGGGATGTTTTCATTTTACCCCCCGTTTCCATGGGAACCCCAGAGGAGCCAAACATAATATATCTTTTCTTTCAGTTTGTATGTTTGTAGGTAACTCCCGCTGTTGCGTTTATACGGGGATCCCACATGAGACGCTGACAGAGAAAGGGGGAGAAAGAGAGAGAAAAAGTGGCTCCCAACTACTTACAGAATAAGAAAGGAGATTACAGATACTGTTTTTAGCTGTGCGCGGTTACGTTCCCAAAGACTTTTTAGAAGGTGAACTGTGTCAAGACTGACATAAGGATGTTTTTAAGTCCCCTCTGTCTGTAGCAAATGTTAACGATCAGCATTTGCCCTCCTGGGAGAAGAATAAAACCTCCAAGGTGTATGAAGCAGAGTAACGGTGTTTCTCACGACGTTTATTTCCACAAGTGGTAAATTACAGCTTTACTAGTGACATCTGCCCACACCCTGCAGGTTCAGGATCGAGCCAGCGGCTTTGGAGCATCATCACCTTAGTGATTTCCACGGGCCGTTTACAAATACACAGCCCTTAGGTGTTGACCTCACTGTTGGAGGAGTGCAGCTTTGCAAAGTTCCTTTTTTCAACGGAAACATCTTTGAGTTTATCAGACATTTTAACGGTACTTCAGTCTCCAAGCACGTTTTTTAGGCCGAGGTTGGCTTTGTAGCTTCTCCTGTTAGACAGTGTCCCCAAAGTCTGAGTGCAGACATTAAAACTTAAAACTGCACTCAGACTTTTGGCACGCCCTGTACGCATCCTTCCCAGCACTGAGGTGCCATCCCTCTGTGGGCCAGAACGTTGCGTTCCCATAATCTGTTACTTCCAAAGCATCCTTCTAACATGCATAACTTCCATTTCACCACAGTGGGGAGCCTTTTCTCTCTCTTACTAGGTTGGCCCTTATGCAGTTAAAGGAAGAGAGTGTCACGGGGGTTTCACCGTAGGTATCTCCCCTGTGTTACTGGATTTCTAGAGGCCTGAGGCAGCAATCTCTCATCATACTTGCCCACCTCCTTGCCTACCTCCATCAATGTTCTTGTTTTCTCTGCCTCTAGAATACCTTTGCTAACAAAACAGAGAATGTTCAAAAGGAACTTTTTTCAGAATCTTCAGGTTTGCTGGTTTAGAGAGACTTCAGAGATGGTATTTCTGAAATATAGCCAATGGTGACAGTAGAGACTGTATCGTCAGCTTTCTGATTAGTGCCAGCTTCAGCACATACGTAAGGAATAAGGCCATAGTTGCAGAGAGGTCACCAATCAATACCCTCACATTTCACAGATACAGAAACCACAGACTAAAGAGCTTAAATGGTTTGCCCAAGGTCTAAAAGGAATTATGTAGCAGAGCTGGGATTTGAACTTGGGTCTTCTGACTCCAAATATGGACCTGAGATCAAGGGAAGAAACATAGGTCAAAAGTATATTGAACAGAAGTGTAGAGAGGAAGTCTGATGCCAGAAGGGGTGCTAAACTTGAGATCAGGAGAAACCTGGATTCCTGTCCCATCTCTGACACTTACTTTCAGTGTCTGACCCTCAGTTTCTTCATCTGTAAAATGGAAATAATAATAATACCTGTAGCACTTAGCTTACTGGGTTGTTGAGGGCATCAAATAAGGTAAAGTGTGAAAAGTACTTTGCAAACCTTAAAGCACTTTATAAATGTCAATTATTATTTTCATCATTATTTGAAATGATTCTGGAAGCTCTGGAAATTTAAGTGCTAATTTTAAAAGTTTTTTTTTTTTTAAATATCAGCAAGATAGGCTACCAATAAACATTTGTATTTGAAAGGTAAAAGTAAAATTTGCCCTTTTTAGTTTGCTTTTATTTTTTTCCCCAAAAACAAATACTGTTTTTAAAGTTGAATAAATCCTTGGTTTCTGGCTCCATATTATGAACTCTGGGTCATGGATTTTAGTCATTTCTGTCTTTGTTTCTCTGGTGGATTTATCAAAATATTTCATTTTACATCTTTTGTAGGCTACCAGGCTAAGGAAAATCTCTGAAACATATATAGGTGTCAGACTTTGTAAAGTGCTTTTATGCCCAACCATGTTACATTTTGAAGGTAGCAGTGGTAGTATGTAAAATCAAAAACAGTAGTCTTCCAGACTGCCATATTGGTTAGAAATATTCAACTGTCAGTATCTCAGCTGCATTGTAAAGGTTAATTGGTGAGTGTCAACAAATGTCTCCTAAATATGTCTTATAAAATCTAAGATTAAAATCCTCCTACTCAGAGCTTTATAATACCTTGATGTGGACCTTGGAACATAGTTGGCTAAAGAGTAACTGGGAAGTTAATTTAGGTCCCTAAAGGAGGGGGTTTGGAAGAAAATATGAAGCAATTGTGTGGCAGCCTCACCTTCCCCATAAATCACCCCTTTCCTTTTCAGCCCATTTGTCACAAAGGTAGATGGGGAAGGTGGCTTTGTTGGGCAGAGGTTCAGGCTCTCCTGCCAACCTGCAATTACACCAAAGTGTAATATACTTAGTCCCATTCTGACAATGATTCACCTGCATCATGGTGTGTGAGGTGAGGGGAAAAGGAAGTGGGAGGTAGGATGCAGAGGGTTAAAGAAGGCCACAGATGCTGATGGAACTGCCCCAGAAATGGACTTAGGTCTCTAGTAATGTAGAAATGAGCAATGATTGGACGATTCTGGCTCAGCTTTCTTTAGGGCGCATATAGATTGTATGTGGAAGCCTGTATTAGGCTCTGAATACATCTATATGACTTAGGCCTCAGTTAAATCTGAGTTCACCTTTTGACCACCACTCACCGTCACCCAGATGTAAACTATGTGGAGGCAGATAAAATAGCAGTCTAAGTCTGAGGACTCTAAATTAAGTTTTTTCTAGGAAAGTCTGTTCACTCTGGGAAAAAAACAAAAACACTCCTTTCATAAGCCCCACCCAAGTCAGCACAGTCTTCTGTCGGGGGGAGGCCTTACCTTGGACACCGTGGAGGAGTTTTAGTCAGTGCACATTGTGCTGGGGCCTACTGTGTGCTTTCTTTATATTAACTCCTGCCTGTTTCTAGGTTTAATTTGAAACACTGGCTGCCTTTAGCTTTACACTAGCCTGCATTTGATACTCTGAACCCCACAGCGGTAGCTTGGAGTTTTCTTATTCTTTATCACATTGAAAGTTAACCCAGAGATAGAAAGAAAAGCACCGAGGCCAGAAAAATATAAAATATTGACTGTCTGACTCCCACTAAATGTCATTGGTTACCTTGCCAGTTTAGTGTAGTGCTCACTTGGCCAGTTCAGTATTTAGATTAGGAAGGAATGTACTGATTGCAAATGGAATAAAATGTGGACTAAACATTCATCTGTTAAAAAACATTAATACCATACTTCATTTTAACTTTTGTCCAAGTGCATCTCATTTAAAGATGACATTTATATATTAATATCTTCGCACCTGAGTTGTGACTGTTAGCTCATTAAGGGAAAGTTTCAGTTCATCTTCTAAAAAATGGATTTATTTTGTTTGAAGAACCTCCTAAGTTTTCTAGGGCTCTGTCCTACATAAAGAACTTTCGAGAAAAGCCAAATTAACTTGCTTCCAGAAGACATTATGGTTTTTTGTTTAATTAAAGAACTGCTTGCACAAATGAGAATTGAGCCTTGAAGAATCTACCTAATTAATTAAGTTGTATGAACCCCCAAAGCATAAAAATGTAATTTCTTATCTGATCTAGATAAGTAATCTAGGAAAGGTTGTTAGAGTTCCTAACACTCTTGAATTGGCGTGTAGATAGTTTTGATGTTTAGATGAAGCCTTATATTCATGGAGAGTGTAAACAAACCAAAGACCAAATGTTTTAATTTGTGTTTCAGTTTGTTTCTGCCGTTGGTTACACTTTGTTGATATATTTTCTAAATTACTCACATAATAGAATGGATTGACAGAAAAATGGTGGCCAGTTCTACTTTAAACTTACTGAAAAATCTCCCCACATTTGCTGATTTTTGGTGGTTCTCACTAAAGTAACTTGAATTCTTTAAGCCATTTTATTGGGTCTTCTTCATGCAAGAATATAAGGTGTTTGAGGGATAGATGAATTATTTTTGTGTTGTTACTTTATTTGCTTATTAATTGGTCACTTAAAGAAGTTATCTATTACCTTTTGTCTTGCCCACTAAAGGTGGCAAAGGTTTGATATTAAATGCCATGCTTTAGAAATAATTACTCTTCCTGTCCCTCTTACCTAGTTCAGCCCCTCCCAGAGTAGTGAGGTTAAGACAAATGTGTCCATCTCTGGGCATAAGAGTTTTCTTCTGCAAAGGGAGATAAATTCACACTATTCTGATTCAGTCTCTCTTGTACCACAGAAACAACTATTAGCTTCTGAATAATGTTTCTGCTGTGAAATGTTGTATTTGAAATGGATAACAGTAGACAAGAAGAATGTTTCTAGAATATAGAATTCTATGTAAGGACCATATGATTTAGAGCAGAGAGGCACCTTAGAAGTCATTCAGCATGGTTCCCTCATTTTTCAGATGAGGAAACTGAGGCCCAGAGAGGTTAGCAAAAATCATGCAGTGAATTCACTGTGGCTTGGGACTAGAGTCCTGGTCTCCTGGCATCTGATCCATCTTTCTTCCTGCTATGCCACATTCTCTCCCTAGGAACATAGGACTTCAATCTGGGCCTTAGAGATCAAATCTAGCCCCATCATGATGAGAGAGAGGCCCTTAAAGATGAACTGACATGTCCCAGTTTCCAAAGCTAGTAAGCCACAAACTGGAATTTGAATCCAGGTTAATATCTGATCCCAAATTCAGTACTGTCCTCACTACACCACACCCTAAGACCTTAACGTTCCAAAGTAAAACTTTATGATAAATTCTAAGAAATTGACACACGTTCCCTTTGATATTAAAGAACTTAATGAATTTGAGTATTTTTGGATGCAGAGAAATGCCAAGCCCAAACCACATAAAGTGTCTGAAGACCTTAGCTAAAGAATTGGTGTCCAGGTCATGCCTACACTTGAAACATTGTCAGCTGATTGTAGTATAAAAGTAACAAGGCCTCTAGGTGCCATTTCCTGTGTCTTTCATCTAGAGAAAGACTTGGTTCAGAATTAATCTTCTATCTTTAGTATATATAGTTCATTGTTGCAGTAGTATCAGTGAGAAATTTGCATCACCATAACAGGTTTCTGTAACACCTATGAAATTTGTTTATTTTATTTTAATCTCATTTTCATGTTGGAGAATCAGCTGGTATTTCCAAAGATGGTCTCGAGTTGCAAAAAAGAAATGCAGTCTGGGTTGCCAACTGTCATTTAATTTTATTGTTGAGATTTTGAAAAGATCAGAAACTGTTGTTCAAATTCAATGTAAGAGATCTCCTTAGGGAATATGGCAAAGAAAGGGAGGAAATTGCCACATATGGTCTTAGACTAAGGCTTCAAAAATGAAAACTTGTTATTTTTAAGTCTTCATTTTTCAGATTGTGTAGAATTTTAAAATATGTCATCTGGGTACATTTGTCCTTGTGTGCCTTGAGATTGTCAGCTCAAAATGTCAATATTGTTGGTTACTTATTTTTTCAAAAGCGAGATATAAAAAAAGGAAATGTTTGCTAGCAGAGTATATACTTGCTAATAAAATTATGCTTCTCACTTAGAGAAGCATTTTTCCTGACCCTTAAGTCACTTAAATCTATGTGCCAAGAATTCATCATAGCAGCAGACAACACACCCAAAACAGAGTTGGGTTTCTAAAACCTCATTCCTCTAGATGATTTTTTCTCCCTTTAAACCTTACCACATTTTCCTTTGGTTGCTAGTGAACATTTCTCAAGTTTCTCATCCTGAAACTAACTATATTATAATTCCTTGTCCTGCCTCATCCAGACCTTAGCCCACAGACAGACACAAATGGGAATCTGAACAAATTTTTTGCTTTTTTTTTTCATCGCCAAGCAGCTCTTTGTGCACTGAGATCTCCCTCTGTTGCTTGAAGATTAGCTATTTTGTAAGGTTTCTGACACTGTACATGTAAATGAGTCCCACCCAGCTTTCATGAAGCAGTGGAAACAACTTACACCATGACTACTAATCATCCTATGTACAAACATATTCATCCGTCATGCAAGCTGAGAATAGCATCATGGAGAGGGTGGAGTTTGAGTTTATCGGTCTTCCTGAGTTGGGACTTGCCCACTGGCTTTCTCAAGTCAGCTTTCTTTCACCAAATGTTTGCTGTCATACAGAAGGCTCTAAGGATAAAAAATTAACAAAATAGAATTAACAAGTGTCTCTTTTGTTGTGCTGTTTCCTAATTTTATTAGTAGGCACTTAAATTTCATTGGATATCCTTTTTCCATTATTTTTGTACCTATGATTGAAAACAGTAGTTGGTCTCTGACTTTGCAGGAGGTAAGTTTTTCATTTGTGTATGTCTGTAATATTCGTGTCTGTCTTTTTAGAAAATGCAGTATCCTCCTTCCAAAGTTATTCACCAAACTTTCCCAGCTGTACATCCTTCCCCTATGGAAGAGCAGGGGAAGGGAATCCAGGAGGAAAAGACTACCCTTTGGATTCAGAGGCTGTCGGCCAAGTGATATTGGAGGGTGCTTCAAGCCAAGTGAGAATTGTAAATGTTAGAAATGCAGTGCCTACTGCAGTCTCTTCAGAGAGGGAGCAGGAAGCAATTGTCTGTTTACCAGTTCTGAGCATTCAGCAAGTCTGACTCGTCTGCTTGTGCAAGATTATAGAGTGCTCCCACAAAAACAAACGCACCCCTTGGCTATCAAACGAAATCTTCAGAATCACTCTCTGGGTATAGCAAGAGAGATTCCTTGCCCAGGTTTCAGAATGACCTAGACAAAGCTTTCTGAAATACGTCAAAATGAAACTCTCTTCCCTTCCTTTTGAGTCCACTTTTAATTTGTAGAACCCTGAGGTTTATCCCAAGGAATCCATCCGTGGTAGCTCCTCTGCGGGAGGGGCCGTGACAGCCTGCCCAGTAATGCAGCCTTATTCCATTTGGCTTATGGCTTTCTGTGGGAAGCGAGGGTCAGGCGGCTTCTTTGGCTTTGGAGATGACCCTCTCTTCGGTAGCAGTGATTTATTCACTAGCATAACAGATAGTCTCCCCTTTTTGTAAGATCCCTGCAGGAGGAAGAGGAGGAGGAGGAGGAGGAGGAGGACACTGCATTTTTAGCCACTTTGCTTGCTTTCCCACTTGTCTGTGAGTGAAGCAGGAGCCTGAGACCTCACGTTGTGCGGCTTGCTTTGCAGACACTGAACTGAAGCTTCTTGCAGAGAGGGCCAGTTCCCCCTCACCATTACTTTGTACCTATCTTAAGGGGCCGTCTGACATTCCTGGTTTCTCTAAGATCTTTCTCTAGTCTGTACTCCTGTAAAGAAGGATTATTACAATTCTGGTAATTACTTTAGTATGCAGTTCCTACTTCTGGCCAGGATTACAGCTGAACCATCTTTTTGTTGTTGTTGTTCAACAAAAAACATTGTCAGCAGATCTCTGACCCAAAGTCAGGTGGTTGGTCACCTTGGAACATTGTAGGAATGTTTTGGACCAAATATTGATTGGAAAACATTCAGCCACTTTAGCCGGAGACTCATTGGACTCACTTCTACAGTGTAACCTGAAGAACCCTAGTGGCTGCAAACTTGTCGTTGTTCCTTATAGTCCAGTCAGTATAATATAAATGTGGTTGGGGGGATTTTTGTGTGCTGAGGAGACAGTTATACAAGAATGCTTTAAGCTGTAGTGAAGTCATTTAGCCGAGATAAAAGACTAGTCCTTTCTTAGACTATGTGAAAGGAACGCACCAAAATGAAAGAAATTACAAAGTTCCTTTACCACGCAACCCATGTTGCACAACAAATTCTGTTGAAATTGAATGCTAGTTGTTTGCAAAATACCTGTTTCCTGGCCCTAAGAAAACTTGTTAAGAAAAAAAAAACAACTTCAGAAAAGTCCCCACACATAGCTCATAGCCAGTAGAAAAGATGTTGCCAGAAAGGGGTACTGAAAGCAGGATTGTCTGGCCTTTGCGTACAATTTGGTTGTCTCTTGTAGAATTTAGAAAGGTGTGACAGAGGACACTGATTCTGTTTTTCTGTGACATGCAAACTGTTTCTTCATGTTTCTGTTAGGAGGGTGGGATAAGGTTGAAAGACTCCACTGAAGGGACAGACAGATTTACTTTTGGGTACAAGCTGATCTACCAGTGGGTAAACTTTTTCATTTAAGGAGTGTCTTGGAAAGTTTTATTGGCAAGCCAATACTTTATTCTTGATTACAAGCTGTTACACTGTATTTTGTTCCAGAGGATACAGTGCGTTCTATATTGGAAGTCACCTTCAAAAGGGAAAGAATGCTCTTATAAAGAAGTTTCTCTGGGACTCCCCCCCCCCAAAAAATTTATCAACATAAAAATTTTTAAGTGTTGTTCTTAAAATAATTGCCCATAATTTGCCACTATCTTCTGTACAACTCATGGTAGAAAGTGGAAAGACTCTAAGTCTTAGGAAGACCCCAAGTGGAGCCTTTGGAGGGGTGGCCTACCCATCAGCACTTAGTCCTCAGTATGCATGAGATTGTTTGACATACACTTAGGAGCATCACGCAGTCACCTACTTGATTGAGCTCTCTGGCTTGTTTGTTTTATTTTTATTTTGAAACGAGGTCCACAAACAACAGCATCTTTCCTAGTGCTCTATTCAGTTCCCTCTATTGCAATATTTCCCAGAGCCATAGATTTTACTCCTTTGAATTTTTGCCTGTCTTGCAGAAAATAGTCTTGACAATGCATATTTGAAAAACAGGAAGGTGTCTTACATTGAAGTCTTTCCTGTCAGATCTCTTTTGAACCTCCTGTGACTACTGACAGCTAAAGTAGTTTGATACCTCGGAAAGAAAGGCACCAAATTGTTATTCTTTTAAAAAAAAAAGATTTAAGTTTATATCTTTTAGAACCATAAGTAATAGAAAGAATTATAAGATAAATAGTTGAATTATTGATAGAGTATTTCTAGGGGTCTTTACAGAAGAGTGGAAGCTTCTGAGGACTTTGCTTTTTTCAATGGGGTGGGATCTCTTAGCCATCTCTTTTGCTAATGGTGTTCTCATTGACTTAACAGAGAGGTCTCTAGTAATGACCTAGAGGAATCTAGCCCAGTAATTTACATTTATACAGTGCTTTTCATCTGATGATTTCCTTGCCATTCAGATACTATCTTCAATACTATTGCTTCCATTTGACAGTGAAATTGGGGTCCAGAAAAGTTAACTTGGCTTGTTCCAAGCGGTCACAGTTATGAGTTACTTCCAAAGTTGTAACAGAACCTGAGTATCTTGACTCCCAGGCTTATAGTCTGAATAAAACATGACTGATTTTTGCCCTATTGTTGAAAAAAAGATTAGAAGTATCTCTTAATATTTTCTCCAGTTCTGCTACCGTGGCCTGCAGTTTCCTATTGAGGATGAAGAACTGATTCTTCTCTGTGTTTCTGGCCCACATGTAGGTTCTAAATCTATATTAAAACGTAGTGAGGTAAAACCTTAGAGCTGAGAATACACACGTCTGGAAGAATTTTCCTTTCAAGGCAGTGCATTTCATCTGAGGGCGTACTGGGGAGTTGTGAATTTTGCTGGGTAGAGTACTGCATCTGCACCGCTGGCTTAACTCACTGTTGTTTCCCCCGAACAGCAATCCTGCCTTACTGTGCCACTTCTGCCTTCTCCTACCTTCACTTCTAAGATTCACCCCTTGTTTTACCCCACTCCCACCCCTCCCCTAGCTGCTGGTCTAAATGTCTGCTAGTCTGGACAGGTATTCACAGCCTTCTGGCTATTGCTCTTTTTTCACAGAGGGAGAACCGGAGGTTACAGGAAGCCAGCATGCGGCTAGAACAAGAGAATGATGACCTTGCTCATGAACTTGTAACCAGCAAAATCGCTCTGCGAAATGACTTGGACCAGGTAAAACTAGTCATACGTGAAGTAGGATTAAGAATGTGACTCCTACCTTAAAGAAAAGTCTTCCTTCTGGTGAAAGAAGTAAACATGCTCTTAGAAATGCATTGGCTTATTGATTCTAAGAGTACGTGACCCACTTCCACGGAACCCCCTGCTTTGGAACCTCTCTAGTGTCTACCTCCTCACCCGCTCCTTCTCCCAAACCACCAACTGCCAGGTGTGGCTGCCAGAAAAACATTCTCTAAGGGTACGCTGATGCCAGCTGAAATTCTGTAAAGTATCTTACCTGTTGTGAATCTGGAAGTTTTGTACAAAGGATAAGGGTTCAGGTGGCATTTAGCATCCCTAGGAGTACCATAAATAAATTAGCTACATGTCCTGACTTAATCTTGGCCTTTCCCACAACGCTGTCAACTTTAGAGTTCTGCTTCCCTTTGAAAACTCTGTCTATAGATATGAACAACAAAGTGTAACAGTGGGAGACAATCGGTGTGGGAGGATATCCAAGAATTAATCATGTGAAGTGAGGGAGGGAGGCCCTGGAAAGTCAAGACTCTTAGGTTGGAAGGGACCTTTCTACGAGGTCTCATGTAACCACCTATCTCATATAATAACCCTTTTACAATATTACGGACATTCAGTCAGCTCCTGAGATGCCAAGCAGTGTACTCTGCTCATTGGTACTTAGAAGACAGGTGGGCCACAGAAGGAAGGACTTGTTTGTGTCATGGACTGTGTTAGCAACAAGCCCAGTTCCGTTTAAAGAATAACAATTCAGTGCCTTTCTTTCCGAGGTATCAAACTGCTTTAGCTGTCAGTAGTCATGGGAGATTCAAAAGACATCTTACAGAAAAGACTTCAATATCAGACACCTCCCTGCTTTTCAGATATGCATTGTCAAGACTGCTGTTGGAGGTTATTCAAGTGAAGGTACAACTGAAAGTGTTAGCAACAGGAGAGGAAATTTTGTCCAGGTCCTTCTTCCTCCATATTTTATCAGGGCAAATCCATCAATTTCCCATTCATCCTTTACATTATGTATAAAGTTTCTGTCTAAGGGCTGGAATTGTCTAGACTTTTGATTTCATTGGTGTGGAAGCTCCCTCTGTCATTACAGATTGGCAACTCAGCAGTAATGTATAGTCTGAGAGGTCAAGGGACTTTCCCATGATCACATAGCTAATATGTCAGAGATGTAACTTCAATCTGTGACTGTCTAACTTCAAGGCTAGCCCTCAGTCTGCTAGTCCATACGGTTTTTCATTTATGTATAATCTACGTGATGAAAAGTCAGAAGTACATGGGTAAAACAAAGCACTGGGCATACAAATACAAGCAAGCAAGACCATCTTTGTCTTCAACAAGCTTATGTTCTAATGGGCAGAAGACAGCGCATAAAGGGAAGTTGGAAAAGGGGTGAGAGAATACATACATGGTGGCATAGTTTGGAAATGGTCTCTGGGGAGGACTATGGAGGCCTGGTTCCAGGCAGGAAAAATGAGGGCTTACCTACCAGAGCCTAGGTTGATCCCTGGGGCAGAATCAAAGGTTCTGATAAAGTGGGGGAGGGGCAGATAGCCACGTTGGTCAGAGCGTGTGGGATGCATAGTTTGGAAATGGTGCCTGGGAAGATGGTGAAAACAGTTATTCCCAACATTTCTAGAAATTGCTTTTGTCCTCATAGAAAGAAGGGACTAGCTTTTATTTATAGAATTGGTTATTTGCTTTTTCTTTCTTGAGTCTTACCCATTCAGCATTTTCTTCTTACTCTTAGCTAGTCTGAAAAATTGTACTTCAAATGAGAAGGCACCCAGATTCAGGAAATAATGATGTCATTGAGCAACCTGGTAGTGTAGCGGTGTGCCCATCATAGCCTGTCCTCTTAACCATCTCACCAAAAATGTTTCATCAGTAGGAAAAGCTCTTATTTTTCCAATAAAACACAGTTTATAATGGCTTTTTAACATGAATACCCCTAAATTGTTGTATTCTACAAGTATTTTAGGGCAATTAGATGGCATACTGCATAGCATGCTGGGCCTGGAGTCAGGAAGACTTATCTTCCTGAGTTCAAAGCTGGCCTCAGACACTTACTAGCTGTGTGACCTCTAATAATTCACTTCACCCTATTTGTCTCAGTTTCCTCATCTGTAAAATGAGCTGGAGAAGGAAATGGCAAACCACTTCGGTATCTTTCCCAAGAAAGATGTACATAGTAGGTGTATAGTACTATGCTAGGTAAGAAGTAAGAGTAATTAAAAAAACAAAACAAAACATAGTCCCTGAACTCAAAATGTTTATAGTCCAGTTGAGAAGACACATCAACCAGCAGACATTTATTAAGCACTTACTATGTGCCAGGTGAGGCAGCTGGATTGCGCAATGGATAGAGCGCTGGCCTGGAGTCAAGAAGACCTCAAATGCAGCCTCAGATATTCACTAAATGTTTGGGACAAACTATTTAACCTCTGTTTGCTTTAATCTACTGGAGAAGGAAATGGCAAACGACTCCAGTATGTTTGCCAAGAAAACCCCATGGACAGTATTGGGGCGCTGTGGTCCATGGGCTCATGAAGAGTCAGACACAAGTGAATAACAACTTATGTGCCAGACACTGTGCTAAATTCTGGAAATACAAATAGAAAAAAGAAAGAGAGTCCCTGCCCTTAAGGAACTTCCATTCTAATGGGAAAAGACAACACACAAAAGAGAACTGAAAAGGTCATGGGGGCATGATGGAGAACAGTGCAGGGTGTGAGGGAATGCAAGGGTGGCTGACCTGGTTGCCCTTCCTAAAGGGAGGTTCTGGGAGGAGCTCTCCACCTTCCAATCCAAGGAAGGGGCCCCAGGAGCAAAGGGAACTAACGAAGTGTGGGAAGTCATCTTTGTTAGGGTGAAGAGGTTCCTGGGGCGTGATGGAGAAGCCCTGAGAAGTTCAATAACCATTCTGTTCTTGTAGTTTCAGTTTCAGAGGGAAGCATTTCAAAAAGTTGTTTCTTTGTTTTAGGTTGGAAGGGACTTGGAATGAGACGGGAGCAGAAGGGAACACCCCACACTTTCTCCCAACTATTTCCTGTTGCACCTCAAAATCTTTTGAGGTTCCAGGACTCCTAGATTTTTGATGTTGGTCTTAGCATATCAGCAAAAGTGAACCCCCAAAGTAACTACATAGCTTTACTCTAAAGAAGAAAGTATTAAATGGGGATTATCAAAATACAGATTCTGAGGGAATTTTTAGCTTTGTACTAAGCATATCAGCTGAATGTAAATTGAACTACCAAGTATATGGCTATCGGGGGAATCATTAGCTCAGTAGTGTACAAATTTATCAATAATTACTTCCATATAATAAAAATAAAATCTTTAAAAAATAATCCTAAAAATAGAAAGCACACAATGATTCCTGTAAAGACAATTAAAGTAGATTACAATTAATACCTGACCTAAGCCCAGCTAGGCCTGCTGGGACAAAAAAACATGGATCTCTCAGCTCCTGGGAGAGGAAGAGAAGGATAGAAGGGGAAGGGAGAGGGGACCCTGCTCCTCCTTCACAGCCTTCTAAAGGGAGGAAGCACCCCTGCTCTCTTGTCGTTAGGCATGAGAAAAAATAGAACTTTAGCTGCTAAATTCTTGCTCCCTCCATGCAAACAGGGTCAAAGACCAAACCCCAGAAACCCTGCCAGCACTTTCTAATAATGCTAGACCACAGGTTTAGTCATTATGTCTCCTTATTGGAAGTGATGAAAATGGGAGTAAATCGGTTTGGAAAGAGACTGTCAGTCAACAAACATTTATTTTATATTTACATATAAATATTATTATTATTATATACCAGGCATCATGCTGAGCACTGGGGAGACAAAGTATGGCAAAAACAGTCCCTGCCGTCAGGGTATTCACATTCTTATGAGGGAGACAACATACAACAGCTACATAACATATAAGATATGTGCCTTGTAAACAGAGGGAAGGCACAAGGGTAGAGTAGGAGAAGGAAGGAAGGGAATAATCTCTTAAAGAATGTGGCTTTTAACTGAATCTGGGAAGGAGGCCATGGAAGCAAGGAGGCAGAAGGAAGAAAGGAGAGCATTCCAGGTACAGGGGGACAGCTGGTGAAGGGACACAGGGTAGATCAAGAGAGTATCATGTCAAGGGCCTGCAAGGAGGCCAGAGTCCATGGAAGGGAGTGAAGGGTAAGAAGGTTGGAAAAACAGAAAAGGGCCAGGTGATGAGGGCTTTAAAACAGCACTTTTGTATTTGATCCTAGAAGTTACAGAGAACCACCAGAGTTTATTAAGTAGAGAAATGACATGGCTTTGGAAGAGAACTTTGGCCAGTGACTGGAGAATGGTCTGGAGTGGGGAGAGACTTTAGTCAGGAAGACCAGACAGAAGGCTATTGTCTAGTCATGAGGCACCTGGACCAGCCTTTCACCAATGTGAAGCTATTTGAATGGAGAGATAAGGGACATATACAGGAGTTGTTGTGAAGACAGTAATGACAGACTCGGAAACAAATTGGATATGTGGGGTGAGTTTGAGCAAGGAGTCAAAGATGACATTGAGATTGCAAATTGGGAGGTGACAGAAATAGGAAAATTAGGAAGAGGGGAGGGCTTGGGGCAATCTGATTCATGCTAAGTGCATCTGTGGGGTCCACAGTGTGGAATCAAAAGGTCTTTCCAGGAAGCTGCCCCATGCCATGGAAGCGTTGCCAGGGATAGTGAACTGGAGACCCAGCTGTAAGGGATTAACCCTTAACTAAGGCATTTCCAGGAAAAAATGGGAACCTGGAATGCCTCATAAAATAACTTCCCCTTGTACAAAAAAAGTCTTTGTGGCAATAGGAGGATCTCACAGTCAAAGTCAGAACTGATGATTAGCTCTCAATAAAATATTTACACTTGACTCAAGTTAGCGACAGATTTTCTGTACCTCATTTATTAAAAAAAATAAAAACCTCTTTATTGAGGTAACAGGCAATTTTTAAAACTTGATAACATTTGAGAAAGTTGCTCAATTCAGTAACTTTTTGTTAAGCACTTGCTGTGTCCTAGCATGACACTGGTGTTTGCTGAGATACTAAGATGAGTAAGAAATAATCTTGACCCTCAAGGAGTTTTCTAATTTTGTTTGTTAAACGCCGAAAAGGTCTAAGATACAATTATGTCTAACTGTCATTTCCCTACTCTGTCCTGATCATGTTTAGTCCATTCTCTCTTTTGCTTGACTTCAAAATAAGAACCTGATTTTATTCCCAACCCTCTGGGCTTTAAGCTTCCTCAGCATCAGAACCCCTCCAAATACAGATTAAGTGTGTGTTAAGTGTGTATAGGGATACAAAACCAAAACAAGGAGATACACAAAAATGGGACATTACCTTTCCTTGGTGAAGTTACATTCTATTAGAAGTGGTACAACAGAGACTCAAATAAAGATAATATCAGGAAATTTGAAGAGAGAATGGAACAAATTCGGGGAGGGGAGTGGGGAATCAAGGAAAGCTGAGCGTTAGAGTTAGAACCTGAGCTGAGACTTGAAGCACAAGGATTCTGAAAGGCAGAAATGACAGGGGACTCGATTCCAAGCACGAGAGACAATTGTGCAGCTATACAGAGGTGGAACATGGCAGTGTCATGTGGGGAACCAGCAGGGAGTCCAGTTTGGTTGAGACTTCTGTACTGTGAAGGGGAGTGATATGAAATAAGTCTGGGGTAAGTTGCGGGGGGGGACTTCTGTTTGATTCTCGAGGCAGTAGGGAAGACTACTGAGAAGGGAAGGGCAAAGTCAGACTTAGGCCTCATGAAGATTGGTTTAGCAACTGTATGGAGTGACAGTGTTTTGGAGAGGGGAGAGACTACAAGCAGACTAAAGCTGAGGGTCTTGCAATAGTTCAGGCAGGAGGTGATGGCCGTATAAAGGAACAGAAGGGAGCTAATGTGAGAGGCAGGAGGTCAAGAGAAAGAATGAACAAAACTTGGCAACTTTTGGATTAGCTGTAGCAGGGCAGTGAGGGGGACGGTAGAAGTAAGAGTCAAGATTAACTGAGTTTACAAATTTGAGTGACTCAGAAATGAGTCTGCCTCCCACAGAAATAGAGAAACATGCAAGATGGACTGACTGGCTAGGTGGGGAAAAATAACAGGTTCTGTTTTGGTCATGTTAGTTATAGATGTAAACAGAACATCCTGGTGATGTCTAGTGGGTGATTTACAATGTGGGACGGATGTTCAGGATGTAGATTTTGTGCAGATACATACATTGGGGAATTATTGATGCTGTTATCAGGCCTGCTTGTATCCCCATATCTTTTGAGGGCAAGTACGCTTGGGGTCTTCTCTTCACGGTCACAAGAATCCCTAAAAGTTGAAGCCCACAAATAACGGTATTGCTCAAGAAAGAGGAACATTTAATGTGGACCACAAAGCACATGGTTTATGGAGCAAATTATTAACTCAGTAATAACCATATAATAGAAGCTCAATAAGGTTGATATCAAGTATGTGTAACACCAGAGGAAATTCTTAGCTCAGTATAAACTTGTGAATAAAAAATTGTTCTTGTGCAATTAAAACATCTTTAACAATAATCCTAAGCCCACCTCTGAGACATAGTGGCTGTGTGACTCTGGGCAAGTCATTTTAACCTCTTGTTGCTCTAGGCTACTCAGACTTATAAGTTGAAGAAAGGTGCAGACCTGCATTAGCAGGGTATTTTGTTCATCTGGCAGATCCCCTATGGCAATGAAATCATAGGTCTAAAAAAAAAAATCCTAACGATATAAGTAAGACACATAATTGTGCTTGGGGAAAAGATAATAATTGATTAACAATTGAAAACTGTCCTTTTGTTGTTGTTGAGTCATTTCTGTCATGTCCAACTCTTCCATGTCCCCATTTGGGGTTTTATTGGCAAAGGTACTGGAGTGGTTTGCCATTTCCTTCTTCAGCTCATTTTATAGATGAGGAAACTGAGGCAAACAGAGTTAAATGACTTGCCCAGGGTCACACAGCTAGTAAGTGTCTGAGGCCAGATTTGAACTCAGGAAGATGAGTTTTCCTGACTCCAGGTCCAGCACTGTCCACTGCCCCAACTGTCCTAACATGTGACAAAACCAGAAATATAATCCTAGTGATGTTGCTTCTTTCCAGTATCCAATACTACTCCTCAGCTTTTGCCCGACGGGTGAGACAATAATTTATCTCTTTCCATCCAGACTCTACCAGCTCCGAAAAGTGTTGGCTATGTTGAAAGAAAGGAGTTGGTTTTGAATCAAAAGTCAGTTTTGAATCAAATCCATGACCTGCTGAGGATGGTTCCTATATTGGTTGGAGCCAGGTAGAAGGAAGGGAGGATTATTCTACAGCTCTCCCTTCACCCCTAAGCTAGAAAGAAGGCACACTGTCAGGTGTTAGTTATGATATTGCCCAGGGTACCTGAGATATGGAGGGCTTCATAATGGCACAGACTGTCTAAAAACTAGTGATAGATTCTTCTTCACTAGAAGTCCTCAAACAAAAATTGGATGATCGCGTTTCATGGGGATCCCCTGTAGAGGGGATTTTTATTTCAGTCACAGGTTGTATTAGATGGCCTCTGAGATCTCTTCCAACTCTGAGATTCTGTGATTCTGAGAGGATAACTGGACCAGTGGGAGCTGGTGAGATGACCAGAGGAAAATACGTAGTGAGAAGAGAATCTAAAACAGCCTTAGGAGAACCTTAGGACAATGGAGAAGGAGATGAATGACAATACGACCAACAATACTAGAAAGGAACAGAATGATAGGTAACTAAGAGAGAATGGTGTTATGGGAACAGAGAGGAGAGAGATGTATGGAGAAGGGGAGGGGTGGATGCCAGTGCCAAAAGCTGCACAGAAGTCAGGGAAGATGCAGCCAGAGAAGTGGCAGTTGTATTTCATAGTGAAGAGATCATTGGTGCCATTTCAAGTAGAATGGTGGGTTTAAGAGCAAAGCTGCAAGAATTAAGGAGTGAGTGGGAAGGGAGAAAATAGAGCCATTATTCCTGGGAGTTTGGCAAGGAAAGGGAAGAGAAATCTAGGATAATAAATATAAGGAGGATCTGGATATATGAAACTGGTTGCAGAGAAGGAACGAGATTAGGGAGAAAACAGAAGAAATTGATGGGACATTCTGGAGGAGAAGGGGAGAGAAGGGGAGTGGAAGCAGGATGGGGAAAGCCTTCCATATGGTGCCACCCATATGAGGATCATTTGAAGGATCTGACAAGCCTTCTTGGCGTTGAGAAGACTTAACTAGGACTTGACGCTTTCCTTAAGTGTTAGAAGGGCTCATAATGTGATAATGGGATTCCACTTGTTCTGCTTGATCCCGAGGGCAGAATGAGCAGCAATGCTTGGGAGTTGCAGAGAGGTCAATTAAGGTTTAATGTACAGAAGAATGCCTTAATGGTCAGAACTGTCCAAAAATGGAATGAACTGCTTCCAATGAAAATGGGTTCTCCATCACTAGAGGCAAAAGCTTCTCACAAAAGCTGGACGAACACACTTGTTAGATAGAAAACGCAGAAGCCGGCACTGATTGCATTTCCTGGCCTCTGAGGTTTCTTTCGGCTCAGAATTTGTGAGTCAGTGAAGTTGAAGGGCTTGGCTTGGCAAGGAGTCTCCTTCTCAGAGACCCAAATAAAGGAAGTAAGGATGGGAGAGGATGTCGAGGGATTTTAGATGTAAAGATAGAGTAGTGAGGAAGCCCACAGTCAGGGGCCTCAATTTCTCCAGTAGAGTAGAAGGCAGAATTATCTGCTTGAAGGAGTAGAGGGATGATTGTAGTGTAGGGGGCTGGAGAAGAAACCTGGAGAAGGTTTGGAACACCCACTGGGTAGGGAGGGGAAGTTTGATCAAGAGTCAATCAGAGAAAAATAAAAGAATCTCTGTGTAACAGTGAGAGCCCAGTTGGAATTAGATTTTTTAAAAATTCTCTTAGCCCCCAATTTTCTCTTTCTCTCCTTAACTACTTCAGAGAAGAGTCTGCCAGGGAGGAAAGAAAGATGTAGTTTTCTATATCCTTTTCTGGCTCTTTTTATCCTTTCCATTCCTGGAAAGGAATTTTTAAATAGGAAGAAAAGAAGCAACTGGGCACCTTTCCAGTAGGAGCTCTAAGTCCCTATTGCTTTAATAATTTTTTTAAAATCTTTTTTACTATTTAGAAAAATAGTAGAATCATCCCTTCCCTTTTATTTCCCAGACATAATCTGCCCGTTTGAAACATATAAAGTAGATTGCTAGTTTCTTATTCTGTTTTGCCAGTGTCTTCCAAGTGTAAAGTGACCTTATTAATAGAACTGAACATTTTGTTCAGAAAAGAAACTAGTTATCTCACATGTTTCATTTTGGTATATGCAAAGTGCATGTGCCATGTTGCTTTGATACCCACAGCTAAGACAATTTTAAGAAGTCTATTAGAGGAACTAATATGGCAGTGTTTTGATTGGTATGCCTTACATACTTGGGCAGAGTTTCTGTTGTTATTGGGTACTCCATACTTAGTAGCTAGCACCCAGGTTCTCAGTAAGTGTTGATGCTGATTACTTGGGCTGTCGTGATGCTCCCCAAGGACCGTGAATCATAAAACACTTTGTTTAGAAACAAAATTAGATGACACTCACAACTTCAGATCTGGTGCCGTTTTGCTGATAGCATGGAGTCTCACCCTCTGACAAGGATGAGTCTTAGAGCAGAACTAAGAGCTATGCTGAGTCTAACTGTAGTTACCGGGTCTCTGCCCACATGGGACCCAAGACTATAGTATTATTTATTCACACTTGCCTCAGGTTGATCCTGCTATTAGTGGGTTCATAGCATTATCCCTACCCTACCTTAGGTGAATCCTGCCATTAGTGGGTTCAAATACTAATGCTCCCTGCCTTAGGTCTACCCTACTGTAAGTTGATCCACCGTGCTATTCACAGTTGCCTCTAGACTGTTTTGTTCCGTGGCACAACCAGGGTGTGAATCAATAGGTCTATGGATAAAGTGAGGCTGAGAGACTCTTTACAGAACGAGTGCACAATAAGAACTGTTATTTACTTAATATTAATGAATGGTTATTATATGGGCATTCATTTAAGTGTGCTCATTAAAAATTACTAAGAGAAATCTTCCTGGTGCATTTGTGTTTGCTACTAATATTTCTGTTATTGCCCAAATCCAAACCATTGTGTCACGAAACTGAAAATCATCTTAGAGCATGAGCACGCAGTAGGATGCCTATTGAGTACCCACTATAGAACCTCAGCTAAAAAGCAAAAACGTATTTTTTTAAAAATCTGAAATAGAAAAATAAAACCTACAAACCAGATAAACTTAAGGGAATTATTCTCAGGTTACAAGAGAGTTCTCTTTCCAAAAACAGACAGACTCAGGGTGTTTAGCTTGGAAGAGAAAAAACTAAAGGGAGATATGATACTATTGCTGTCTTCAGATATCCCAAGAGTCATCATGCAAAGCAGACTTCTCTGCTTTTCTTCAGAGGGTAGAGCTACATGGAAGTTACAAGAGAGGTGGACTTCAGGTCAGTGGGAAAGACCTGAGTTCAGATGGGACTTCTGACACTTACCCACTGTGTGATCCTGAGCAAAGCACTTAACATCTGTCTGGCTTGGTTTCTTTATCTGTAAAATGGGGATAATAATAGCACCTACTTTCCCCGATGGTTCTGACAATAAAATGAGATAATATGTGTAAAGGACTTTGCAAACCTTAAAGTTCTATAAGAATGCTAGCTACCCAACAGCTGAACAAGCTGCCTCCTGGAGTAGTGAGTTCCCTGTCACCCAGCATGTTCTGTTAGATTCTGGATGACTGTCCATCAGAGGTGAGCTATAGAAGAGATTTCTGCATTGAGTGAGA
>NW_020954567.1:13698680-13711814 GCF_900497805.2 Vombatus ursinus
TTTTTTTTTTTTTTTTTTTTTTTGGTGAGGCAGTTGGGGTTAAGTGACTTGTACAGGGTCACACAACTAGTAAGTGTCAAGTGTCTGGATTTGAACTCAGGTCCTCCTGACTCCAAGACTGGAGCTCTATCCACTTCGCCACCTAGCTGCCCCTAATTCCAAGGTTCTTAACCTTGCTTGTGTCGTGGGCCCCTTTGGCAGCCTAGTGAAGCCTATGGTCCCCTTCTCAGAATCATTTTTTTAAATGTATAAAATAAAATACATAGAATCACTAAGAAAACCAATTACACACACACACACACACACACACACACACACACAGGATGTCCCAAAAGTAGTACAGTTTTAAGCTTTAAGACTTTGGGGTTACCCTAATATATGCATATATTAGCATTTGTCCAAAATCTTTAGCACACCTACGAATGATAGCATCTTTGAGGGAAGTCTGTTATCACAAATTCCTGGTAGCAGCAAAATCCCTAATCACAAAGATGTGACAGTTGCATTGTGAAAAATTAGTACACTCTAGGACAATGACGTATACTGTCCTAGAGTGTAGTCACTCTGCCAGCTCCCTATGCCATAAAGCTCGAATGAGCTATTCCGAGTAATATGAATATTCAAATCAACTACAGAGGACCTGCGAAGAATGATGCTATCCACCTCCAGAGAAAGGACTGCTTATATGGGAGTATGTATTGTATGGTTTCACACGCACATATACATATACTAAATACATATACATATATGTGTGTGTGTGTGTGTGTGTGAGAGAGAGAGAGAAATGTTGACCTCCTCTAGTGTTGTGTTGGGAGGAACTCAAAATGTAACCTTCCCCCCCAAGAAAACAAACAAACGAAAGTCCTGTGGAGTTCTTTGGGGCTGCCCACGTGGCATGAGAAGGAACACAAACAGAAAGCTCCCTGGCTGATCCCTGCACTGCTTAGGGAATTTTGGTTACCTCTGCCCCGGATGTTAGTATTTCTCCTGAAGGGAGAAGTGAGCCCGGGGTGTTCTCCCAAAGGCTTCCTTATCTCACACCAAGTCCACTGCAGCTCAGAATGCTCCATCATCTGAGAGGCTCGTGGGATACAGCTTATACACAAGTTAAGTAAGTTAAAATCACACAGGTCAAGCATCTCTAGGCATTTTCAGTTCTTCCAGCATTCATCTCTTCTTGAACACATTGGGAATAAAGTTCTTTTGTCTTCAACCCTAGGCCTGAAACTCTTTTGTCTTCAGCTGAAACTGTTTTCTGCACAGATGATTAGAACCCAGCTTTAGTGGCTTATCGGGATACTGCCTGGAGAATTTCTTTAGCACTTGGGGCCAGGTAGTCCTGCTGATTCAACATAGTGTCCTTGTACTTCTGAGACATTTGTTAATTACACTGTCCCCTTGTGCATTCTGGATCCCATTTTTTTCTTTGCATTCCAAGCTTCTTACAATTCAGTAAGTTCCAATTCAGAGAGCCATTTTGGCTCCTCCCACTTTGCTTGGGTAGTCACCTTACCTTCACATGCATTTCTTTGTCTTTAGGCTTTCCTTGCTACCAACAATTGGCATAAACATAAGTATCTCTAAAATTCAGTTTCAGTTTGTCAAAAAAAAAATTTATTAAATGCCTACCCTGGACAGTACTGTATTAGGTACTGTCCCCGTCCTCAAGGAGCCTACATTATATTGAAGGAGACTTGGGCATATATAGGTTAAGGCAAAATAGAGGCAAAGTGATTGGGGGAGGGGCAGGATGGGAAGCCAGAAGAACCTGGAGGGATCAGGTAAGGCTTCATGTAGAAGGTGCTGCTTGAGCTAAATACTGAAGGATTCTAAGAGGTGGAAGTGAGGAGATCGTGAATTCCAGGTATGAGGGACAAACAGGGCCAAAAGCACTGGGTAGCAAGATGGAGTTCCAAGCATGAAGAATAGTGAGAAAGCCTCTTTGACTCTAGAGTAAGGAATTTGAGGGTTGTAAGGTGTAATTAGGCCAGCTCGGTAGATGGAGGCCAGATTGGAGAGGCCTTTAAATGCCAAACAGAATTTATGTTTGATCCTCGAGGTAATGAGGCTCCACCGGGTTTGATTGTCCTGGTGCTTGTCAGAGCATGGAACAAGCAGAGGTTTTTATACAGAAAAGAAACGGGATCAAGATAGTAGGCTGCTGTATGTCAGGTTGAAGTGGGATAATAATAAGCAGAGGATAGACAAGTCTTGAGGATGCATAATTTCAAATAATTGAACCTGGTTGTAGGAACTGATGGGAAACAGCAGCACGACCACAGACAGGACAAGCTAGCACCCGGCGGGGAGGAATGGTGCAATCTTTAGGATTAAAGGTCTGTGTACCCAACAATGTGTTCAAGAGCCAGAGTATTACCAATTATGGCGGCATCACGATGGTGGCTGTAGCTCTATTCCAGAGAAAATGAGAAGAGTTGTCAGCCTTTGCAACCGCTGTCCATGAATGAATAAGCGTAAGAACAACCCTTAGTCTTCCATTCAGGTCAACAGACACTTATTTACAGTCTATTATGTGCAAGGCATATACAGAGGCAAAAATGAAATAATCGCCACCTGTAAGGTACCGATATTCCACTGGAAGAAATATAACAAGTATACCTATAACTATGTGCACATTTATGCAAATTGACTTTGATACCAACTACTAAGGGAATCAGGAAAAGCCTAATGTAGGGGCAGCTCTCCTTCTGTGCTTTGGAGGATGTTTTGTTGTTGTTTACTCATTTCAGTCATGTCTGACAGCATGACCCCATTTGGGGTTTTCTTGGCAAAGGTACTGGAGTGGTTTGCCATTTCCTTCTCCAGCTCATTTTACAGATGAGGAACTGAGGCAAACAGGGTAAAGTGACTTGCCCAGGATCCCTCAGCTAGTAAGTATCTGAGGCCCGATTTGAACTCAAGTCTTCCCAACTCCAGGCCCGGCAATCTATCCACTGTACCACCTAGCCGCCTTGGGGGATGGTAGGGGTGCTGAAAGGCAGAGGTGAGGATGGAGTATCATTCCAGGCAGCGTCCTGTGCAAAGACTTGGATGAAGGATGATAATGGGAAATAAGTTTGAAAAGAGAAGTGGGAGCAATATTGTGGAAGGCTTTAAATGCCAACCTGAGGATTTAAAATGTTATCCTAGAAGTATTTGGGAACCACTAAAGCTTCAGAGTAAGGCAGTGACTTGGTCGGATCTGTACTTTTAGCAGTATTAATTTGGCAGCTGTGTGAAGAATGGATTAGAGAGGGGAAAGGCTAGCTGCAGAGAGAACAGAGTTGAGACTGGTGTGACAGTGGGGTTGAGAAGCGCTAGGCACCTAAGTTAGGGTGGTGGCTATTTCAGTGGTGAGATGGGTAGATATGAGAGATGCTCTGGAGGTAGAATTGGCAAGGCTTGGCAAGTGATTGGAGATTGGGGAGGGGGGAAGGAAGGAATCAAAGATAGCTCTGAGGTTCTGAATCTGGGTGCCCTCAATCGAAATAAGGAAGTTAGGAAGAGGGGGGTGGATTTAGGGGAACAGGTAAGTTCCACTTTGGACATATTGACCTCGAGCTACTTCTGGCATAACCAGGTGGAGGTGGCCAGCACGCAATCAGTAATGAAGAGCTGGAGTTCAGAAGAGGGATGTGGGCCAGCCATAGGGATTTCAGCATTGTTTGCATAAAGATGAAGGTCTTGAAAGAGGCTAGATGACTTCATAGGGTATGTTATTGTAGGGATTCTTTTTCAGCTATGAATTAGACTAAAGATGATCACTGAAGGCCTTTCACCTCTCAAAGTCTGTGATTCTGAGGTAATTTAATTCATGAACCAATATCACAAAGAGAAAGGGTACAGAGAGAGAAGGACACGAGAGAGAACCTTTGGGGACACTCACAGAAAGCATCATCATCTTTTAATAAGACGTGGTTGTGGATAGATGGATAGATGGATAGTGATAGATGGATACAATAGATGATAAGCATGTTTGAACACACACATGTGTTACATATAATTTCCATGTATCTGTAGATGGCCAGATCGGCATTTGCCCAGTGTTGAAAAACTGTTTAGGACCATAGGAAATGTTACAAATGCACACCCACTTATGCCGTTTAATTTCCCTGTGATTGCAGGCTGAAGACAAGGCAGATGTTTTAAATAAAGAGCTGCTTCTGACCAAACAGAGACTAGTGGAAACTGAAGAAGAAAAGAGGAAACAAGAGGAAGAAACTGCTCAGGTATTTTGACTCTCTCTTATAGTTGGTTTATCGACTAAGAGCTACCTATCTTCAGAAAAAACAAACAAACAACCTGCCCAAGCTGTATATAGCAGTGTGTTCATTCAAAATCAAGAAGCGTTTGGGGGAACCTGTAGAATTATCTTCTTAGAATGAAGCATTGAGCCTATAAATTCTGTTGGGAGTAGGGGAGTGGAGAGGCTATATTCTTGATGTGCAGCCTTTTATAGAGAGAAATAGGAATATTTACTGGAGTTTGCCTTCAGTGAAGTATCCTAAGTAAAGCTATTGAGTAGTTTGCTCTAAATTCAGTACATGAGAGACATGATCCAAAAGCTTTAATAAGACAGTGAATGACATCCGATTCCTTCAATAGAGTCATTGGAGGTGACTTCTAATGGGTGTTGCCATACACTCCTTCAGCCAGTCAGGAGAATTCGGAAATGTTTCTATTAGAACTCTAGAATTCTTTGGGGACCAGACTTCAAGCCATCACCGTGCACCATGGTATCATGAAAAGAGAGTTGCCACCTTCTACTTGTGTGACCGTGGTCATGTTGCCTCTCTCTGCCTCAGTTTCCCCATCAGTACAATGAAGGGGTGGCACTCAATGGTGTCTAAGGTCTCTTCCAGCTCGAAATCTATGATCTTGTGATCCATTAATGACTTAACTGATAGAGACTCCTGTTACAAAGGAACCCAGTATGGTGTTTGCAGTATAGTAGACTGTTAGCCCCAAGTGTTGAGTCTGTAGGTTTCCCAAAGAACAACATACCACTTCACCCGTGCTCTGAGTGTAAGAAACAAGAGCCGAGAAAGCTCACGTAGATTTGTTTCATGCCTTAGGTCTTCTTCCCAACCAACTGGTGCATCAGCCAAAAGCCAATTTTAAAAGTGCTTACTTAGAATTTTACTAGTAGAACCAAGCAACTGTGAAGTTTGTAGACTTCTTAAATCTTGATTATTAACTTTTGTTGACTTGTATATTCTGGGTTCTGTTCTGAGATAAAGTGCCAAATATTTAGCCTATAATACTTAGCATTTCAAAGTCTTAGAACTAGTTAAACCAGAGCAACCACCAATAAATTCATTTATTAAAGAGCAGCATGTAATTTTAGCATTTTCTCAAAGCTATAAACCAGCTAAGTCAGTTTAATTTCAGCAGAGTGACAGGAAAAAAGTGTTGGGCCATTTGACGTGAACCCTACCCCTACTTTCTTTTATGAGCTTTGGACCTAATTTCCATTTTGTAGGTTATCTTAGGTCTTTGAAACTTGGACCTGTCTCTTTCCTGTTTTGTTATTTATTACCATCTTAACCAGAGATAGGAGGTGAAACTTTTGGCCTTAGGATCACAAATTTGGAGCAGAAAGGGATTACAGAGGCCATTAATTCTGACTGCTTTACTATGCAAGTGAGAAAACTGAGGCTCAGAGAGGTAAAGTCATTTGCGTAACCAAGGTTATAAGTGACAGATCCAGGATCCAAACCCAGGTCCTCTAACTACAAATCCAGAATGCTATCTACTATACTATACTCTTCCTCAAAGCAGTTTTGGGGGGGGCTGGTTTGGTGGAGTGTTTTGGTTTGTTTTGGCTTTTTTGGTTTGTTTTGTGGAAACTTTGGTAGGAGGTTTAATTTGGGAAGGAAAAAAAAACTATTGGTAGAAAAGGTATAATCACCCACTTCTGCTTTTTTTTTTTTGAGTGAGGCACTCGGGGTTAAGTGACTTGCATAGGGTCACACAGCTAGTAAATGTCAAGTGTCTGAGGCCAAATTTGAACTTAGGTACTCCTGACTCCAAGGCTGGAGCTCTATCCACTGTACCACCTAGCTGCTCTCGCTTCTGCTTTTTTTTTTTTTCTATCTGAACCAGATTAAACTGTAATTGGTAATATTTAACAAACTAAGAATACAGTATCATAGATATAGTTAATTTGATTTTTGAAGTCAACATGTGCCTTCTGGGAACTATTTCTGTTTCAGTTTGGCACTACTGACCTAATCCAACCAATAGTTGAATAGAATTTCCTCTCTGACATCCCTAACAAGTGTCACTGATATGGCTAGCTGCCCTGTGCTGGAAGACCTTTGCCAATGGGAGACCCCACTGGAGGCAGCCCATTCTGTTTTTGAGAAGTTCTAATTGCTGGGAAGTCTTTCCTTTTAGATGGAGCTGAAGTTTGCCTCTGCAGATAGATAACTATTTGTATTTGCCCAGGAACCTAGTCTCTCTTCCTCCTCTTGGTATCATTTACTATTCGTGTCTCCAAATAACACATTCTCAAAGACAGAAATAAATATGACTAGCTAAGCCTATATCAGCAAAGTCTACAGATTGCTCTCAGCATCTCAGGAGGTAACAAGCATGATGAGAGCTCACAAACAAACTCTAATTATAGGGAGACCAGCTGTAAATTATAGTGTTTTACAAATTAGTGAATCTCTAGCCCAGTTCATTAATAGTATAGGCAACTATACCAGAAGATGCTCTTTCTTCATTCATTTGGACTAGTATACTATGGTGTTGAACAGAATTCTCTTGTTCATGATTTTGGCATAACCAAGCTCACCTTTTCAGGGGGCTCCCATATATGAATGCTTCTGTACCTAAAATTCTAGAGCTCTCAAGCTCAAATACAGGGCTGTGCTTTTAAACGCAGTATTTATAATTATACCATGATCATTTCTTGCAAGAAATCCAGGTGCCTACCTGCCTGGAGCAGGGGCTGACTTCCTGTGGAAACCTAGCTCTTCTGGTTCACTGCCTGGCCCCTTCATCCTCCAGAGTCCTATGACCCTTGTTTTTTTTCCTAACTCCATCTCACTGACTGCCTCTCTGTCTTTTGACACCACCTTCATGACTCCCTCGCCTCTAGGAGGGGAACAGCAGTGGCAGGTGGCCAGCTAGGTAGATGTACAGACTTTTGTTTCTTTATTCATGGCTTAGTTATAACACTGTCTAGAGACTCGGAGAATGAATGCCTTGTCAGGGAAACAAGAGGCAGGCAATTGTAGACTGGAAATGACAGGGCTTTTGCTGCTTTTCAGTAACTCTGCATTTATATTAGGACTTCAGAATGTGTCTGGATAGGCACTCAATTCATTTATTTAATAGTACCAATTAGTAAATAACAAATGTAGTGAATGTTATAACATTGCTCTCCAATTGTTCCCTCCCTACTTTTTACCTTCCTTTTGTTTTTTGTCCTCCCTCATTAGATTGTAAGTTTCTTGAGGGCAGGGACTATCTTTTACCTCTTTTTTTTTTATCCCCAGTGTTTTGCACAGTGCCTGGATTATAGTAGGTGCTTATTAGATGTTTATTAACTGACTGTTGATGTTCGCAGAAAAAAATCTTTTCTAAGAAAAAAGGCAAGCTTCATCATATCTCTGAAGATTGAGTTTTATAAAATGGCGCTCCATCTGAAGTAAAGATCATCTGCATTTATTGTTCTTGTTATTATTGTTATTGATAATTTGATTGATAAGACTTAAAGAAAGGTATTTGTGAAATTAGCCTGATCATTGGCTGTCCCTTTTTTCTCTCCTTCTTTCACTCCCTAGCTAAAAGAAGTCTTTAGGAGACAGCTTGAGAAGGCAGAATCAGAAATAAAGAAAACAACAGCCATCATTGCTGAATACAAACAGGTAACGGAGCACCTTGTCTTCTCAGACAGGTGCCAGAAACTCTCCCTTTTTCTTTCAACATGCGTTTGTATGTTTTTAAATTAGATTGAACCAGTGTGCGTTCAGCTTAATTCAACAAATCCTTTATTAAGGATGCTTGGAAAATACAGAGTTTGGTTAAGGCATGGGTTCTGCTTTCATGGCACTTAGCAGTTTAAATTTTGTTGTTCTTGCTTTGGTTTCAAGGAAGAGATCACTGGGGTAGGGGAGAAGAAGATTAATGAAAAATGACTAGGTTGAAAACAAAAGCCATCCAGAGTCACAAGTTGGGCCTCATCATTGACTCCTCCCTCTCTCCTATATCGCTTCAGTTGACAGACAAATCATGTTTCTACTTCCACATCTCTCACCAATGTCCTCTTCTTTCCGGTTTCACAGGCCCTCATCACCTCTCATTTGGCTATTACTGTAGCCTCTGGATTGGTCTTGTTCCTTGTCTCATCTATCCTTACTCCAATCTGTCTCCACATAGTTACCAAAATGAAGTCAGGCCATGTCACCCTCGCCCGCCCCAATCTGTAAATTCTAGGGACTCCCTTTTACCGCTAGGATCAATTTGATTTCATTATTTCATTTGCTTTATAATGGCATACAGAGGTCTAGCTGTACCAGATCTCAAACTGTATTATAAAGCGGTAATTTTCAAAAACAGTCTGGGACTGGCTAGAGGGGTGGGTCAATGGAATAGATTAGGTGCATAATACATTGTAGTAAATCACTGTAGTAATCTAGTATATGATAAACCCAAAGATCCAAGATTTTGGGACAAAAACTCATTATTTGACAAAAACTGCTGGGAAAACTGGAAAACAATTTGGCAGAAACTAGGTATAGACCAACATCTCATACTGTATACCAAGATACGGTCAAAATGAGTACATGATGATTTAGACATAGAAAATAAGCATGTTAGAAGAGCATGGAACAGTTTACCTGTCAGATCTATAGATGAGTAAATAATTTGGGACTAAACATATAGAGAGCATTGCAAAATGTAAAATAGATAATTTTGATTATGTAAAGTTAAAAAAATTTTGCACAAACAAAACCAATGTAACCAAAATTAGAAAGAAAGCAAAAAACTGGGGGAAAAGTTTTGTAGCAAATCTGTCTGACAAAGGCCTTATTTCTCAGGTATATATAGAACTGAGTCAAATTTATAAGAATACAAGTCATTCCTCAATTGATAAATGGTCAAAGGATATAAACAGGCAGTTTTCAGAAAAAGAAGTCAAAGCTATCTATAGTCATATGAAAAAATGCTGTAAATCATTATTGATTAGAGAAATTCAAATTAAAACAATTGCGGTTCTGCACAAGGAGGCTTATCCAAAGTGGTGGCTCGTCAGATTCCACAGCCCTGAACAAGTTGGGGCTCAGACAACATTAGCTGATTGCTTGCTTCTAGGTTGAAACATGAAGTTATTTGTCAGTGACCCAGTGAGTCAGTGAAATGAGAAAGCTAAATCTACCTCTTCAGATCTGCAGTTTCCATTTGAAGTGACATTTTTAGACTTCTCCCTGTAAATACACAGAGGGAAGATGGTTAGTGACTTACAGGACCAGATAGCTGTCTTCTGAAACCTAAAAACTGATTCACAGCTAAATAATGCAGTTCATAATGCATTAGAGTTGGAATCAGAAAGACTTGAGTTCAGATCCTGCCTCAGAAGGCACTCACTGGCTATATGATCTTGGGCGAATCACTTAACCTTTCCCCATCCTCACTTTCCTCATCTATAAAATGAAGATAATAATAGCACCTACCTCCCGGGATTATTGTGAAAGTCTAATAAGCTAAAGCACTTCACAAACCTTGAAGTGCTGTATCGATGCTAGTAATAACTGTGCTCACAATTTATAAAAAAAACCGACCTCTTCCAACAGAGAAATTCATTGTCTCTCATTTAGATCTGCTCGCAGCTGAGTACCAGGCTGGAAAAGCAACAGGCAGCTAACAAGGAGGAGCTGGAAGTTGTCAAGGTATGGGAGTGAAATTTGAGCCCATGGCCTCCACACGTGCCCGTGCTACATAAGGACGTAGGAGGGGAAACTCCTCCTGACGGTGGCACCTCACCAGCTGGCCATCAGTGGGTCAGGTTCTACACATGCTCATTCCTGGGGGGCACGTCCTTCTCAAGCACCGATGTAGTGCTTCCTTGCCTCTGCGTGGTCCTCTCCTGGGCCATTTGAAGGGTTGTGTTTGCCTGTGTGGGCCTGAGGGTTGGATGGAGAAAAAGCAAGCAATAATGGGAGAGGTTAGAAATCACATGCACTGGCACCGACTCAGTGAATGTGTGCGTGTTCTCTGACACCCTGTATACTTTCATAATCAATATAAGAAAACAAGAAGATTTAGTAGATACTCAGTGTAAATATTTGTGTGCTGATTATCTAGTTATCTTCAACCAGATTAGTCAAACTTCTCTCTTTGGGAGAGAAAAAAAAGATTCTGCTTGTATACTGCCACCTAGTGGTCAGTCTTCTTATTTATGTGTCAAATTTAGAAAATAAGCTTATTCATGGGTAGGGGGGGATTGATTTTTTTCAGAGATAGTTTCCAGGGATTTTCCACCTTTTCTGAGAACTGAAGATGATATAGGCTCCAATTGTTAGAGGAGGCATTTTAGATGTAGGCTCGTCATTGAAGAAGATGAGATAAATTTCATTTTTAAGGACAGGTAGATTCTAAAGTAAAATTTTGGGAAATGTTGATCTGTGAAGATCTTGTAGGCAGCCAGGTGGCACAGTGGATAAGAGTGCTGGGCCTGGAGTCAGGAAGACCTGAGTTCAAATCTAGCCTCAGACACTTAACAGTATGCTCTTGGACACTTAGCCTCTGTTTGCTTCAGTTTCCTCAACTATAAAATGGAGATAATGATAGCATCTATTTCCCAGGGTTGTTTTGAGGATCAAATAAGATGTACAGTGCCTCACACATAGTAGATGCTATATAAATGCTTATTTTCTTCCCTTTCTTTTGGAGAAGAATGCTATCACTCTCAGATGCTTTGTATATAATGCTGTCAAGTCCCAGGAATATATACTGGAAGGCCTTGTGACCTCTTCCAGTGTAGCTATTTTATATTTTGAAATACAAGAAAAATGCCTGGTACAGAACAGGCCCTCATGTGTCACAGAAATATTATAGTGTGGCAAGATTTAGAACTAAAGGGCCCTTAAAGATCATCTAGTATAATCCTCTGATTTTACAGATGAAAGAACTGAGGCTCCAAGCACTTAAATGATTTATTCAAAGCATTTGAGCTCAGATTTCCTGCTTCGTGTCTAGCCCCCTTTCCACCATACAGACACCTCCAGACAATATCACCATAAGCAAACAGCAAACAAGTGAATGTGTTCTAGGGAATGATCAGTCCCGTGAAATGAAGTATAACTGGCTATCTGCTTGGACATTGCAGGGGAAGGTGATGGCATGCAAACACTGCAGTGAGATTTTCAACAAGGAAGGGGCGCTGAAGTTAGCAGCTATAAGCAGAGAAAACCAGGGCATTGAAATTGACGACGAGAAGGACTCACTCAAGAAACAGCTGCGGGAGATGGAGCTGGAATTGGCCCAGACCAAACTGCAGCTGGTGGAGGCCAAGTGTAAAATCCAGGTGGGTGACTTGGTAACAGACGCACCGGAGAGAGAGCTCACAGCTGGGGGCGTCCAGGCACTCTCAGTCTCAGCGTCCCCTCTCCGGACTCTCGGTGGAGGGCTCGTCATGCACACCAAGCGCTCAGCTCCTCTCGTCTCTTAAATACTTGCGTTTGACTCTGTGTATCTTTAAACACAGCTGAGAAAGGAACGTGCAGTTGTTTTTACTTATCATTGGTCTGCTTTGTTGCCTCGTCATGGCTTGGACACCAACCTGAGTTGTTGCAGCAATGCTCCTATCAAGTTGGAAAGGCTGCAGATGTGGGCCCATTAATGGGCAATGTGTGTTTCTTGCTAAAGGACCGCTTTTCTGGTCTGGCCAAATTCAGAAAGATTCATCACCATGTTGGCCACAAAATAGTGAATTTTTTCAGGCATAGCAACCCATAGAGACCATCAACTATGGTGATCAGATCACAGTTCCTTGGCTTGCTAGAACACACACACACACGTTTTGTGAGTTTTAAAAACTAGGTATGTCTTACTAAAAAATTAATTAAATATTCTAAAAGTGGAAGGACGCATTTCAAGTTTTCTTCTCTCTGGCCTTTCATCCTTTTCTTTTAAGCACCTTTTCAAAGGATCTTGTGAAATTCTCTTCTACATAATCTCTTCCTTTAGCTGTAAATTAATGCTCTTTAGGGAAAATTCCCTCCATGGTGGCATAACATGTAATCCCCGATAATGAGACTTGTGGATCACTTGATCAGGCATTCTGAGCTGCAGTAAAATTAAAGCCGATCTGCACTAAATGTCTGCAGACTAAAATGTCTGCCCTAAATCCTCCAGCAGTGTGGTGATCCTCTGGGAGTGGAGGCCCACCAGGCTCTCTAAAGAGGGGCAATCCAGTCCAGGTTGGACACGGAGCAGGTCAAAGCTCTCATGGCAGTCAGCAATGGGATCAGGCTTATTAGAATTAGAGAGTGCCTCCTGCACTTCCATCATGAACAAAATAGAGATCCAGTATGGAAGGAAGGAAGGGAGGGAGGGAATGAGAGAGAGAGAGAGAAAGAAGTAAACAGAGAAAGAAAAAGAGAAGAGAGAAAAAGAAAAGAAAATTCCCTGACCTCTAACACTTGAGTAGTGTGCTGTGTCTATAAAGAGTACCACCAGAGATAAAGCATCATTTTGCTAGGCCCAGTCTTCTTCCCTTCGTCTACCCTCTGGCCTTGATCCCCTATCCCCAGTCTCTGTGGTGCCTGCAGCCTAGCCCCTTGCATTTCTTTACCCAGGAATTCTAAACACTTCACTCCACAACCATTTATTAAGCCCCTTCACTGCCCAAAGCACCCTGGATGACTTTCTCTTTCCCCTCTCCTGTCATGACTTGCACCTCAACCTTTCTGTCTCTCTAAGGCTGCTGCTGCCTTAATCCCTGGCAAGTGTGTGTGTGCAGGCCTCACACCCACGGCAGGCAAAGCTTCAGCATCTGGGTGCCCAGATCTCTCCATCTCCTTAACAATGGTTATGTATTGCAGCAGTGCCCCAAAACAATGGAATACCCATTGTCATTACATGTCCATCTACTCTAGAGACGTGAGACACCTTTTAAGT
>NW_020954567.1:13711820-13727682 GCF_900497805.2 Vombatus ursinus
CCTTTTAAGTGCCCACGGAAAGAAACATATCTTTTTTTTTTTTTTTTTTGCACAGCACTTAGCACAATCTGGAGAGTCAGGACTTCACTTCAATCTATCACCACAATGAAATATATTGTAACTATTAAATGTCAACCTAACATTATATCAAAGAGCTCAACCCAAACTTAAATTAATACTAGAATTCTGAAGAGAAAACTCTTCTATTTCACCTCTCAGAAGAAATAAGTACATTCTTTAGCTCTACCACCTTTTCCTAGAACAGGGAGATGATTGTCTTAGGATATTAGAGCAGGAAAGGACCTTGAAGATAGTCTGACTCAACATCCTTCTTTTCCAGCTGAGGACATTGAAGGCCAGTTAGCCAGCCAGGTAGTGGTCCAAATCAGAGCTGACTCCCAGAGTGGCACTCTTTTTCCCAGACCAGACTGCAGGCCATTTAAACCTAGGAAGCGGCTGCTCTATTTTTCCTCCTTCCTTTCACTGCCCAATTTCTTGAAGGGTTGTCTGCGCTCATTGCCTTCATCTCTAGTCAGTAGAATTTATTGCTGGTATGAAAGCTATCCTCAGTGGTCTAGAAATAGCTAAACAGCTATACTGAAGAGTTTCAAATAGAGAGAAAAAGGCCCCCACCCTCAAATGATTGTCTTTCTTCCTTTCCTTAGGAGCTTGAACATCAGAGAGGAGCCCTCATGAATGAAATTCAAGCTGCAAAAAACTCTTGGTTTAGCAAAACCCTGAACTCTATCAAAACAGCCACAGGCACACAGCCACCCCAGCAGCCTCAGCCGTCCCAGCCACCCAAAGAGAGCACGTAGTTCCTGCCAAATTCCACGCACAAGAACACAACGATTCAAGCAACCGAAGCCCTGGCAGATTGTCCCAGTGTCCCTTTGAGGGGAAGTAAGGAAGGCCAGGGGGCAAGCCTCAAACTGAAATCCTTCAGCATCTCTCATTCATCTGGTGTGACGCTTTTCAAAGGAAAGTTATTTAGAGTCCTGTTTTATGTTGAATATCTCTTTTCCACCTTCCTCACTGAAAACCACCATCAACCTTTTTACACCTTATTTTATTATATCTAGATGTTAAGTTGGAAATAAATAATTCAGAGCTAAATGTTTTATTTAGAACTAATTATTCCTAATTATTTTGTATCTTGCATAAAACAGTAGATTTTTTTTTTTTTTTTGCTATTTCAGGGTTGACATGGTGGGAGATGGGGTATCAGTCAGGGCAAAGAAGAGATTAGCATTTAAGCCTTGATCATTTTCAGGACTTAAACTTAAAATAAAGCACATTGTAGGGGCAGGCCATGACCACTGTCTAGGTCTTATCCTAGATGTGATCCCAGTAGTTTACAAGAGGGATGGTAACATCCTACAGAGAAGCACTTTGCTTTTGAAAGAGGAATGACCACAGACCAATCTCCTGAAAAAAGACTCACTTTAAAAAAAAAAAATTTCTGCTGGGTTCATTTGGAAATAAGCTCCTTACATAGATGTTTGATGTTCCAGAGGCTCTCTTATCCTTTGTCTTCTGGCATGCACACTAGAACAAGGGAACTGGGATTTCAGCAAGCTCAAATGAAGCCTACATCACCTTGGCCTCAGTTCTTTTAAGAACTCCATCCGTGAATCTCAAAAGTCTGCCTGTGTGCATGGCCTCAGGTGTGACAGACAGTCTTGTGGAAGTGTAATGCAAAGGGTATTTTGTGAGCAGTAGCCTTAGAAAACTTTCAGCAGAGCACCTAGGAATACCCAGGCACAACTGTTGGGCTTAGTACGAAATCAGAACTTCTGAATGAAAAGTAAGTAGGAGGATAGGACCAGTGAATTCATATTCCATTTAATTTTGATGAGCACTTGCTGAGGAAACACTAATTTGCTGTAACAGTTTTGTGTTTAAGATATAGAAATGGGAAGTAAAGGCCAACTTTGAAACCTTTTAGTCTTATGCTGTGTAACTCTTCCTGATTTCTGTAACTATCTAAAAATGTGCCCTTTTTATCCCAAAGATGGAGAGGTGCAAAGGCATTTGTAACATTTTTTGGTTGAATATAAAATGTTTATAGAAATACTTATTTCATTGAAAGGTAAAACTATTGTTTAAAATTTGATGGAAATGTTTTTTAAATTATATTTAACATGTCTATATAAAAAGGCCTTGCCAGGAAGTCTCCCAAACAGGGCCAAAGAGGTTAGTTGTATATTAAGTTTTCCATTTTCTTATCTGTTCAAGAGTAGGGGCATCCTCTGGACCCGTACTCTCTTAACCCAAATTAATTCTTCCATCAGGTCTATATGATAAAGTTAAATAATATTAGTCATTGGCTTCATTGTCAAGCATCTTGTTTGCAAAGAATCTGAAGCTGTAATGCCAGTAGGACTCTTACCTGTGCCATGTTTTACTTTCAGAAGATTAACCAGTAATCAAATTATAGTTTCACTCCTAAAGCATCTACTGAAATTCAGTCATAGAAAATGTCTTGCCCACTTTCCCTAAAAGGAATGTTTAATCCTAAAAAATTATGTATCCCTCAACTGTAACCATTTATGAAAAAGCTTACAAAAACATATTGTTTACCTAAATGTAATTCTTCAGATCCTACTCAAGTAGGGCTCCTTCAAAGAAGGATGGTTTTGCCTGACATTTTTCATGAAAATGTTTATCAAAAAAGGAAAACTGTGTAACACTTTCAAAATTGTGAAAACTATTTTAGCCACTGTTGCTTTACTTGCTAGTGGCCAACTACATTTTGAGAAATATGAACCTTTTTGGTAAACTGAACTTATAAGCTTTGAATGTGTTAACTTGTAAAGTGATGGTCCTACTACCTTGTTGATTAGTGTATCAACTTTGATTTGGGTGTTACCTACAATTTGGTTTTTGAAGTATGTACTCTTCTCCAAAGTATATAATAATGGCTAGAAAATGCTATCTGTATAAAATGGCACTTTATAATGTGATACATAGCCTTCATTAGTTATCTAGTAACATCTGTTGAATTTATTTGGCATTTCTGCCTTGAGTCCCATAAACCCCATCACTTTGATTCAGCCTCCTGAATAAAATTGCCAATTAAGTAGAAGATGCTCATTTCTACTGGAGCCTGATCCCATGGAGCTACTCTATTGCCTTCCCCTTCTCAGAACCAGCAGAATTAAGTTTTCGCTGCAAGATTGTCCTTAGTTGAGAAGAAAAATTAAAGTTGCTGCATGCTGCCCACTCAGACTTGGACAGGAGTCTTGTAAATATCTCCAGAACGGTCATACAGACCATGTTTAATGTCACAGACTCCTCATTCCCCATTGCTCCCCCACCCAAAAAAAAAAATCAGGTCCTTACGTCTAAACTGATATTTGGACTCAGCTGGCTAATCTTGAGTTTCAGCTGAATTTTTGGATCCCAAGATGAAGTGTGTAGAACTTAATATTAGAAGTTATATTTTGATTACTTTAACAGAGTTTATGTAGAAGTGAGTGAATATTAAAATTTCTACATCATTTTCGTCATTTTTTTCTGACAAGAACAGCACTTTAATTTTAAATAAAATTAATGCAACTCAATGTATATTTGATGGAGAAAAAAACATATCTACATGTTGTACAGTTTTAGAAACCAGTGTTTTGTTTTGAAAGAAAAGTTGACATTTCAGAATTCTGTTTAGTGCTTTTAGTGACTTACATCAATAGTGCTGAGTTGCTTCCTTTCCCATCTAGTGCCAACAGTGATATGTGGCATGACCTGCCGTGCCAGGAGCTTAGTCTGTCCCATGCTGAAGTGCCCCATGCCACCAGCAACAGGAAAGATGCAAGATGAAAGGACCAAAGTTTGATACGTAAGGTGTAATTTTCGTTTAATATGTTGGAATATCACTGTCTCCAACTGTATGACCAAGAGACAAATGAAGCTTTGAAAATGTCAACATCCCAGTAAGGGCAGGGACTGCTTCATTTTTGATTTTGTATGTCCAGCACCTAGCACAGTGCCTGGAATCTAGGAGGCCCTAAGTACTTGTTGATTAACTGATTGACTTCAGTTAATTTTAGAGGATTATGTAAACTGCCCCCTCTTCACTCTCGATTCTTTTCAGGAACCAAGCAAAAAACAACCAAGCAACCTGAAAATTCTTACGCACAATGGAGTGTTTTTCTGACATGGTTGTTTAATCTTAATTCAATTGTAGTCTTTTCCTAAAGTGCACAGTGCAGAACAAATCCCTTCCAAAATCCAATGTTTACAACATTTTGAAAAATGATTAGCTTTTTGAGACAAATTCTGAATCTCACCTCTTTACATACTAAATTAAGTGCTATTTATTAAATTAGTTGATATACATATCTTGAGGATTTTATTTCTTTAAAGTTTCTTATTTTCTTTAAAGGTCAAAGAAAACAAAGCTGAATTTAGTAGTGCACGTGTTTGATAGCTTCCCACATCCTGAACCATCTCATAAGTAGTTATATTTAGCTAGACACTTTGATTTAGAGAAGATCTTAACCCTCTACAAGTGCTTAGCAGAAACATTGGTAGATGTACCAGTTTGGCATATACTCTGTCTTGCTAGGCAGCCTACACATCTCTCTATCTTTCCTACTTAATAAATCAACAAGTTCTTTTCCATTGGTTTGGATTGATTTTTCTTACCAAGATAATCTTTTTGCTAAAGTCACTAACATTTAGCAGTGTTTTACCTTCTCTTAGTTTTCACAACTTTTTGAATGTCTCCCTACATAGTGGTTTCTACTTCTCTTCCTCTCCTACTTTATCTGTTTAAAACACTCTATTAACAAGTAATAACCTGATGGCTTAATTTCTTAGTATAAGAAAAAATATGGAAAACAAGAATGACCCAACTTTTGGTCCTAAGAGTCCTAAAAGCCATATTAAGAGTCTTGGAATATTGGAAGAGATGGTTAGTTGCTTAGAATAAGCATTACAAATGTAACTGTGAGAGACACTTTGTTGCAAAAGCCTCTTCTCTTAGGTTACTAGGTGAAAGCCAAGTACTGATTTGATCAACTGTGTTCATCAAACACCCATGTAAATCAATTAAATGATTCTAGCACCTCAGTAAATTTTTGTTTCAGCATCTTACTTGTTTTTTTCTCTCTAGAAAACAGTCCCTTTGATGAATGATCAAGAAAGTTGTTGATTTAATAAGCTTAAATAAGATCCCAAATAACCTGCTTCTCTTGTTTCATTTCCAAATAGACAAAAGAATAAGCAAACCAGTAATTTGAAGGTTAGGTAGACTTCCTGAACAGTTAAATTACATATATGTATCTGTTTGCTTATCAGTTATGCCCATGTAGTGTGTGTCCACCTGGGTATTTAGATGTCCCCACGGCATGTGGGAATCCAAGACAGCAGATCAGAAAACAGCATTGTGCCCAATCAAATTTTCTGCATTAACTGTTAATTCTTTCTTTCTCTGGTTGCAAAGTGCATGTCTCTTTTGGCCTGCATTGTTACAAAATTCATCATTAAGTGAAGGTCTTATTTTTCCTTCACATACATGGCTGTATAATACTGGAGTAGATACTGTCCATGGAATTTCCCCCAATGCTACAAAAGCCACCAAAACTGGGAAATTAACTATATAGAAAGTACTGAGCATGAAAAGATCTGGAGTTAGGATTTGAAAATGAGGTATTTATAGAGTCATTTCATAGATAACAGCTGGCTGCTAGGGCTTTCCTTTCCCAGCTTGAGGGTGAGTAAATTACCTCAGATACAGCATGTGGCCAGGGGACTGTGTTAGTAAAACAGAACTATTAATAACATGTCCATATTTTCCTTAGTATATACTCCAGGTTTTATTGGGAATGTTTTTTATCTAAAAATGTTGAGTAGGAAAATTTTTCAGACATTTCCTTTTTTCAGTGGGAATTAATGTGTAAAGGTTTCAGTATGTATGTAATTTGGAGAAAACTATATATTAGTCACAGACTAATATATATGAAACTGAATTACAATAATATAAATACATCAAAGGACTCTAGTGTCATCAAAGCACAGAAGTGATGCTGGAGGTGGTCCCAGAATCCAAGATATCTTAATAGCATTTTGCACCAGTTTCTCTATTTTTAGTATTTTACATAATTCATGGATCTTGTATTTCAAATGAGAAAAAAAAAGATTTCATTCTCCACCCACCCTTCTTCCTCTTTTTCTGATCCCTGTCTTTGCATTGACCAGGAGGTAGAAGAAAATCACCTTTGTGCTAATTGCTTTCCTATACTGATCCTATGACTCATCCATACAAGTTCTAAAACAAATGAATTGATTTACACCTCCTCCCCACCCCCATCCAAATCACAAATACAGGAAAGGCTACAAGAAGAAAATTGCAAACCACATTGTTCCCCAAACCAGGGACCACTGACAATTAGACATTTTCCATAAATCCATGTATTATGTATAGTACAATTATCAATGTAAATGCTTGCTATGAAAAGTGCGATTTATTGTACATTGTCTCAACAAATGTTTACTTTTCTAATTGTTAAGAACTTGTTTGGAGGGTATCTTGTTTTCATTGTGTGAATGATTGATCCCTTGTGAAATAAAAAGAAATACAAAAGAAATGGCCACCAGGAGCCTGTTTCTGTAAGTTGTTGGTGCTTCTCACTCCCTTGGACCCTAAGCCAGGCTGGGTCCTGCAAGGCAACAGTCTGCCTTGGTCCTGGGGTCTGGGCCTGCTTTGCTGATGTTTTCCTTGTGGAGGAGTCGAGTGCTCCCTTTGTGCAGTGTCTCTGCAGCATGTCTCTGGCCCTGTCATTTCCCTGGGGTGGGAGGGCCTAGCTCTTGTCTCTCTGCAGATATCCAGCTCTAGGCTCTCCTCCTTCAGAGCTTCAAGCTTACATCACCAGCTGCCTATTAGACATTTCAAGTCAGGTTTCCTGAAAGCATGAAAACTCAATATGCCCCGAAGTAAACTAGTTATCAGATTTTCTCCCCAGACCCTTCCCTCTTCCAAACTTCACTTTTTCTGTCCAAAGGCACCACTGGCATTCCAGGTTCCTGCATTTATAACCTCTGCATTACCCTAAACTCACCCTCACCTTCACTCTGTATGTCAGATCAGTTGCCAAACTGCTGTTTCTACCTTCACATGTCTCACATCTGGACCATTCTCTTCATTCACACAGCAACAACTTGCTTAGATCATTGTAACAGTCTCCTCATTGGCTTCCCTGCCTCATCCCCACTCCAGGCCCAGGGCCATACGTCTTGATCAGAAGCCAAATCTGCCCCTCAGCTCTTCCTCAGTCCAGCACCTGGCTGCCCTAGGACTATGACCATGCCAAGGTCCTGCTCACTAAATTCAGTGACTTTTACCTTCAGGATCAAACATAAACACCTAAGTTTGGCATTTTAGCCTCATCCCTGGCGCCTTCCTACCTCTCCAACTCTCCCTTCCACATACTACACAACTTAGCTCCCCTGATCACATCCCCTCTCTTGGCCTTCGCATTGCCTGTGTTCCCCATGCTCTGTGCCTTCACCGCCACCTCATGGAGTCCCTGGCTTACTTCATTACTCAGTTCAAATCCCCCATCCTACTGGATAACTTTCCTGGTGCCCCTAGCTGGCCACACTTTCCCTTTTCACATTATCCTCATCTACGCTACATAGATACTCTAAGAGCTTAGTTTTGACTGGTTGTCTCCATCATTAGAATATATGTTCCTTGAGGGCAGAGACTGTTTTTGGCCTTTCTTGCTATCAGAGCTTAAAATAGTCCTTGGAACCCAGTAAGTGCTTAATAAATGCTAATGACTGCAGGATCTGTTTTAGTCCACTCCCTCACTCCACCCTCTTCCCAAAAAAACCCAATTCTTTCTCCTTGGTGGTTACCTTGCATCTACCTGATAGGTATCTTGTATATAGCTATATATGTGCATGTTTTCTTCCTATTAGAATGCAAGCAAGTTCCTTGAGGGGAGGAACTGTTTCAAGTCTGTCTTTGGATCTTCAGTGCCTGGTATGCAGTAGGCATTATACTGCTTGTTGGCTGATTGGCTTGAGTGGCAGCTCCATTCCTTCCTCCAGCACTGGACTTACTCATCTAATTATTCTGCAAAGCCCTTTGAATCCCAATAATGGGAAATAATGTGAAATATCTGGACCGAATAGATTGGAGTTTGTTATGAGGCTTGAATATCAGGCTGGGGGAGCCCCTAAGGTTTTTGAGTAGAAAAATGACATCATCAAGGCTTCATTTACACCAAAATGCTTATAGTAGCACTTTTTTTTGGCAGCAAAGAACTAGAAACAAAGTAGATGCTCATTGAGGCATCTTGAGGAATGGCAAAACAAATTGTGGGCCATGAATGTAATTAATGATTATTGTGCTATAAGAAAATGAAGTAAACAGGGCTAGGAGAAGATTATACACAATTACAACAATGTAAATCGAAAAAAAAAACAACCACAAAAAAAGTACTGTGAAATTATAAACAAGCTTGGCCACAAAATTGAGATATGAGAAAATGCTTCCCACCACTGGAATGAGGACAGTGGGGAAAATTAATGGCAAGAGATGATGAGGGCCTACAAGGGGAAGGGAAACAAACATTTATTAAGCACCTAGGAAGTTCGAAGTACTTTACAATTGATTTACAGGTAGGGACATCCAATGCTGTGAAACTGGTATAATGTCAGATTTTTTTGGTGTATTACTTGGTTTTGCTGAATGATTTCTTCCTCTTTTTTAATTTGTTTAATTAATTAAGAGTATTTTTCATAAGGGATGCTTCTGGGGTGGAGATAAAAGGATACAGAGGGAAATCTAGATGTCTATGGGCAACACTATTCACTGGACTTCCCATATTTAAAACTTTGGGGATAACTTTGACTCTTCTTTCTATCACCTCTGATATCCTACCAATTACTGAAGCTTGTTGATTTGACCTTTATAGCCTCTCCAACCTAAGCCATTATTAAGTGCCTGTTATTTGCACTGAGCTAAGTATTGGTTATACAAAGACAAAAATGAAAGTCTTATCCTCAGGGAGCTTACATTCTATTAAGGAGATTTAACATGTATAGAGAAAATTAAATACAAAATACATATAAAGTTGTTTGTCCCTTGTTCTCCAAGAGGACCATGACATCAGGGAGGTGATATCATGATATGCAAGTGAATTGGATTTAAGTGAGGAAGGGCTGTGCAAAGTCACCAGCTTCAGTCTCTCCACAGCCATCTGGGTCCACTGGGGAGATATAGATCAGGATGACTGGAGATAGCCCTCACAAAATAAAGTACTTTCTGGGGAAAGGATACTAGCAACTAGAGGGACCAGGATGGGCTTTCTGTAGAAGGTGGCACTTGAGTTGAGCTAGAGAAAAGGTAAAAGAAAGATAGAGATTCTATAAGGCAATCCAACATGCATTTGGTAAGCCCCTAGTAAGTGCAAGGTGAGAGGCATCATAGACTACTCAGGCTTGAATTCAAACCATGCTAGTCATATGACCCTAGACTAGTCACCAAACCTCTCAATATTCTCAGACCACTCTTTTAAGACTATATGTAACAGGGGAATTGTGGCCCTGCATAGGTGGAGGGAATTTCTACATTAATTACCAACACCAATAAAATAATAGGTCTGGACCTACCTTTTTCCTCCCTTCTCACCCCCAAACCCCAATGGTAAAAACACTGTGGTGGGTTCTAGGAGTATAAGGATGAAGTAAAATAAACATTCCTTGCCTTCAAGGAGCTTATCAGGGGATATAACATATAAACACAAATGTGTTTTTACATGATGATTTGAAGGACTTAGGACTAACACCTCGGGTTTCCATAGTAGAGAGCACCTGGGCTAAACCTTGGGGAAGCCAGGGATTCTAAGAAGTAGAGGACAGAAGGAATACATTCTAGGCACGGGGAACAGCTGAGCCAAAACATGGAGGTGGAAGATGGAATTGTGACTTTGCCTTGTATAGCAAGCAGTTTATTTTCAGTGAAATGTAATGTGTTCGAAAGGAAGTAATGTGCTCGAAAGGAAGTAAAGTGCAATAAGATTTGAAAACTAGGCTGGAAGCCAGGTAGTAAAGGCAAAGATGAGGCCTTTGTATTTAATCCTAAAGGCAACAGGCCACCACCGAAATCTCTTAGGCAGGGGAATGATAGAAACAATTGTGCTTCAGAAGGATTATTTTGGCAGCTGTATGGAAGATGGATTGGACAGATTCTAGAATCAGCAGTCCAATTGGGAGGCTATTGCAAATGCTCAAGGAAAGAGGGGGAAGTGAAAGGGAACGTGCATTTATTAAACGCATACTACGTGCCAGGTACTTTTTTAAAGCTAGAGCCTCCCCTCTTGAGTGCCTGCAGTTTACTGCGCTCAGCAGCATATCTCATCTGCACACAGATGGCTTGTTGTCTCCGTTGGGTGGGGGGCTCCTTGAGAGCAGCGTCTGTTTTGGCCTTTCTTTGCATCCCCACTGACTAGCACAATGCCTGGCACATGGGAAGGAAGCCCCTAATATTGTTGACTGGCAAGGGGCTGGTCTCGCTTTCGTATCTGTATCCCCAAACCCCTAGGGGAGGGCATGGCACAAACAGTGGGTACTTAATAAAGGCTTCTTGCTTTCAACCTCCACTGGACTGTGGGGTCCAACAAAGACGGGCACGAGCCTCCCAAACTGGCTGTGACGTCATCGCGGGGGTGACGCAACGTAGGCTCGGACAAAAATGATCCACGTAGCCTGCCACTTTAAACCAGCCTCTTCCCCCCCCCGCCCCCCCGGTGGGTGGGTCTGCTCCGGACCTCTAAAGCTTTTCAAGATTTTGCCTTTAGTAAGATGGCAACTCCCTAGGGCTGCCCAGCGTCCTAGAGGAAGCAAAACCGCGGACGCTCCAGGCCTCGCCCACCGATCACCCACGAACGGGAAAGCCTTCCGGTCGTAGGGTGGGCTGCGGCTGCGCGGGAATGACAGGCCAAGGAGGCAGGAGCGGCAAGCGATGTGTTCTTTCCCTCCAACTGCTTATCAGCTCCCGAAGGCCGCCGCGCGACGCTGGCTTCCGCAGGCAGAGCGCGTGCGCAAGACTAGGCGGGGCTTAGGGCTTGGCGGGGCCTAGGGCTTGGCGGAGGCTCCACGTGGGTGGCTCGCGAAGGTTCCAGAGGCGCCTCGCGGTAGAGGAAGGGCGGGGCAATGAGGAGGGGGCGCGGCTCTGGAGGCCCGCAGAGTCCCGTCCGCTCTGTCCTCGCGCAGGCGGCCTAGAGGGCGGCCCGCGAACTTCCGATTTGTGCGCAGGCGGCGCTGGGGGCAGCGGCTTGTGGCGGTCGGTTCCGCGTTCTGAGCCCGGTGCTTGCGGTGTGGGATCCCGGGGCCTCTCCTCTGCGTGGTCGCGGCTCGCGTTACTCCTGGCGGTGGCGGCAAGCCATGGCGGCAGCCCTGGAGGAGGTAAGGCGCTGTGCCCTGGAGCCTTCCCGCCCTTGTGGTCCTCTCAGCGCCCGAGCATCCTCGGGAGCCCTTCCGGACGTGCCCCGGCAGCCCCCTCTCTGCCCGCCGCTCCCCTTCACTCCCCGTTCTTGCAGGGCCCCTTCTGCCCCGCTGCGGTCCGCGGTGGCGCGGCCCCCGAAACCTCGGCTCCTGCGGGAAAGTTCTTCGTGGCCTCGGGGGACCCGGGTGGGAGAGAACCCGGACCGCAGGCGGGTGGTGCCGGGTCCGGTTCGCCCAAAGCGGCCCTTGATACTGCTGGCTTAGTGAAAAATGCAAATCATCCCCGTCGGCTCCTCTCACCGCCTCGTGCCGGGCGGCATTGCAGCTTAGCTCGGACACGGGGGGCTTTCGTCCGGAGCAGGCTGGGTCGGTGGGCCTAAACCCCGGCCACGGTGGCCATTCTAGAAAGCTGAGTCCGTGTTGAGCCTGTGGTAAAGGATTCCGGCAAAAGAAAGCCACGGGCGTCAGGCTGGATGTTTGTAGAGTAAAGGAGGCGAGGAAATGACCTTGGTCCCGGCAGGTTTGTTCTTTGGAGAATTTACTTTGACCGCTGTGTTCCTCCTAACCCAGACGTAGGAAAACTTGGACCAAAAACCGAACGCAATGGTTCAAGATTCAAAAGTTGGGGTCCGCTATTACTAACGGTGCTTTATCCCAGTGAGATTTTGTTTTTCACCATCATAAAGATACACTGAGAATAAAGAAATAGACTCAATTATAACTCTGAATTTAAAGTATGCATAAATCATAATACAAACCTGGACTTGTTAGGCCGCCCACAGTTTTAAACTTTTTCAGTTCTTAGGAGAGGAACAGCCCCTGGGCTTCTGGTGAATTCTGTATTTATGTGTGTCGTTCAGCCTGTGTGATGAAGGGTTAACCCCCAGAGACATCATTGCCCCTTTCAGCTTTGAGTGGTACACAGAACAGTCATAATCAAGAGACCTAGTTTCTAGGTCCTGCTCTGCCACTAATTAATTGTGTGATCTTGGGTAAGTGAACCTCCCAGGCTTCAATTTTCTCATCTGCAAAAGTGAGCAGTTAGACTAGGCTACTTCTAGGAGTGTTAATAATGCATATATTATGCATTAATAACTTTTAAAGTACAAAATGCTTTCCATTCATTATTTGACTTGATCACCACAACATTGTTGTAAGGTATTTAGTACAGGTATTATTTTACAGGTAAAGAAACTGAGGCTCAGAGTTTATGCAGGACTGGAACATGAGTATCAGTTCCAGATCCAGGCATCTTTCCATTGATACAAACAATACAATTTATCACCTGAGTAATTGGAAATATCTATGTCATATATTCATTTTAACCCACATAAATGTTTTTGTCTGTCATTTATTAGGGGTAATCTCTACAGAGCCGCTAGGTGGGGCAGTGGGTAGAATGGGGACCTGGAGTCCGGAAGACTTGTCTTTCTGAGTTCAAATGTGGCCTCAGGCACTTACTAGCTGGGAGACCCTGTTTGCCTCAGTTTCCTCATCTTTAAAATGAGCTGGAGAAGGAAATGGCAAACCACTCCAGTATTTTAGCCAACAAAATCCCAAATGGGGTCATGAAGGACTGAACAGCAATCACTATTCAAATAGATTTTTTTTCCCAACGTGTGAGTTAGTAATCCTGTAACGGCCAACTTGGAAATAAATGTTTTTAATGAGTTATGCATGACTACAAAGTTAGAAATGGTGTATATGACAAAGAAGAGAATGCTGTTGTCCATTCTTCTGGATGTATGTTGCTGTGATCTTGGAATACACAGTCAAAATTGCTGGTCATCTAAAGGCCAATAGATGAGGAATCTCTGGTATAAATAGTTGGAAACATTTTACCAATAAAAAGTTGCACACAGATGGATGAACAACTCCATTAAAGTGTCAAAGCTACCTAGGAGAGATTTGTCAGGATGAATTAAAAGGCGTGGGAAAAAATATAAAGACAAAAATAAAATTGTCCTTTTCCTAAAGGAAGTTACTTTCTAATAGAGAAAACATGTTTACACAGAAGTTTACATCGAATCTGCAGAACAAACATAGTTTGGAGGTGGGGTGGGGGGTGTACAAGCAAATGAAAACTAGGAAATGCTTCATATAGATAATGATACTTGAACTGAGGCTTGAAGGAAACCAGGAGTTGCAAGAGGTGAAGTTTCCGGAGAGAGTGCATTCGGGCATGGAGTGCAGCCAGTACAAAGCCACAAACAGGAGATTGGGTGTCTTGTGTACCAAACAGTAAATCGGCTAGCATATATTGGAATAGAGAGTTTGAGTTCCGGTAGGTAAAGTGTAGTAAGTGTGGAGAGGTAGAAGGGAGCCAGGTTGTGAAGGTATTTAAATGCAAATATATGCCTGTATGTACTTGCTGCCTTGGTAATTGGAAGGATAATGTTGACTTGTTCAATATTTTGGAAGTCTGGAATAGGGGTGGTTTTAGGGGAAAGGATGAGTTCTCTTTTAGACATGTGGATTTGGAAATGTCTAAAGAATATCCAGTTGAAAATGTCCGTTAGGCAGCTGGCAATGTAGGACTAGAGTAAGGAGAGACACTGGGGAGGGAGGGAGGGAGAGAGGGAGATATAATAACTTATCCAGCTCTAATGAAGGATCAAATGACCAAAATTGAGGAAAAAGTCTCAGAATGGAACTTTCTAGTGCATAGCAATGATGAATCAGCAAAGGATATTGATTCTGAAAAAATGGAAGGCCATTTGCCAAGAGGTCCCTCTTTTTCAAAAACTTCCTCCTCATTTCATGTCACCTTCCCCTCCACCCCATCTCACTTAAAAAGCAGCCCTTTTTCTTGCCAAGGCAAGCCCCTCTACATGCACAAGTTATCCCATTCCTTCTTAATAGATTGATTCCTCTCAACTATATTTTTAATCTCTCTCTCTTTCCCTCCCTCTCTCTTTCTGTCTCTCCCCCTTGCTATTTCTCTCTCCTGTTTTCCCCCTCTCCTTTTCATCCCTCCCTCTTTCTGCTGTCTTACCTCCTGGCTGCTTCCCTACTGCCTACAAAATATGCCCTTGTCTCTCCCATCCACAAAAAAATCCTGACTAGATTTGTCCATCTCCATCTGCGATTATATCCTGTCTCTTCTTCCCTTTTACAGCCAAACTCCTAGAGAAGACAGTCAGTGTGTCTCTTTTCCTTTGTTCTCATTCTCTTAACCCTATAGTTTCGACTTCTGATTTCATTCAACTGAAACTGGTCTTTCCAAAATCTAATGGCCTCATCTCAATCCTCATCTTTCTTGACCTCTGATCATCTTCTTGATACTCTCATTTCTCTAGGTTTTGTGACACTATCCTAGTTCTCCTACCTATCACCTCAGTCTTCTTCATCCAGGCCTCATCTGATAACTTGGGACTCTGTCTGGTTCTCTTTTCTCTATACTATTTTATTTGGTGATCTCATTTGTTCCCATGGATTTAATTATCATCTCTGTTGATTGTCATATGTACTTGTCCAGTCCCCTGCTGACCTACAGTCACATGTCTCCAATTTACTCTATGTATATCTTGTTTTTTACATAGTTGTTTTCATATTGTCTCCCCCAGTACACTGTGAACCCCTCGAGAGCAGGGACTGTCTTCCTCCCTTATTTGTATCCAAATCTCTTATCACTGTTATTGGCAAATAGTAGGCACTTGATAAATGCTAATTGACTGACTAACTGTTACACATCTTGAACTGGATGTGCCAAAAATATATTAAATTCAACTAAACTCATTACATTTCTCTCCAAACCCTTTTCTTTCTTGAACTTCCTTATTACTATGAAGGGTACCGCTGCTAGTCACCTAAACTGACAACCTAGGTATCATCCTAGATCTCTCTGCGTATCCAGTCTGTTGCCAAAGCCAGTCAATTATACTTTCATAATACCTCTTGTATATTCCCCTTTCTCTCCTGGCTTTGCCATCATCCCGATGCAGGCTCATATCACCTCATGCCTTGTACTTTTGCAATAGCTTGTTATTTGGTCTCCTTGCCACAAGCCTCCCCTCTCCAGTCCATCCTCCACCTAGCTATCAAAATAACCTTCTAAAAGCACAAGTCTAACATTGTCAACACCACCTACCACCACCACCACCACCACCACCCTCCTTCAGCAAACTCATGTGGCTCCCTATTACCTTCAGGGTCAAATATAAAATTCTTCTACTTGGCTTTTAAAGCCCGTCACAACCTGGCCATACTCTGATCTAGTGACACTGGCCTTCTTGCTGTTCCTCCCACAAGTCACTCCATCTCCCAGCTCTGGGCATTTTCACTGGCCGTCTCATACTGGAATTGTCCCCCTCCTCATATCTGCCTCCTGGTTTCCCTGAAGTTCTAGCTCTACTTCCATCTTCTACAACAAGCATCTTTTGATTCCCCTTAATGCTGATAGTTT
>NW_020954567.1:13727703-13728934 GCF_900497805.2 Vombatus ursinus
TGTGTGTGTGTGTGTGTGTGTGTGTGTGTGTGTGTGTGTGTAGGGGGTGGGGTTGTACATAATTGTTTGCATGTTGTTTTCCCCTATTATACTGTGAGTTCCTTGAGAGCAGTTACTGTGTTTTTTGTCATTCTTTGTAACCACAGCACTTAACACCGTGTTGACTGACTGACCTGACTAAAAAGGAACAGTCAGATTGGGAGGAGGACCAGGAGGGAACAGTGTCACAAAAACAGAGGGGAATAGCATTCAGGAGAAGGTGGTTAACCATCAAATGCTGCAGAGAGGTCAAGAAGGATGAGGATTGAAATGAGGCCATTAGATTTGGTTATTGGCCAATAGATTTGGTGATTAGTAGATCATTGGTCACTTTGGAGAGAGCAATTGCAATTGGGTCAGGTTGGAAGCCATTTTGCAGGCAGTCAAGAAGAAAGTGAGAGGAAAAAAGATGGAGGCAGAATATATATATAATGGGCTTTTTCCAGGATTTTCACAGAGAAGGGAGGAGAAATACAGCGTGATAGTTAACCTGGCATGGTAGGGTTGATTGGGAGTTTCTTTTTTTTAATATTTATTTTTATTAATTTATTTTGATTTATCAACAATCACTTCCATATGCTTTTGAATTTAAAATTTTCCTCTCCCTCCCCACCACCCTCCCTAAGACACCGTGCAATCTGATATAGGCTATACATATACATTCCTATTAAACTATTTTCATATTAGTGATGTTGTAAGTAAGAATTAGAATCAATAGGAGGAACCACCAGAAAGAGGAAACAAAACTCAATAGAAGGAAAAAAAATAGCAAATAGTATGCTTCGATCTGCATTCAAACTCCTTAGTCTTTCTTTGGATATGGATAACATTTTCCATCATGAGGCCTTTGGAGATGTCTTGGATCCTTGTGTTGCTGGGAGGGGTTAAATCTATCAATATTAGTCATTGCACAGTGTGACTGTTATTGTGTACAACATTCTCTTGGTTCTGCTCACTTCATTCAGCATCAGACCATACAGGTCTTTCCAGGTTTTTCTGAAGTCAGCCTGTTCATCATTTCTTATTAGCACAATAATATTCCATCACATTCATATACCACAACTTGTTCAGCCATTCCCCAATTGATAGGCATCCTCTTAATTTCCAATTCTTTGCCACCACAAAAAAGCTGCTATAAATATTTTTGTACATGTGGGTCTTTTTCCCATTTGGGATATAGCCCTAGAAATGT
>NW_020954567.1:13729112-13799244 GCF_900497805.2 Vombatus ursinus
TCAATTGGGGAATGACTTGTATTCTTATCAATTTGACTTAATTCTCTATATATTTTAGAAAGGAGGCCCTTTTGATTGAGAGTTTCTGCCCAGCATAGGGGGGACTTGCTTTGTAGGCAGGAGAGAAGGAACTTTCAAAAAGGAGGAGAAAGTGAAGGACTTAGAGGTAAGGATAATAGTGGGGGTACTCTGCTAGGGAGTAATCTTCTGATTGAGAGGGGTTGGCCTTGCTGAGAGAAGGGGAATCTCTTTATCAAGAGGAAGTTTATATCAAGGGGCTGTAGAATGAGGAGAAGGGAGTCTATATTGCATAGCTTTAATCAGTTTGGGTTTTTTCAGTAAAGTGTGAGAAGATCTCAGATTGGAGGTGAGGAGAGAAGGCTGCAATAATAGGGTACATATATGTTCACATAACATTAGTGAGCTAAGAAACCATTTTGTACAGAACTATAGGAGGTTGCCTCAGGGAACGTGGCTTTAGAAAATTATTTAAGATTAAAAACTGGATATGGAGGGCCTGGGGATGTTGGTATTTGGGAAAGAATCTATAATGATTACATTCTTCCTATATCATACTATATAATGCTTCCTGTATCATGGAATTTTGAGTTGCTAGCTACAGTTTTTGCTCTGTGTGAATATCCTCCACAGGCTTCCTTGCTGTAATAGCTTTTGATAAGAAATCATTGATTTAAAAAAATCAATGTCAAAATTTTGATTTTTACTAAAATACTCTTCCAAAAGTCAAAATATTCATCTGTTTAGGAAAATTGGTGAGTTTTTGTGTTCATTTTAGCTGAATACTACAGGAGGATAAAACTTTTTTTTTTTTTTTTGTAAAATGTTTCAGTATAGTACAGATTCTCAATTTTATTTTCCATAAAAATGATTTTAATAGAAATGGCAGCTTTGAACTAAAATGCCTTTTTCTGTTTTATATCAAGCTAAATATAAATACCATTGTGACAATGCGTTTATGCTGCTAAGTTAGAAAAAGCAATTATTTATAAATTCCTTTGCTGTGCTTTGTATTATGTATTTTTTAAAATGTTCTAAATAAGGCATTTTTAAGTGGTCGTGATTCAAGTACCATTCTGTCTGCTTGAGACTGAGTGTTTTAGCAGCTGTCCATGTACAAATCATTCGATGTTTTTTGCTGTTAGATATCTTTTTTTTTAAGCCAGGAACTCCATTAAAATACTTTTTCCTACTCCATCAGGGTAGAATCTTAAACTGAAATAACTCATATATACGCTATTGTGTGTTTCTATGAAAGAAAACAGGAACAAACATATAAGTTTGGTGAGTGGGGAGCATTTGCAGATCTTTTCCCTTCCTCCCCATTCAGCTTTTTCCATTCCTCCTCCTCTAATTTTTTTTTTCTCTAAACCCCTGACTCCTGGTAGTAGGGCTAGACTAGAAAGGAGTTAGGACAGGGCAAGTCTCTGGGAATTTCCATAAGACACAAGGCAAACATTAAGAATTTTTAAATTATCTCTGCATCTGCTCCCCCAAACAGAGCTGAGTGAATTGATTTTTAAGAAATAGCCCCAGTAGGGTTAGTTCAGTTGGTAGGAAGAGAACTGGAATGATATGAGTATTAGATAAGTCTGCTTTGCTTCACATCCTTAAAGAAATAAATGTTTGTTCTATGAGCAGCAACACCATATGTGTGATCTGAAGATTAGTAGTTGTGCCATTACTGTTGAAACCATTAGAATACATCATTGAGTTCCAAAGAGTAGCACTGGTATCACATTATACTAAGTGCACTCAAAGACATAGATTGCTAATATCACAGGAACAACATTGTTCAGTATAGAAGAATCAGATTTCCAACCAAATATTCTGGCATATAGTATAACATAATTATGTAAGTTGCAGGAAATGTAGGCTGTGGATTTTTTTGGATTGTACTTCCACTTCTTAGGATCATAGATCATAGATCTGGAGCTAAATGGGACCTTAGCACATGGAGTCTAACTCTTGCAATTTCCCTCACTTTCCCAAGGTCCTGCAGGTAGGCTGGGGAATTCAGGTGTTTGTTGTTTTGTTTTGCTTTTGTTTTTAAATAAGTTGTAATATCATCACATACTTTCTCTTTTATTTTTCCTTTTCATTTTTTACAACATCTAGGGATGTTAGGGCTTTCTGTTTTGAGGGAGGTTGTGGCTTTTCAATCAAAGCAGAATTTCAGAAAGGAAACAATTGTTGTTCTGTATTTTTTACACAGGATAATACATCTCTTAAATCCTTCCCAGCTCTGATTATATCATTCTTCGAATATGTGATGAAGAAATAACATTTCAAAGTAGAGGCAATCATCTATCCAGTGAAACATGTCATGTTGTTTAGGGAATTCAAAATTGACTGTCAGTTTGAGGGGTATTGTTAAGGGGCATGAGGGAAAAAAAGCTTATTTCTCAGGAAGAAAGGAAAAGCAAATGAAAATTTAGGGTCATTAAGAGAGAAGTAAAGGCAGACTTCCAGGACCAGCAAGGTACATTTGTTCTGTTGTGTGTTGCCTTTTGGCATTGCTTTTAAGGAATGATAATACTAAGCTGGAGAGCATTTTCGAAGAGGACAACTAGGATAGTGAAGGGCCTTGGGGATCATTCCACAGGAAGATTACTTGAAGGACCTGAGAATGTTAAGCCTGGAGAAGAGAAAGCTGAACATGATAGCTCTAAGTATTTGAAGGACTATCCATATGGAAGTGAGATTAGATTATTCTGCTAGGTCCCACCTTTGGGAGACTAGAAACAATATTTGTGGGGTTTTTGTTTTTGTTTTTTTTCCCTTAAGGCAGATTTAGGTTTGATATAAAGGGAAAACTTGTTGTCCAAAAGTAGCATGATCTGTCTCAGGCGGTAAGTTAGTTCCCTTTCACAGAAAGGCTTCAAGCAAAGCCTGAATACTTGTCAGGCAGGTTTTTTGTAGAGGAGTTTTATGGTAAGATATAGGTTGAACTCTGAGGTCCTTTCCAAATCTGAAATTTTGTGTTTTTGTGAATGGCACATTATAAGAGGTGGTCTGCCAAGCCAGAATAACATAGAACCTATTTCTATTTCCATTTCAGCGTTTAGAATATAAGTTGGGTATAACAAATGGATCTCTGTCCTTTAGGTCATAGTAACCATATTTTGTTCTCTTTAAACAGCTACAGAAAGACCTGGAAGAAGTGAAGGAGTTGCTGGGAAAGGCCACTAGGAAAAGAGTCCGTGATGTCCTAACAGCAGAAAAGTCCAAGTTAGAGACAGAAATCAAGCACAAGACAAAGCAGAATGGACAGGAGAAAGGAGAAACTATTGATAATGAGAAACCAGCGGCTGTGGTTGCCCCCATTTCAGTTGGGTACACAGTGAAAATCAACAATTATGGTATGGTTGCTTCTCCCACATCCAGCTTTGTTTTGCTTCTTTATGAACTCACCAACACATGAATTTTTTTTTTGTTGTTGTTCTCACTGTCGTTGTAAATGATAGGAAGAGGTAAGAGGGTACCACAGTTCTTGTTTAATCTGAGGAATTCTGTTTTTCAGTGCTGTAGGTGAAAAACAAGGCTGCATCCCAAAAGGCCTATGCAAGAGAACTAGATTGTTTAAATTAAGGGCAAGTGAGAGAAGGAGAGGGGCAATGATGAGAAGGGTTCAGGATCCAGTGTATCCTAAGTAATACTTTCTAGTCTTTCTTTGCTAAACCAACCATAAACATTATCTGAGACAAAGAATCCATCTTTACAGCAGAATCGTTGATTTTTACTGTTGGAAGGGACATGAAAACTGAGGCTCAGAGGGTTGAAATGCCATCGGAGCATGCTTTAGTTGAAAGAACTGAGGCTGGAGGAAGTGTTGCATCTGCAAATATTTGAAGACTTGTCATGTGGAAAAGGGTCTATTTGGCTTTAGAGGGCAGATCTAGAAATAGGTAGAGATCAATTTTGGCTCATTTTAAGGAAAACTTCTAAGAATTTAGAAAGTTGGGGCAGCTAGGTGGTGTAGTGGATATAGAGCTTTGGCCTGAGTCAGGAGGACGTGAGTTCAAATTCAGTCTCAGACACATGACACTTACTAGCTGTGTGATCCTGGGCAACTCACTTAATCCCAATTGCCTCACCAAAAAAATAAAAGAAAAGAATTTAGAAAGCTGTTTTTTTTTTTTTTGAGTGAGGCAGTTGGGGTTGTGACTTGCCCAAGGTCACACAACTAGTATGTGTTAAGTGTTTGGTCTGAGGCCAGATTTGAACTCGGGTCCTTCTGACCCGGGCCAGTGCTCTATCCACTGTGCTACCTAGCTGCCCCGAAAGCTGTTTTTAAAAGAGTACAATGGACTACATTAGGAAGTAGTGAATTAGTTCCCTGTTGTATATTTAGGTTATTGGACTAAATGACCTGAGATTTCCAATTTTTTAATTCTGTGATTCCATTGAAGTGATTTGCTTAACATCACATAGCTAATTAAGTTTGGTCGATAACAGGTTCTTATCCTGGAATCTGTTAACTCTTTTTATAAAAAAGAAATATTTTGATGTGTTTCAATATAATTGGATTTCTTTGTAATCCTATGTATCTTATTTTATGCATTTAAAAACTTTATTCTGAGGTGTCCATGGGCTTCACCAGACTGACAAAGGGGTCCATTTCGCAAAAAAGGTTAAGGAAGCTTGGACTCCATTCCTAGTTCCTGATTTCCAGTTGAGTGTTCTTTCTACCTTCCTGCATTATTCTTATTTAAAATTTGGCTCAACATCTTTGTTACAAGTCTTCCCTGGTCAATATTCATTTACATAACATCAACATTTCTACTCCATCCTGATAACTAAACCATGCCTTTTATATGTAGTTTATGTACATGTTAATGTTGATTGAGGATTCATTAGATTTTAAGCGGGTTGGGAAAAGAATACAAGCTTTTGTTAAAAAATGTATCCATGGTCAGTCAGTCAGCCAGCAAGCATTTGTAAAGTACCTACTGTTGTGCCAGGCCCTATGCTGAGCACTAGGGATGCAAAGAAAGGCAAAAGACAGTATGCGCTCTGTGGGGCATATAATAAACATTTGTTGGTACCTGAATAAATATGATTTTAAGAACCTGAAGCAGAATACTGATGTCTTAGCAGATTGGGAGACTGAGTGATGTAGCAGCAGACCTCCCTGGATTGGGTCCAGTGCACCTCAGCTCAGAGCTCAGCTCTGCTTATTAGTGTGCATAATTTCACTTTTTTTGTCCTCACTTTCCTTATCTACAACATCTCTAAGGTCCCTGCCTAAACCCCGTAGTCACTGGATAGAAGGCACAAAACTTGGGTTCAAGTCCTGATTGTTCTTTGTGCCATTGGGTCTGAACTTCTGAGTCTCTTGTCTTGAGTGTGTTTGTGAACACACCTTGAAAGCTGTAGAAATACTACGATTATGAGGTAATTTAATTTAATGCATGAAGAACTGGACATTTAAAATAGCATAAAGAAGTAGAAAAATTCTATGAAAGCAAAATTTTTTTTTAAATGCAAGTGGTGGAGCTGAGTAAACCACCGGAGTAAGAGTAGAAGAGAAGGTACATGACAAGAATGTATTTGGCTTTCACATTTTCAGAAAGACTGTGAGATCTTTTCTAGTCCTGTGCTACTGAACTCTAGGCCTTGCTTTTGTGATTGATGGGCTTATATTGTGGAGCCAGCACAGCAATGTGGGATATATACTCAGAAGAATTAAGTTCGAATCGTAGCACTTCTATACTAGATAAAATCACTTAAGTTCTCCAAGCCTGAGTTTTCCCATCTGTAAATACGTGGAGGATTGTAGTATTTGTAGTATATGCTTGTGAGGAAAGAGTTTTATAAACTAATAAGGTATTTTATGAATATAAACTTTGACTATATACATAAGAAACACTCCCATTATTACATTCCTTCCATTATCTATTTTTATTACCAAGTAGTAGTATGAGCCATAGCTACCTATTATATTACAGAGCAAATTCAGAGAGTTGTCTGGCTAATTTACCTTTCTGTGTGTGTAGGATGGGATCAATCAGATAAATATGTGAAAATCTACATCACCTTAAATGGTGTTCAGCAAGTCCCCCCTGAGAATGTACAGGTGCAGTTCAAAGAGAGGTGAGTATATGTAATTTGGAATACACCACTTTTTGTGGTTCATTTTGCTTTCTTAGTCATGGTAAATTTCCCATATGAAGCTTCCTGTAAGTCTATTTAAATTTTATGATCAATCTCCCCATTCTATGGCTTTGAAAAATCTGTGTCTTTATGTTTGAGAGGTGAGACTCACCAAATACTGCAGGGAGCAGCAGGGATTATAAGACCCTAAGAAAACCTAATTTCTCAGGCTTTTTGACCATTTTTCTTAACATCTTAGAGTCTCATAGAACCAAGAAGATAATGCATCTATCATTTTATTTACCTTATAGGTCATTTGAAGTTCTTGTAAAGAATCTTAATGGGAAAAACTACTCTATGACCGTCAACAACCTCTTGAAGCCCATCTGTGTAGAAGGTAGTTTAAGAAAGGTGAGTTTTCTAGTTTTTTCTTTTTTTTTTTTTTGGTAAGCATATTATATAATTAATTGTATTGTACATTGTACCATTTGATTAATTCAGACCCTGCTAAGTCTAAACTTTGAAAATTCAGGGATTGAGCTGAAGTTTGTTTTTTCACTCATCATGGGGGAATATGACTGGAAATAAGGAAAAGCTATTTGGAGCATTTAAAAAAACACAGGGTGGAACAGTGGTGGCATTTATGGCAAGGTATTGGTAGCACATGCCTATAATCCTGGTACTAAAGAGGATGAGTGAAGCTGGTAGATCCCTTGATTTGGGAATTCTTAGCTAAAACCAATGGGGTGTAAGCACTGTCTGGCATCGTATGGTGACTTCCTTGGAATGGGGAAGCCACCAGGCCACCTAGGAAGGGGGTAAATTGGCTCAGGCTGGAAATAGAGCTGGTCACAGCTTGTGTGACATCAGCAGTGGGTTCAGGCCCTAGAGTAGCCACTTGCACTTCCAGCCCAGTCTTAAAAGAATTGTATAGATAAAGATACTATTCTTATCCATTAAAGCCAGTCCTTTAAAAGTTTTTTTCCACTGGGAGGTTGATAAATACTAATAAAAATAGGAAACTGCCTTAAAAAAAATTCTGTAATCTGTATTTACCACTAATATAAACTAGCCTCCTTCCAAATTACTTCTAATTAGCATCATTTAGTGGAACAATTAATACTTGCCATTCTGTAATTCTTTATAGAGATAAAATTAAACAGCTGGCACAAGGTGATAGTTACTTCTGCAGACCCCAAATGTTTGCTGTTGGCATGTGATCCCATTGCTCAGTAGTGAGTTTTTTTCTTCCCTTCTGTGTTTTTTTTCCAGTAGCTGAAATTAAAAACAAAAATGATTTCTGGAGACAGCTATTGAGACTAATACTTTATTTTCAGAAAAGTTCAAAGCTTTAAATAAAGTTTAGTCATTAGCAAAGTGAGATTGGTGAGCAGCCAGTCAAATCAAAACTATTCTCAATAAGATATAAAAATAACAGGTGATTAGAAGTAGTGATGTCACCATTTGGAAATTCAACTGATAGAAAACAGTCCTCACAATGAGTAGACCAAAGTATAACTCCTTAGCTATAATAAGCAAACATTTGATCTCCTTGGAGAAACATGGCAACAAAGGTTTAAAATAATATTCTTGACAAAATGTTATAAAGGGAGCTGGTGCAAAATAATGAGCAATATCTTAGCACAAATCGGTGAAAAAAGGAGAAGCGGGACATTCATCTGTAGAAAGCTTTGGTGTGAGACTCAACTGAATTGTCATCCCAAGAGCAAATCTCTTTGAGACCAGGATACAGATCTGGTGACAGAACTGACCCATTTGGACTCAAAGTGCACACAAAAGAAATCTGTGGGCGGTGAAACACTTTTGAAAGTAATGAGGGATTATAGCTAGAGAACTGAAATGAAACGCTATGAAGCATACAAAAAAATATGTAAAGATCTATGGAAGATTTGTGAAGAATACATGGATAAGAAATATTAGGATGAGAATCACAGAATTTTCCCACTAGAGGGGGGAATCTTGAGGTCATCCAGTACAACCTCCACCTAATAACCAGGGAGTCCTTTGTATCTCCAACATGTGATAATCTAGGTAATATGTCACATGACAGGAAAACTGACTTGAGTTGGGGCAGCCCATTCCATTTCATTCCTGGACAGCTCTAGTAGGAATTTTTTTCTTTATATCAAGCCAAAATCTGCTTCTACCTAAATCTCCTATTTATGTCCTCTGACCACATGTAACAAACCTAAGCCCTTCTACATGACAGCTCTTCACTGTACTTACTGTGGTTCACTGTTGTGGTAAAATTTTATTAGTATTTAGGCTAAGAACCTCTGGGAAAATGAACTAGAATTAACTTTGTTGGTCATCTAGGCCAACACAGATGGAAAACTGAAGTTCTCCCCACCCCCCAATATAAAGTCCCCATCCAAGCAACAATAGTAGTTAAGTGGTAGAGTATAAATCTGGACCTTTTGACTCCAAATTGAACAGTATTTTCACTACAAACTCTTTATCTTTGAGTAGTTTTGTGGCATTTTATGTCTTCCAAAGCACATACATTGGTCTTAAAGCAACCCTATTAACATAGACGTTACAAGGTGTTACAGTCCACCTTGTTATGGAATTGTGTGGTATAGCAGAAAAATCACTAAACTTAAGATCAGAAGATACGAGATCTGGCACTGCTCATTGTGTACCTGCTGGCAAGCCTTAGAGGATTGTTCTAGGGGTCAGATGAGATAATGCATAAATTATTTATGATGAAGTGGAAAAGTTAATGAATAAATATTATATACATAAAGAATCTGTTATATCTTGTTTGTATTTTTTCCTGGCTCTTCTAGATTAAGACTGATACAGTTCTTGTACTGTGCAAAAAGAAGCAGGAACAGAAATGGGATTACCTGACCCAGGTGGAGAAAGAATGCAAAGAGAAGGAGTGAGTCTTCTTCCTTGCAACTTAGATAATTGTAGAAGATGATTGTGCTGTGTGCTGGGTTTTGGACTGCTGACACTTAAGTTTTTACAGAGTGGTTTTTTTTGGGGGAGGGGTAACCTGACTTGAAGGGTTATCAAGAATCAAGGTTATATTCTTAAAGTTTTGCTGCTTCTCTCTTGTCAAAGCAGATCCTGAGGAAAGCTGGGCTAGGAATTATCTTTTCACATTTTAAGTCCAGTGATCTTGATGGGTGGGTCAGTGGGTGTGTGTGGGGGTGTGGGCCTACAGTACTATCATGCTCTCTTGTCTTAAGGTGATGAATTGAACTAGCCTAGCCATTCCCCCTGTTCTTCAGGCCAGCCAGCTTCTGCTTCACAGAAACAGTAGGCCAGAGGGGAAGAGGCTTGAGGTACCTAACCTTGGCCTCCTGGAGCACTCTGTTTTAACTAGCTGGTCTAACTGGCCCAAATGTATGTAGGACATAGAAAAATATATATGCATATATATACATATATATATTTTTGATTCAATATTTGTTAATTGCAGGGAAGTTTTGTTGTAAAGCTTTATTCTGTTTTCCTTTTTTCGACAGAAAATCTTCCTTTGATAATGACACAGATCCTAGTGAGGGGCTGATGAATGTTTTGAAGAAAATTTATGAAGATGGAGATGATGAAATGAAGAGAACTATTAATAAAGCCTGGGTAGAGTCAAGGGAGAAACAAGCCAAAGGAGAGAGTGAATTTTGAGACAAAAAGTCCTTTCAGCCACCAATGTGGAAATATCCTTTCCAAAAAGGAACTGTTGCTGAGCTGCACAGATGAATTTGACAAGTATATTGTTTACACAGCCTTCTTCCAAGCAAAGACCGTGAACTCTTTCCATTTCATGCTGGAGGATTTATTTAAAATAAAATATGCTTATTTTAAAACACTTCTTTCAAGGAAGGTTGCCTTAGTGCCCTGGTTCTGTGTGCAAGAAAGGGTCATTGTTTCCTTACTTCAATGTCAAAAAAAGTCTTGCTAATTAAAAAGCTATATATTCCTTATCTCTGGTGCTCATCTGCACAATTAAAGGGGATGAACCTAATGTTCAAAGTAATCTTGTTTTCCCTTCAGGGTTGGCCTGGACATTTAGTCTTGAGTCCTTCAACTTGATATTTTAGGAGGAGCAGGTATAAAATTTGAGGTGTGAGCCTGTGTTAATAAGTTATGGTATAAGATGACCCTTGCTTCTTAAGGAATTGGGAGGGGGAATGTTTGGTTACTGTTACAATTGGTATAAAGAGCACTTGATTGAAGTTTAAAAGATTAACTTAACCTGGTGTTACCACAAGGCAAGTCTATTAATATTAGGGAATTATTTGAAAATATACTAAAAATTCAAACAAGTCACAACTAAGCAAATAAGCCTATAGTGGTAAGAACTAATCTCAAATTCCTCCTGAATATAACAGTTAATAACAATAATAAAATAAAGAAAAAATAACTAGCAATCTTTTGTCTTTTTTTTTGCATTCATCATTAACTGCTAGAGATCATCTACAGAAGAGGAATATAACATAGTAAAAGTTTTATCTAATTCCTTAGGAAAGTGTTTAAAAAATTACTTCTAAAAATTATTTCTTTAAGTTATAAATGGAAAGAATGAAAGTAATTCCCCTTGGGACAAAAAAATGCCAACCCCTAAAATAGCAGTAATAATCTAGGAAGCTTTATCCCAACCTCTGCTTGTTTAAACTTGACTAAAACTGGATAGGATTGGGGTAGTTCAGAAATGCTATTTAACTACAATTCATTCATTCAATACTTTCGACACAGCAATTCTTTGAGCTAGGTTAATAGAAGTGTGTGTTATATCCTCAATCTACACATGAGAAAACAACTAGTAACTCCCAAGTGGGGCCTTGAACTCCTGTCTACTATACTATACTACATCTGAATCAGCAGCAGCAGGATTGGGGGCTTGAAGACACCTTTCCTTTAACTGTTTGGTGGTGCTTTTAACAAATTTTACTGATTCCAAGTTTTTTAAAGTAACAAAAATCCATCTTTTTAATCAGTACTTTTCAGCTGGTGGTGTTTTTTCCGTGATTTGTAAAGCAGAATGAGTCAGCAAATGATAAAAGTTGGAGAGACTCTTAGTTGTGTGGACTTCTTATGGAGGATTTATGGAAGGACATGGATAAAAGTTACCCAGAATGAGAAGGCATGGATGGATTGCAATTTGTATTATTGAATAGAGTCCCTTCATAAATAATACAGCTATTGAAACAAAATATGAGTAGTCCCTTATTAAGGCCGGGCAATAAAAGCCACATCATAGAAAACCAAAACGTTTTAAGCATCAGATTTCACTGGTATAGCTACCCCACTGATCTATCCTAAAACCCTTCACTGATTTAGCAGAAGGTCACTGGAAATTGTTAGAGCCAAAAAATTCACCCTAGAGCTAAGTTAGGTGCCATTCCTTTGCAAAGTTAGGCTGGAGTTCTGACAAAGGTCACCCTGAAAAAACCCCATGCTCGAAGCTTCAATTACCATACTCCCTTAGCATCATTGCTTATCCATTCCAGTGATTCTGAACCCTGTTCAAAACTCATTTTCCCTGTGACTACTCCCTTATTCCCATCCTCCTCAACCCAAACCCTCCACAACCCACTGTTAAGCTACCCTCTCTTGTGGTCTCTGGAATGTACTTCATAGGTAACATTTGCTTTCATTGTAGACCTTTTCCTCTTTTGCTCTTCCTTCAGCATTCACTGGGACCTTGTTCTTGACAAAGCTTCCCTTGCCCCACTCGCTACCCCCCCACATCCTTCTCTTCCTCCCACCCCCCAACATTCACTGGTCATAGTGGGGAAGATGAAATACTCCTTACTCCCCATTGCCACTTGGAGGCTCTCCTACCACCATTACTCAGTAACATCTTTGAAATTCATTCAATCCATATTTATTACCCGATCAAAACTAGTTGGCTATAGCCTAGTGAACTCCAGGACACTAATTCCTTCCTCAATGAGTTTAGTACCTACTACATAGTCTTTTTCCTCCCCAACTCCTCTCATATCACAGGACTTAAGCATACTAATACTAAAACTAACCTCAATTCCTCAACTTACACATTTCCCTTGCCCTCTACCCTATATCAGCCACATACAGAAAATGGTCATACCCTTGATCTGACTATCACCTATGAGAATTCATGTTCATAAAATGTGAAATTCCCTTATCTGCATCCCCCAGTCCTCTTCTAAATTCTCACCGTGACCTAATCTAATCCCTTGAACCCTCAGGTCTTTCCCTGGCTATCACCCCTGACCAGGTTACTCTCTTCTTTTGATCACTTTGATCTCTGAGTGAACCAAGCAATCTCAACACTGTTCTCAGAAGTCTCTTGCCCCCTTATTCTACTCAAGACCTTGTCCTGCCAAGACTTAGGCAGCCATCTGCTGCCTTCCTACTCCTACCACAGAATGAAGAAAATCATACAACCATGCTAACTGGGTCCACTACAAGTTTATTTTATTTAATCTCAACCAGACCCTCACTGCTTTCACACCTCCCTAACATTCACTATCCCAATTACCACAGTGGCTTTTACAACTTTCATCCCTCAAAATACCCATGGGTCCTCCTACCTTCACCCTCTCAATTGAGAACTCTGCCTTATATTTCACTGAAAAAAAAAAATGGAGTCTATTTGAGACCTTCCTTTTCTCCCTACTTCTTATTTTATATCACTTAGAAGCCTTCTACCTCAATCTACCTCACCCATCTCCCAAGAAGAGGTGGCTCTTTTTTTTAAAATATTAATTTATTTTGATTTATCAACAATCACTTCTATATGCTTTTGAGTTTAAAATTTTTCTCCCCCTTAAGAGGTGGCTCTTCTTATCAAGGCAAATGTATACAAGTGATCCCATTCCAAACATCTCCAGCAGACTGCTCCCTGTTATTACTACTCTCACTTGCCCTCAATCATTCCTTGTCTACTGGCTGCTTCTCTATTGCCTACAAACATGGCCATGTCTCCTTCGTTCTCAAAAAACCCTCACCTGATCCATCTAGCCCCACTAGCTATCATCTCATACCATCTCCTTTTGTGGTTTAACTCCTTGAGAAGGATGTCTACGATGGGAACTTTTCCTTTCTACTCTCTGTAGTCTGGCTTCAGAAGGAAGATCACTTTGGTAGCTATGTGGAGGGTGGATTGTAGTGGGTAGAGACCTGAGGCAGGGAGACCAATCAGAAGGCTATTGCAATAGTCCATGAATGAGGTAATGAGGGCCATCATCGGAGGAAACAGCCCTTACCAAAGTCACCATTGACCTCTTACTAGCCAAATCTAATGGCCTTTTCTCAATCTTCCTCCTTCTTGACCTCTCTGCAGTCTTTGATGCTGTTGACTATGCTCTTGATCTCTCTACATCTTTGTGACACTGTTTTCTCCTGGTTCTTTCTACCTATTTGACCACCCTTTGACCAGCTAGTTGTCTGGGCCTGGAGTTCAAAGGCTGAAGTTAAGTCCAGGCTCAGACACTTAGAAGCTATATGACCCTGGGCAAATCACAGCCTGCTTACGGAAGGTTCTTCAACTGTAAAATGAAGATAACAATAGCACCTATCTACCAGGGCTGTCACTATCTCAGATATCATCTGTAAAGCACTTAGCACACTGCCTGGCACAGGGCACATTCTTAAAAAAAACCTCCCTCTCTACTTCCCCCTACCATCTCTCCTCTGCTGAATTGTCATCCCCATGAGTATCCCTTCAAGGCTCTTTTTTGTGCCACCTTTTCTTTTTCCTCCATGATATTTTGCTTAAGGATGTCATTAATTTCTATGGATTTAACTCTCTTCTCTATGTAGATGATTATCAGATCTATTTAGCTCTACCCTCTCCTGACCTCCAACTGCCTATAAGATCTCTGGATGTCTCATAGACCTTTTAAACTCAACAGGTTCAAAACTTAATTCCTTATCTTTCCCCACGAAATCCTCCCCTCTTCTTAACTTTCCTGTTACTGTGGAGGGCACCATCATCCTCGCAGTTACCCAGGTTTATAATCTGTTTTATCCCCAACTCTTCACTCTCACCCCCCGTTTCCAATCTGTTGCTAACGCCTGTCATTGCTACCTTTATAGCACTTCTCATATACACTCCCTTCTTTTTTCCAATAATGGCCTTTATTAACTCATGCATGGACTATTGCAATGGCCTTCTAATTGGTCTCCCTGCCTCAGGTCTCTGCCCACTACAGTCCGCCCTCCACATAGCCACCAAAGTGATCTTCCTAAAGTGAAGGTCTGACCACGTTACCTTATTCAATTAAACTCCATGGCTCCCTATTACCTCCAAGATCAAATACGCAATCTTCTGCTCGACTTCTCAAGTCCTTCATAATCTGGCCCCTTCCCATCTTTCCAGTCTTCTTTCACCTACTCTGTACCCTATAATCCAATGAGTGACATGGGCCTTCTTGCTGTTTCTTGAACAAGATACTCCATCTCCCAACTCCAGGCATTTTCACTAGTGGTCTTTCAAGTCTGGAATGCTCTCTCTGTGTCTCTCTGCTTATTTCCACCTTCTGGCTTCTATGACTCTTTAAGTCACAGCTAAAATCCCACCTTCAGCTTTTCCAGGTCCTCCTTAACCTTGGTGCCTTTCCTCTGAAAGTATTTCCAATTTATTCTGTATATATCTTGTTTGTACTTAAATTGTTTGCTGTGTTGTCTCCCACGTTGAACTGTGAGGTCCTTGGAAAAAAGGACTATTCCCTACCCCTCTTTTTGTATGCCCAGCATTAAGTCAATGCCTGGCACATAATAAAGTGCTTACTAAATGCTTGTTGACCTGACTTGACTCCAGCTTAACAGGGCCTACCAGAGCTTGTGTTCCATTAACAGAGCCTTCCAAAATTCGGGAGCCTTCCCCTCCACTTCAAGCAGCAGGGTTTTAGTCTACTTTTGCTTTAAACTAAGCAGAAATAAAGTAAAACACAAATTTCTTCACATCAAAATCTTTTTTTCTTTACTAATAGTAACAAGTTCAATTATAAGAAAGCAATTCAGTCACAGCCCATGTCCTCCGTAGATTTCTACAATACCAAGATTTTTTCTGCTAAAACATCAGCTTGAGAAAAGCAGTTATCCTATGGGGCCACTGCTTACTGCTTGTTTATTCGTGATGGCGGTCACATTCCTTAATGCCAAACGCTCAAGCATAGTGTCCACACCACTGTAATGAGTGCTGGAGTTGATTTACCATATTGCTCTCTGGACCCCAGAAAGTTGCCCATGATCGGCCAGATGCCGGAAAACAATCCGGCTGAGTCTCCAGCGTCTCTTCACTCCCCGGGGTCGAGATGTCATAACACAACGATTTCTTATCCTGACAGGACAGCTATCTCTGGGAAGAGCAGCAATTTCCTGATCTGCTACTTCCTAGGAAACAAAAGACAGTATTACTGCATAGTTCTCACTCATGGGTATCAGCAGTCTGTGTGAATTCTCCAGTGGAGAAGGTCAACAAGCTCTTTCCTAGGCCTTTTTAGGCACTTACTCTGATTCTCACAGGATCTCAGAATTGAAAGGGAGCTGGGATGCCGTCTAGTCCAGCCAGTAAGAACCCCCAACCCTGAGAAGTGGTCTTTCAGCCTCCACTTGAAGACCTCTTACGAGGACATGACTACTCATTGCACTTACGAATAGTTCTAATTACTCAGAAGTTTTCCTCACAATGAGTCAGCTTCTGAAACTCACTGGTTGGGACAGTCCTTAGCCTTCACAAGCTTGTTAATTAATCTGTAAAACGGGGGGCTTGAACTAGATAGTTTCTGAGGCTCCTTCTAACTCTACATCTGATTCTATACTCGGGAAACAAGCAAAACAAATTTAATTCTCTCTCCTGCGTGAGAGATCTTTAAACACTTGGAAGACAGACATCCTCCACCTCTCCTTTCCCTGTACCCCTCCCCCCAAGTCTTCTCAATTCAATAGCTCTGATGCCTTCAATGACTCTTACTCAGCGCGGTATCCAATTTCCTGACAATCTGGCACGCCTTCCTCTGGGCATGGTCCACCTGGTCAGTGAGGAGACTTCCGAAAAGTGTGCTGGGAACAGGACAGAGTAGAGTGGGACTACCATCTTCCTCGTTCAAGACGCCATAACTCTTCAATGCAGCCTAAGACAATACTGTTTTTGGCAGCGTATCACACCAGTGATTCACATGTGCTTGCAATCTACTAAAGCCCTCAGAGCTGATTTTTTTTTTCCACATAAACCTCAAGAAGGCTATCTACAATCAATGACTCCATTTCTTTTCCTCTTTTCTTAACTCTCCGGAGTCTGACTTCAGAAATCATTATTCAACTGAAAGAGTTCTTGCCAAAGTTACCAATGACCTCTCAATGAACTTTTCTCCATCTTCATCCTCCCTGACCTCTTTGCAGCCTTTCACGCTGTCCATCCATCACCCCTTTCCTGATATTCTCTAGATCTTTGTGACATTGCTCTCTCCTGTTTCTCCTCCTACCAGTCTGACCATTCCTCCCTCTCCTTTGCTGGATCTTCATTCAGCTCTCATTCACTAACCATGGGTAACCCCCAAGGCTCTGTTTTGTGCCCTTTTCTCCTTCTGTACTATTTTGCTTAATGATCGAATGAGTTCTCATGGGTTCAACTCTCATCTCTACAAAGATGATTCTCAATCTAGTTATCTAGTATACCTTTTTTCCTAACCTCCAACTGCCTACTGGACATCCCTGGATGTTTCTTTTATCTCTTACACTCAGTATGTTCAAAACTTAACTCATAAACTTCCCCCTTATCCCCCTCCTTCTTCTTAACTTTCCTATTACCATGGAGGGCACCATCATCCTCTCAGTCTCCCAGGCTTGTCACTTGGGTTTTATCCTCAGCTCTTCACTCTTTCTCACTCTCTGTATCCAATCTGTTGCTAACTCCTCTCGTTTCTACCTTTACAGCACCTCTCATATATACTTCCTTCTTTCCTCTGATGATGGCCCTCGTTACTTCGTGGATGGACTATTGCAATAGCCTTCTAATTGGTCACCCTGCCTCAGGTCTCTGCCCACTACAGTCCGCCCCCCACATAGCCACCAAAGTGATCTTCCTAAAGTGAAGGTCTGACCATGTTACTTTATTCAATAAACTACAGTGGCTTCCTATTACTTCCAAGATCAAATGTAAAATCTTCTGCTCAACTCTTAAAGCCCTTCATAATCTAGTCCCTTCCTACACAGTCTTCTTACACATTTTATGTACTCTATAATCCAATGAGCATCTCCATCTCCTAGTTTCCATGACTTTCTTTCAGTCATAGCTAAAATCCCACCTTTGGTAAGAAGCTTTTCCAGGTCCTCTTTAATCTTAGTCTCTTCACTCTGACAGTATCTCCAGTTTCTTCCGTATATAGCTTGTTTGTACATAGTTGTTTACATGTTGTCTCCCTCCTTAGATTGTGAGCTCCTCAGGGCATGGACTTTTTTTGCCTTTCTTTGTATCCCCAAGATTTAGTACAATGCCTGGCATCAATATACACTCAACAAATGTTTCTTGACTGACTGATAGGAATTACTGTTTATCCACATCTCTCATCATATTCTTTTGAAATTGATTTTGCCAACCCTACTGAAGAGTTTTGCATTTATCCCTACAGACAAAGTTAAGCATAATTAGGTTCACTTCTCTGTAGAATTAAAGCCAGAACTTAACCACAGAATAAGATTTACCTTGGGGTGGAAAGGAGTCAACCATTGGCAAGTTTTAAATTCAACAAACTTATTTCCCAAAGAGACATACTTGGGCTAGTAAAGACAGAAATGAGGTTGTAACACACACATATATGTATATTGTGTATGTATGTATGTATGTATGTATGTATAGAATGTCCTCTTCCTCTATCACATGAGTATATTAAGTGACAAAATGATAGAAAGAAATGGTCAGTGTCTTGCCTTACGCTTATTGGCATCTGCCCTTTTGATCTACAGGTCAGTCACATACTTTTCAAGGCTATTTCTGCGTTGGGGTGGGGAGGTTTCTGTCAGATGAACTGCAGTAAGAAGGGGCAACAAGCTCTAGTTTGCAAAAAGTTTAAGACACAGAGCCTGTCCTCAGGGAGCATATAACCTTTTTGAGGAGAAATAAAAGTTGTGTCAGCCCTTCAGAGAACAATAAAGCATAAACAAAAGGTCACAGGGGAGATGACTAAGCCACGGGAGAAGGATATGACTCACAGAGATGTGCCTTGAATGATGGGTAGGAATTGTCATGAGTGTTGCAGGGTTGACTTCACGTGATAGGTGAGTGGTCCTCAAGATATCCCAGGCCCTCTAATTCTCTGATTTTTTTAAAATCACCACAAAAATATCTTTCACAGTGCCTTTCGCATAGTATGTGGTTTATAAATATGTGTTGGATAAAATGTCACAATGATTAAGATCATATAATATGATGTATGAAAGGGCAGTTAAGGGTGAGTGGCATTCTTGAACCTTGGCCTTTTGAGGACAGTTTCAAGAGAATTAGTTCGTACAATTCCTTAGATTTAAATCTTAAATAAACTAACTTGGAGATCTTTTGGCAATATAGTGTTCTTTCTGAGGGAGTTGATCCGAAGCCTTTCATCTGCAAATTCAAAGGCCATCTTTCTCCTCTTTACATCACGCAGCATTCTCCAGTCCACATAGTAACTTCGTATCTGTCCTGTACCTGAAAAAGGAACCATCTAATGATGGTCAAAGAAAAAGACAAAAAGACAGTAAAACTGATGCTTTGTTCTTTGTCTTCATAATCTCCCACTCCTTTTATAGCTTTTGTGCAATGTGACTTAATGTTTCTAATGCAATATTTACTAAGTGTTTGCTCTGAAGAAGGCCCGTACTTGGTGCTGAGAGTAAAGAGAAAAATCAAAACAGTTTCTCCCCTCCAGAGGCTTACATTCTACCAAGGGAATGTGACATGCCCTCAAATAGATTTGTAATCTCTTCAGTCTGGGAGTTCCTCCACTGATGGACATGGCAATTCATTCATTCATTCCTCCCTCATCCTATGTGACTTTTGTCGATGTTCTTCCAAAAGTTCCCCACAAGTCCACCCAACATGCTGGAAGCCTTATGAGCATGGAGTACTCTAGTTGACCACCTGTCTGTCATCCTTTGCTCTTACCATGTGAGCAATCCTTGTTCTCTTCCTGTCACATAATTCCTTGAAGTCATTAATTCAATAAATATTTTTAAGCAGTTGTTATATGACAAGCACAGTGCTAGGTACTGAGGAGACAAAGAAAACAACAACAAATCCTGGCCTTCAAGGAACTTACTTCCCACTGAACAAAAACAACATACACACAGGCAAGTAAATACAAGGTAACTGAGGAGGAAAGAATATTATAACTGAGGCGATCAGCAAAGGTTCTGAATAAGGATTTGTAGCCAAGATGAGTCTTAAGGAAAGCTAGGAATTTTAGATTTTAAGAGCTATTGATACGGAGGGAATATGCTCCAGAACTGGAGGTACTGAGATAGGAGAATGTTGACTTTGGAGAAATATCAAGCAAGAGTTTGGCAAGAACACAAAATATGTGAAGCGAAGTCATATGAAGTGACTGAAAAGGTAAGTGACAGCCAGATAACAAAGAGCTCTAAAGGCAGGGTTGAGGAGTCCACCTTATCTTAGAAGCAAAAGGGATCAACTGAACATTTTTGAACAGGGGAGTTATATAGTCAGTCTTGAGTGCTAATTTGACAGCTGTGTAGAAGATAGAATGGAAAAGGGGGATACTGAAATAGGAAATCAATTAGGAAAACTATTGAAATAGTCAGGGGAGAGGAGTTGAGGAGCTGGAGGAGGACAGCTACTGTGAGAAGTAAAAGGGATGGAGTTGAGAGATGTTGTGCAGGTAAAATCAAGGAGACTTGGCAGCTAACAGGACACAGGAGCAAGGGAGACAGAGAACAGTCATGGATGACTCAGGTTCTGAATCCTACACACTTGCTACGCAAGGCTTTCTGGATCCCCATGAGTGCTCCTCCCCAAACTACTTTACATATAATATAGATATTTTAAAATATTTACTTAACCATGTATATGTTTTTCTCCAATAGGAAGTATGCTCCTTGAAGGCAGGGGCTTGTTTTTTGTCTTTATATCTCCAGTGCCTAGCACTGTATCTATCATATAGTAGACACTTAATAAATGCTTACTGAGGGGTAGCAAGGTGGCCCAGTGGATAGAGCACTGGCCCTGAAGTCAGGAGGACCTGAGTTCAAATCAGGTCTCAAACCAAACACTTAACACTTACTAGCTGTGTGACCCTGGGCAAGTCACTTAACCCCAACTGCCTAAAAAATGAAAAAAAAATGCTTATTGAGTAAACAATTTTCAGTGTCAGGAAAGATTTGCAGGAAAGGTGGGTTTAGCAGGGAATAATAATACCTAGCATATTACATACACATACATACCAGGTTCATGCCCAGCCTCAGACACACCCATTTAACCGCTCCTAGCCTCAGTTTCCTACCCTGCAAAATGGGGGTAACCACAGCCCCCTCCTCCCAGGGTTGCAGTGAGGTGGAAATGAGGTGATATTTGTAAATTACTCGGTAGCCCTTCAAGGGCCCTATAAAGGCCAGAGCCCAAGGCTGCCTGTCGGGGCACACAGGGAACAACAGTCAGAGGGCCTGGATTCAAATGTCCGCACTGAGCTTAGTCCCCTAAAGTCCTCACTTCCGGACACGGGGCAGCGACGTCGAACCGGAGTCAAGAAGACCTGAGTTCAAACACAACCTACAAGCGGGGTGATCCTGGGTGCGTCGTCTAGCCGCCCCAGCCTCAGTTTCCTCATCTGTAAAAAGGAGTCTTAATAATGTCACCTACCTCCCCGGGCTGCTGTGAGGATCAAAAGACGCGCTTTCAAACCTTAAAAGCACCATCTAAATGCTAGTTGTTATTATTATTATCGTCAATATCAGCATTGTTATCTAGGGCCTCAGCTTCCTCATTTGCCCAGTGACCTCGGAGGCGCTTCTGGCTCTCCGTCTACACTCGCTGCGGTCATTCCTCTGCCCCTCTGGAGGGAAGCTCTCCGGGCCGGCAAGTTTCAGGGTTTGGGGGGCTATCGGGGGACAAAGGCTGAGGCAGGGGTAGCCGACTACGCACACTGACCTGACGTACAGAGCGCAGCAGAGAAGACAGCATGGAGGCCGCCATGTTGCCGGATGCGAGATTCAAAGGTGCGCAACTTTATTGACACTGAGGGAAAAGGGGCAGACATCGGGAGGCGGGGCCTCATGCCGGGAGAGGGGGCGGGGAAGGTGAGAAGGAAAGTCCCAGTGAGCGTGCGCCAGGAGGATGCGCAGTGAGGATACTCGACTGCGGATCGCCTCCCCCGTGACGTCACTGCGCTTGCTCAGACTTCCTAGCCCTCTGTGTCTGCGTCCACTTAGACCCTAAGTATTTAAAAAGACAAGAGTACAGGGGCGAAAATAGATGACATTTAAAAAAAATCAAGGCACCCTCCCTTCTCTTAATCAGTCTGTCCACAAACATTTATAGAAGCATGTACTATGTGCCAGGCACTGTGTTAAGCGCTGGGGATTAGGAGAAAGGCAAAAACCTGGTCCCTGCCCTCAAGGAGCTTTCTTTCTAATGGGAGAGACCGAGTGTAAATAACTAAATTTACAGGGGCAGTCCGAAGGTTTAGGGTGTGACCCTGGAGACCAATCATTGAAACGCCCCCAGCCTCAGTTTCCTCATCTGACAAATGAAGATAATAATAGTACCCACCTTCCAGGGTAAGGACAAAATGATTCGTAAACTACTTGTAAAGCTCTTTGCAAACCTTAAAACTTTAAAATCCTAATTATTAGTGAGTAGAGCCGTGAACCTGGAGTCAGGGAGATCCGAGTTCAAATGCAGCCTCACTTATTAACTGAATGATCCTGGGCAAGTCTGATCACTCATCTGTAAAACGGAGACAATAGGAACAAATAAGATATTATTTGTAAGTACTATATAAATGCTAGCCATCATCATCCTCATTATCACTGAGTAAATTGAAGGTAATGTGATACCTAAAGCTTTCTTCCCGTGGGTTTTCTTCTTTCCAAAACACTAGTTTAATTACATTCGATCTACTCTGCATAAATCTTGTATGCACCTAGTTATTTGCTATTATTATTGTTAATTATATTAATTATTAATGTAAGTATTATTACTCCTAGTTATCTCCATTAGCGTGTGAGCTCCCCGAGGACAGAGACTGTTTTCGCCTTTCTTTGCATCCCGAGTACTTACTTAGCACAGTGCTTGGCATACAGTAAGTGCCTGCTAAGTGCTTCTTTGCCTGCCTGCCTGAAGTATCTATTGAGTACCCACTGTATGCCCAACCCTGTGGGGGGAAGTATGACAGATACAATAGAAGCAGAAGCTCTCACCCCTGCTTTCTGGAGTAGTTGGTAACTGGTGATGATAGATAGCATGGACCAATAGAAAAGCAATATAGGCCAGCATATTCATCTGATTCTTTGGGCTGCTAATATGATCATTATAAGAAACGGTCATGACCCATGAGACAGAGTATAAAAAGTCCAATTAGAAGTGGACAAGGAAGAGGAGCAAAGGAGAATCTTGAAATTTCAATTCAACAAACAAGAAAACATTTATTAAGGAAGTGCCTACAGATAGGCTGGGATACTGCGGAAGAGCTGGGAATACAAAAAAAATATTTCCTGTTCAGACGGACCTTACATTCTATTTTCCTCATCAGAGGTCCTCAGAGGATGTTTTGGGACTTAAAAACTATAGGGATGTGAAGAAACAGTCCTCAAGTTTTATGTTTAAGGATTTCTAGGTATAGTACTTTATTTTAAAGTATCTAGAGACTGGTTTTCCCTTAGTTCAGAGTCCTCTGATACTTTTAAAATTACCTGTTTTCTTCTTCAGTGTAGGAGATGATGAGCCTATGGTTGTGTCCTCAGAGCCTTAAATTTGGAACTGGGGGCCTTTCAAATCCCTGTACAGCTCCTTACTACTTACATGACTTCGGATAAGTAACAATCTCTCTGAACCTCAGTATCCTCATCTTTAAAATAAATGAATTGGACTAGATAACCTCTAAAGGGTCTTCCAGCCATAAATCTTTGATGCTGTCATCTTCTTCAGAGGCGTTATCCTCATTTCTTGGGGACCAATGTAGAGTCTTGGCCGGAAAGTCAAGAGACTTCCCATCTACCAGTAAGTTAGTCATTTCCCCCTTCCCTCTTCTCCCTGTCCCTTCTCATCTTCAATTCTGTGTTAACTGCTCTTCTTGGATGAATTAATCTCTACCCCTTTGTTCCCTCACTCCTCAGGTGGATAGATAGCATTTTCTAAATACCTTTTAATTTTGGAGAAGATAATCCAATAATTAGTTAAAGTTCTTTTTATTGCTTTAAAAACGGGAAGCGTTCAGTTTTGCCAGACAGTTTTATATTAGCACAACCTGAAGGTCTGGTGGTGAGAATAGTCCAGATGGCAGGGCTTGACCTTACCATATGACATCTATATCCATCAAAGCTGACATACCCTCATGTGCCTGGCTTTACCACTCTTTCCTAGTCAGCTCTTCCCTGCTGACCAGCAGCTGTTCCCCAAGAGAGGACACAATGTCCCTGTCTTTTCTCTCCCACATGAGAGATGGATGTGGTTTGGCCAAAAGTGAGAGATTTCTGGGAAAGAGGAAGGGCCTTTGGGTGGTCCATGTGTGTTCAGTGCACATTATTTGTATGTGGGGCCAGAATGGTGGTGATAGTGACTGTGAAGAGAAAACTGCACAGAAGCGGAAGAAGGGTGGGGAAAGGAAAAGAAAGCTAGGGAAGATGGAAATTACGTCTAGTGGCAAGCACATTGGGGGAGGAGGGAAGACTTTTTCCTTTGATCCCACAGTTGGAATTGGGAGGAATGTAAAGGTTGCATTTTATTTTGTCCCTCAAATTAAAAGTCACTTAAGTAGAAAATCCTGTACCATGAGAAAATTGTATACCCATTACAATATTACCAGGTTGAGCATTTAGTTTCTTCTACTCAGATTCTGAGATGGTGTGTCATATGTAGAGGATGAGTGAAACACCTGTCTTTTTTTATACATCTGGACCCATTAAACATCAGTACCAGATCTGATTGACTTAGTAACTTGGCAGTGAAGTGTGGGAAACATTACCTCCTTACAGCAGCTAGGTGCTGCTGCAGGAACTGAACTGTATTGTGTGGCATACCAATTAGGCGTCAGTCTTTTGCTGTAGACACAAGTTTTATGGCTTGCACACTAGGTGGCGCAGGTGCTTCATCTGAGCTGAGTGCCCCCAAAATCAGTTCTACTCAGCCTGTCAAAGCTCTGCGTAATGTAGGCTGAGTGAAATAAAAGGGAGGAAAGTGGCTTTTTAAAGTATTGTCCCTTATATACGAAGCTGATACTTCCAACTCACCATCAGAAGGGAATGTGTTTATAGCAGTCTTTGTCCATTAGTTGTGATCTTTTTGCATAGATTCACCCATATATTTGTGAGACTGCTGACCCTCGGGTTAGGGACATAGAATGAAGGAACCCATTACCTTGACTAGGTCCTGACCAACTGGATAGCAAGTCAAGAAAGTCAGGAAGGGTCAGCACAAAGTACCAGCTAGCTCTTTAAATTGTTCCTAAGCTTTTCTCTCAGGTCAGGTCTCTGCGTGCCTGACTTATGATCAACCCATTGAACAACCAACAATCAATTGGTTGACTCACCAGTTGAACAACCAACAAGCATTTATGTGTCTATTATGTTCTAGGTTCTTTGCAAATGCAAAGAAGAGAATAAACCCTGCTCTCAAAGAACTTATATCTTAGTAAAGGTCTACCCTTCCCCCTTAATTTAAGGATAAAGAAACTGAGGCCTTAGAGAGGTTAAGTGACTTGCCCAAGGTCCCACAGAAAACACGTAGCAGAACTGGCATCAAGACCCAGGTTCACCTGTCTCTGGGTCTTAGAAGAAAAAACGAATATGTTCTTTCATCATTTCTAGGATGAACCTTTCTTATAATGAATATATCCTTCAAAGAGTAACTGGCCTTGAGTCAGAAGACCTAAATTCTAATCTTGGCATAGCCGCTTATTAGCTTTGTGACCCTGGAGAAATCCCTTTAACCCACTCTGAGCCACAGTTTCCTTATTTGTAAATTAGAAACAATAACACCTTCATTGTCAGAGGACATGAGGATCAGATGAATTCATGTGTGCAAAGCACTCGGGAGCTTCAAAGCATTGTGTCAATACAGTAACTGCTATGAATTGTTACATTGTAAATCATTGAAGAACAGGCAGTGAGTCTCTTTATATCTCCAGTACTTTTATATCACAGTACCTTGAAAACACCAGGTATTTAAATAAGTGTTTTTAGGGGATGGTGATGGTAGCCAGAATACTTATTTTCAATTTACCTCGTTTAGTACAAGTGACATTGATTCACTCTGCTTTTCTGTTAAATGAAATGCTTTTACCTACGGACTGTGGAAAGAGAATGACTCTTTGGTTTGACTCCAAATCCTGTGCTGGAAAGAGGGATAATCCTCAGCTGTTTGGGGCCAATCCTATTGAATTTCTTTCCCTACTCTCCTTTAGCTTCCTTTGTTACAGTTATCTTAATTTTTATTGTGAATATCTTCTCTTCATATGCATACACACGTGTGCATTTGAATACCATCTTGTAACACCTCAGAATGAACTGTATATTTTGTTCTGGGGTTTGGGATTGGTTTAATTTTCCCTCAGGGTACACTTTGCCAGCTCACTTGTGGCCTAGACTGAAACATGTTTCAAATTGACTCTAGTGGTGAGGATACACCTTTCTTTTACAAGCCCTTGACTGGTTTTCATTTGAACAAAACAAAACATTTCGTTTGTAGCCCAACTTCTCCTCATTGTGAGTTCCACACAGCTACACCCAAGTTCAATGTACTCAATCTACTTTTTCAGTTGGCATCTAACTAAAACCATATTATCATGAGCACCGTTGCATTCCTTTTCTCAAAAATCAAATCAAATCAAAACAAATACAAAACAAAACAAACAGCTAAACTTTATTATACCTTAACTTAAAGCAAAGGTGTTTAGTTAAACATAGTAGTAATATAAATAAGCAGGAAAAATTCTCATAAACATAGAGGCACACTTTCCCACAGATATCTGTACCATCACTGGGAGAAAAAACATAGTGTGCTTCACTTATACTCCAAAGATTATATCCCAGGTGGAACACTTGTCTATATCTGAAGTAGCATCTTATTACCTTCCCATAAAGCTGCTTATGTCATTTGCTGATCTCTTGGTGTTACCTGTTGGGCTTTTATCTTATCTGCCTTCTTTCAGCTGAACTCTTATTATCATTTGCTGTTTCTCCATTGAATCATACCTACCAGGTGACTTCATTCTCTGCAAGGGATACTTCCAATTCATTTGTGAACTATCCAATAACCTCAGGGCTATTTTAGCTCTTTTGTGAAGCAAATCTTAAATTGTACCTAGCCAGCATAGCAAGAGTCCCTATGGTCAAATCTGTATTTTTGGACACTTTGATTTCTCTTCACCACCAACTCTTCCAAGCCCATCTGGTATTCTGCCTGGAGTAAGTAAATTTATTTCAACCCCTACCATCCCTTCATCAGCTAGCAATAGAACCATCTAGAATATCCTACACCTTCACTTAATTAGACTGAAAGCTCAAAGTGGAGGTGGCAACTTTTATCCTACATTCCTACAACAATATCCAAATCATTATTGAAAGTGACTTTTAATGAATATTCCTTTTCTCCATTTTTTTCTTCCTCTGACTTGAGTCCTTTTGAAAATCTTCATCAATCTAATGAAAACTCAGGTTGTCCTCCAATTGCAGGGAGGGGAATTAGATGTATTGCAACTGGTTGAAGGCACCTAAGTCAGTGAGGGACAGAGCTAGGCAACCTCTACAAAGTAGACTAGGCAAATTCTCATGGTTCCAGACCACAAGACAAAAGGTTCTAGTGTCTGTCATTGTTACTTACGTCCCTTCTCCAGAAAAGACCAAGAAGTGAGATGGTGCAGACTTTTATTCTTCCTTGCTGACATGGTCCCTTATCAGTGTCTAGGTAAGGTGAGAGAGAAAGGTAGTAGATCTCCCTCTCTTCATTTCTGCTTATGAAACATTTTTCAGTTCTTCTTAAAAAGATCTTATACAACCGTAAAGTTTTCTTTCCTTTTTTCATAACCATTTCAATGGAATCATTTGGAGTAATAAGACATCTTAAAGCTCACTCTAGTCCAACTCCTAGAAACTTAGGTTACTACATTAGCATATGAAGGAAACTGCTAAGGTTCTATGTACTGTTAAACCCCCAACCCATAATGAACTTGGCAGGTGGCTAATTATATTAATCTAATTTAATTTTGTCCTTATTTGTCAAGGAAAAGGAGTTATAAAAATTGTATGTGAGGGTATTTTGCTTCTATTCCTCTATAGTGTTAACAGCAGTTGGCATCTAATTCCAGTAATGGTTTTTTGTTGTGTTATTTGTGTTTATCTTTCTTTCCCAATAGAGTACAAACAATAAGAGCAGTGACCATGTCTTATACATGTCTTCTATTCCTCATGGTGCCCAGCATTGTGCTTAGTAAACAGACGTTCAGTAAAATTTTTTGGTTAATAAATTGATTTACTAGATTAAATTCCTGTGGGTATTCCCCATGGGTCTGCCTTTGGCCCTCTTTTCCCTCTATCCTGTCTCACTTGGTGATCTCATCAACTCCCTGGATTTAATTATAATCTCTATGCAGATGAGTCTCAGATTTTTTTATCCCAACCTAACCTCAATTCTTACCTCTACTCACATCACCAACTGCCTAATGGATTTCTTGAATCAGATGTCCTGAAATTGAACTCACCATGCCTAAAACTAAACTCATCATCTTTTCCCTAAAACTTCCACCCCCTAAATTACCTATTACTGTTGAAGAGGGTACCCAGTATTGTAAGCCAGATGTCATCCTCAACTCCTCATTCTTTCTCACCCCTCATATCCAATCTGTTGCCAAGGCCTGTTGATTTGACCTTAACGATATTTCTCATGTACATCCCCTTCTCTCTGCTCATACAGTCACCATCCTGATGCAGGCCCCTCATCATCTCACTCCTGAACTATTACAAAAGTTTTCTGGATGGGCTTCCCATTGCTAATTCATTGTCTCTGAGATTACCTCCAATTTACCCTCTATATATTTTGTATATAATTGTTTGCATGTTGATTCCCCCATTAAATGAGGACAGGGACTATTCTTTGACTTTCTTTGTATTCCCAATGCAAAGCACAGTGCCTGCCACATAGTAAATGCTTAATAAATGCTTTTTGACTTGTTTTCTTTGGATATCAGGTTTCTAGTATATAGTATGTTTCTCTTTCCCTTTCCCTCAGTATAATCCATAGATATCGAGATCTCCAACTTTCCCCTCCCACTTAAAGAAGAAAGAGATAAGAGCAAAAATAAATGAGCAGGGAGGGGGGATTCTTAATGTGTATTGTTCATAGATTTAGGGCTGAAGGGGACCCTAAGAATCCATCAGGTAAAATCCCTTTATTTTATAGATGAAGAAAGTGAGTCAAGGTCACATTGCTAGTAAGTGTCTGAGACAAGATTTGAACCAAGGTCTTCTTGACTTGAAATTTGGTGCCCTATTCATTGTCATGTTGCTTCTAACTCCCTAGAACATAAAGAGGACAATATCTTCTACAGGTTCTTTAACACCAGATACCACACTCATAAGACACGATACTCTTAAAAGAATAATTGAAATCTATAAATTCATTAGTTCATTGACATCTGTAATGGAACAACTTTTTGTTGCTGAAAACAACATAGTATAATGGACTGGAGTCAGCACACCTAGATTCTAGGTATGGATCTTCCACTAACTAGCTTTATAAGTTTGAGTCAATCATTTAACCCCTCTGGGCCTCAGTTCCCTCATTTGTAAAGAGAAAATGTTGATGACCTCTCAGATACCTTTCAGCTTTAAATCTATGATCCTATGATGAAATGATCACTAAGGGTCTTTTTTTACATCTAACATTTTAAAATTCTAGCATCTGCTCTGCTATAGAGACAGGGGGCTCAGCTTGCATTATCTCTTACTGGTTTCCTACTAGAGAGATTGGGACTCTGTTATGCGTTTGTAATAAAGAGAACATAAGATCTACCATGTAGACACTGATAGGCATTAGAATTGGAATGATAACTCTAGGTATCCTTCTGAACTGAAAATTCCTCCATTAAGTGTAATGCAAAGAGCACTAGACTTAGTCAGAAAGCCTGGGTTCAAATCCCAACACTACCAATCTCAGTTATACTGAACTGTGTAACCATGGGTAAGTCAGTTTACTTCTCTGGACATTGGTTTTCTCGCTCTAAAATCAACTAGTTTATCTCTGAGATCCTTTCTAGCATTGTTATTCTGCGATTGTGTGACCTGGTTCTTTTTAAAATCCCCATGTGTCATGGGACCACAAGACCAAATAGAAGTGTTCTTCCTGTTGGGTTGGAAAGGCCGAACTCCTAGCAAGCTTAGTCATCTGAAGGCTGTCCTCAGTGGATGACGTCAGACTCCATGCCTCAATCATTGAATTGAACTGGCAGCCTGCATAAAACCTCAGCTTAATGCTTTGTATAAACCACAGGGGTCTGCTCCTGGGAGAGGAACATTTGTAGGAATGATAGGGAGTGGTGTTCCAACAGGAAAATATGATGTAATGAAGAAGGGGGAACAAAGCCACATATGTGGTTACTTTGCTTTTAAGTACATTTGTCTGCATGGGATATACATAATTACTGAAGAGACATTTTGTCAGATTCTGTTTTTTCCCTCTTTGCTGCATTTGGTTTCCCCTTCCACTTCAGGAAAAGGGGGTTACGTTACTATTAACATTTAGTAAAACACAAAGTTCTAGGAATCAAAGAACAGAAGCATGAACCAAAGAAAGTTAGTGATGGGAGCAATGCTGTTCTCTGGTATAATAAAACTTGGTGATTATAATGACTCTTTGAGAAACTAAAAGAAGTAGAGGGCATAACCTTATTGATGAATTGATTTACAGGATAAAAATAATGTGAGTATCCTCAAGAATCTGGTGAGGCAGGTTGAAGGAATCATTTACTCCATCTTACAGGTTGTGAAACTAAGACTTAATGCTTTATCCGAGGTCTCATAGTAAGTCAATAAAAAAAAAAAACCTAACTTGATTATCCATCCCTGCTAATTACCGTGACATATGTCTCCTTCCTTTTGTCGCTAAATTCCTTTAAGAAGACTGTATACAATAGATAGCTATACTTCCTTTCCTCTGACTTTCTCTTCAACCCTATACTCTGGCTTCCAACCTCATCATTCAACCAGCACTGCTATCTCCAGAATTACTAATGATTTCTTAATTGCCAAATCTAATGGTCTTTTCAAAATCCTCCTCTTTCTTGACCTCTCTTCAGCCTTTGACACTTTCAGTCACCCTCTTCTCTTTGATACTTTCTTTTCTCTAGGTTTTCATGGCATTACTCTTTCTTGGTTATCCTTCTACCTACTACTCCTTTTCATTTAGTCTCCTTTGCTAGATCTTTATGTAGGTGATGCAAAACTTAGGTATCCCACAGGGCTGTCCTGAGTCCTTTTCTCTTTTCCCTTTATATTATTTCACTTGGTGACCTCATCATCTCCCATGGATTTAATTGTCATCTCTATGTTAATGATTCTCAAATTGGCTTATCTAGCCCTATGCTCTTTCTTGACCTTCAGTCTAGCATCTCTAACTTCCTATTAGATGATCTCAGACTGGATGTCTAGACATTTTAAATTCAACATGTTCAAAACTGAACTCATTACTGTTCCTCTCAAACCCTTCCCACTTCCAAACTTCCTAATTATTGTTGAGGGTACCACCATCTTCAAAATCCCACAGGTTCAAAACCTAGATATCATCCTCAACTTTTCACCCTCTGCCACCCTTCATGTCCAATTTGTTTCTAAGGCCTGTGCATTTCGAGTATGTTTCCTTCTCTCTTCACTGGACCAGTGGTTTGTAAAAAGGTCGACACCTCACTTTTATGATACAAATGAATGACCCTAGGCAGAATATGCTACCTATGAAGTACACAGTGTTTCAACAAAATTTACTGATTAAACTGGATTATGGTTTTTATGTTGGCCAGGCAAACAGGATTCCTGAGGGATATTTCCTGTCTTTTGTCATTTCTGAGGTGCTCGCTATATGACACTGGGAGAAATAATGATAGGTTTTGAAATTCAGGGTTTGATCAGCCAGCGTCTTCAAGTGAGTTATGGCCTTGGCTTAATTGGACTCTTCTTTTAGGAGAACTTCTTAATAAACAAAGCGTTTAAAAAAACAAAATACCCCACAATTTTCTTGTCTTTCCAATTAGTGAAGACACCACACGCTCACTTCTTTCCCTGGTATTTCCTGTTTCCAACTTCTTTAATTGCAAAGGAAAGAGTGAGTATCATGGATCATTTGCATAGTTTGGCAACACTGCTCTGGTTGCTGGCTAAGTCCACTCCACTGGCAGAGGGACTAGGGTCATTGCTGATCAGCCAGGCATTGTAGTCCTTTGCTACCTATGGGGAGTTGGCAGATACAATCTTTATAATTCATGATGTAGTCCTTTTAAACTCTGAGGATCCTTATCCCACCCCCTCCCTCGTACCAGTGAGTTAGATCTACCAATGCTGCATGTTGCTATTGTCCCCCAGAGTAAGACCAGCTAAATCTCTTCCTTTAGAATTCTAGGGGTATTCCTGAGGGGTTGAGGTGGCTTTCTAATGACATTGGCTTGAGCCTTCATTCCAATGTGATGGTTCAGGATTGAGGACTGTGTAGATGGGAAAGTGTGCATAAAGGCCATTAGTTGCTGATATTCTCTTGCACTTTGAGGGGGGTATGAATAATGTTCAAGATTTTTTCCATGTCTTTGGAATTTTCCCTTCTTTCATATGTCTTGTGAATCAATCTCTCACAATTATATCGCCTATGGCATGAATGTCTTCCATATAAACTTGCTCTGTTACAGCTCCTTTTTTGTCTTCATTCTTTTAAGAACTATTTCTACTCTTCTTAAAAGCATATATGGCATTGTGATGATAGAGTTGATGTGTTGGTGGTTCCACTAACCTTGACTGAAAACAATTTCTTGAAATAATCGTTGGCAGATCTTTTCCATTTTCTTTTTCTGTCTGTTGCCTTTCTATTTTCATCCTTAAATATTTGGAGATGGCTTTGTTTCCCTGGCTCTCTTGCCAGATTTCTTTAAATTGATTCTATTCTCTGCTGCTTCTCTCTGTTTTATGAGATGATATTGTTCATAATCACCCTTCATCTCCCTTTCTTAGGTTTTTACAAATAAATCTACATTCTTTTGGTGTTGCTTTTGGCCATCATATTTCTCTGCTTACTAAGTGTGCTAAATGTTCATTGACTAAGGCATCTTCATGGCTCTTTTGATCTTTGTGTTGTGGCAATTAATTTATATAGGTTAAATTTCTGGTTAAAATATTATAATTGGATTTGATATTATTCATATTGTCAGTTTTCTATTTTCATTATCAAGTACTTGCTTAAGTAGCTTAGAATTGAGTTGTTTCAATTTTATGCTCTATCTTTTCCCTATTGTTATTTTTTTCTGACTTTTTACTAATTCTGATCTTTGTTCTGACAGGTCTGTGGTGTGACTGTACAGAAACAGTTGATTCAAAGATGACTCCTACATTTATAATGAGTCTTTTCCTGTCAAAATACAATTTCATTTATAGAATGTCATTTGGTACTCACTATGTGCAGTGCCTACCAATTCTTTTTTTGAAAGAAAATGTTCAGAATGTAAAGGCATAAGATTTCCTTGTGATCTATGAGTCTTTAACCTTTCTCATTCCTTCTTCCTAAACCATGACATCTGATATGTTTCTCATCATCTGGACCCTTCCCACCATTGCATTAGAGTTATTGAGTTTCAAAGTGCACGTTGATTTAATTTGGACCTGTTCATTCTCTGCAATCACTATTAGTGCATAAGCTGCGTTTATTTTCATGATGGTCTTTTTTCAGATCCTTGTCATGAGCACTGCAGCACAAGATGACCAGTGTCCCATGAAATGTTTCTTACTGCTTTTTAGTGTATTATAAAGCCAGCTCCACCATTTCTTTTCTTTGCCTTTCCCAGAAGTACTTGCAAGCCATTTTTATATTTAGATGCAACTTCTTTCTTTCAAAGAAGGAAGATGATCAATTCACATTTGTTAGTGATGATGAAATTTAAACCCCCAAGCACCTATCTGTGGGCACTCATGGATTTAACAAATGCAAAATGTGTATGTGTTCTATGGCAACCTCCTCCCTAGTAAAGTATAAACTCCTTGAAGGGAGGGCTTTTGTTTTTGTCATTGAATCCCTAGTCCCTAACACAGTTTTTTGCATGTAACAGGTATTTAATTAGTATTAGTTGAATTAAATTGAAAACATCTTTGCTGAAAACAGCTATTTTTTAAAGACATGATTTCGTTTTCTATCCGGTTGTGGTTCATTAAGGATGGAACACATTTCCCCAATTTTAACAGGGAAATATCACCACTTCTTTAATTTTTGCCTCATTTATGGCTTGTTTGTAATTGTAAACAAAGGAATGAGAATTGCAAGGTATTTCTATAGTTCAGTGTTAGCACCATAGGCCCAGACATAAATGAACCAGCAGTTACTTGTTAGACTCTCATGGCCAGTGCTGATTACCTCTTCATGGAAGGGATACAGACCACACATAGGATACAACTGTCAGCTCTTAGTTAAGGGTTGCTGGCGAGGTGACTCTCTTTATTCTGTAAGGCCAGCAGGCAGACAACTCCTCATAAAAGCAATTGGGTGCCAAAGTAAATGGATAGCCATTCATTGCTGGTTACCACTCTGTAGTCTAACCACTCTAACATGTTTAGGTTTCTCAGAGGGTTATGATGGATGCTTGGTAGAGAGGGAGATGTTTGTCATCAATGGGATGATAATAGTACAACTGTTGATCACCTAACCTTTCTCCCCTGGCAGAGTGAACTGCATACACCCCCTGTAGGCCTGGAGCTACAGTCAGGGGCTCAGAAAAGTATTGTCTTGTCTTCTGTATGATTAGGAGAATGGAGCCTTATTCTGTGTACAGTTTTCTGGGGCACCTCTAGATCTAAGAGAAGGTCAGTGTTCTGAAATGAGAGTTGGCAATGGCAACAGAAAGAGGTTAGGAGTTAGGGAGGGGAAGGGGACAACAGCTATAGTAATAGCAGAATCCCCATCATCATGTCCTGGGCTCTGGGGAATTTATCCTCTAGAGCTCTTGCACTAGGGCCCAAACCAGCTGATTGGTGACTGAAAGTGTGCAGACTAGCCCACTGTATCTACTGGGTGGCCTTAGGTACCAAGTCAAATCAAGTTGGGTCAACTAGCGTTTATTAAGTACCCACTATGTGTCAGGCACTGTGCTAAGTGCTGAGCAGTACTTCAGCTTCATATTCCATCAGGCTATTCATTCAGATCTTTTCACCATTCCCTTCTCCTCTTCCCCATTTTCCACTTTCTCTACAGAACAAAATTCTCTTCTCTAATCGCCTCTCTTTTTATATGCATTGTCTTTCACTATTAAAATATAAATTCTTTAAGGACAAGGACTGTCTCTCTCTTCAAAAATGTTTGTTATCTGTAGTGCTTAGCATGGTGCCTGTCACATAGTGAGTGCTTCATGTTTTTCTTTCTTTATCTTCCTTCCTTCCTTTCTTTTTTTTTTTGAACATTTGTCAATGATTATTGAGCCCCTGTTGGTCTGATTAGAACTGTATTAATACAAAAAGGTATGTCCTGGCTTTTAAGTAAGGGTTAGTATGGCAGTAAGATGCTTTTGCCGTGGGTGCTGGAAGATATACTGGAATTTCAATGTTGCATTGGATGTGCAAGCACTCAGTCATTAGTTGCTCTGTTTTTGGGAAAGAGAGAACTCTCCTGATGCCTACACAATTGAAGTCTTCCATCAACATTATACTATGCCTCAGTGCCCCTCATCTATTCCCTAATTCAAGTAATTTATAGTATAATTGGATGACAAAAATATCACTTGTTTCTCCCCATGTTTATCTTTATTCAAATTCTCTCCACTATGCTTCCCTGTTGTGTTTCTTATAATTCTTCACACAAGCAGATCTTCTTAATATATAATACAATCTCACCCCACCTTCCTTTTGTTTTGTTGTTGTTCAGTTGTGTACAACCCTGTGACCCCATTTGGGGTTTTATTGGCAAAGATACTAGAGTGGTTTGCCATTTCCTTCTCTGACTCATTTTACAGATGAGGAAACTGAGGCAAATGGGGTGAAGTGACTTGTGTCTGAAGCCAGATTTGAGCTCAGGTCCTCCTGTCTCTGTAGGTCTGGTACTCTATCCGCTATGCCACCTAGTTGCCCTCACCTTCCTTTTAGTTATCCCATTTCTTTGGAATAAAGTACTCATCCATGACCATGTTCCAGGTATGAGTTTTTCCATCCCAACAAGTTTCAGTAGTATTATTGAGGTAAAATTTGCCTCTTTGCAGGATCTTTAGTTCATCTAAATGCCTAAATTTTATGAATTTGAAACCAAGAGTTTTGGTCCTGTCTACAGTCTTGAATTTTGTCTCCTGTTAAGTTCTAGATACTCAGGTGCTATTGTCTTCTCTTCATTGTAGCTACTTTGTGTGTCTTCAAATATTTGGAGTGTTTTCTGGTTAAAAAATATGGGATTCACAACTCGTTCTGCTTGGCCCCAGAGGGCATAACTGGGAGCTAAAGGTGGAAGATGCAAAGAGGCACACTTAGGCTTGATGTCATGAAAAACTTGAGGAGAATTAGAATGTCCTTGAGAGGTAACATATCTCTCTCCTCCCCCACCCCCAACCTGAAAGTCTTCAAGTAAATCTGGATGGCCACTTCCTGGATATGGTGCAGAAAGAATTCTAGTTCAGGTCTGGGCTAGAGAAGATGGCTGCTGAAGACCTCTTCAACTCAGATTCCTCGATTGTACAATTAGAGAAAGTCAGAATTAGATAATTTTCTTCAAAAAGAGAGTTTTCCATGCCAAACTGCAGGGTGGAACATCACAGGGAGGCGTGGAGAAGACATACTGTAGCATTTAAATGTTGTGTGTGATCATTATAAAATGTGGGTAGAGGGCAAAAATGTCAAACTCAGGCCTTGATCAAACCAGACACAGCTGCTAGACCACCACCACCCTCTGGAATTTTTTTTCTATTTCCTTCCCTCTAGGCTACTCAGATCCTGATCAAAAGAAATGATGATAGATGTAGAAGGGATTTTGTAGATGAATTTTAAATGTCTTGGTTAATTTGAAGGGCATCTGAGGAACTAGCTGCAAATTCTACCCCATCAGCCTGACTTTAATACCTCTAATACTATTGACCATGCCTTGTGAATTTCTCCGGTAAAAGACAGATGTTCTGACTGAGCTGCGGCTCTTAGCCTCTCAGTGAATTACACATAAACTCTGGGTTCCTAGGAAAAAGAGCACAAGCTGGTTAAAAGGCAGTGAGTGACCTTCTACATTTAGCTAGCAGAACTCATCATTACTGTGTGGCTTTCCCCTGCATGTCATGGGATAGTTGCCTGTCCCACAGTTGCCTAGGAGTAACCCTACACCCCTGAGAAAAGAAGCCCTACGGCAACCAGTGGAGTAGAAATTGGATTTTCTTGGGTTGGGGCGGGGGTAGTCATATGAGCCTGAAGTTTGCATTCCAGACAGTGGGGATGTATCAGAGAACGTTAGAGAAGGGAACCTGTGACTCAGTGGAACATGGAAAGGACTGGGTTTTCTTATTAGATTATAGGAGAGTAATCATATTCAGAAGGAGATCTCCTGGGCCCATTCCTGCTTTGATTTAGAGTTAGGAAGTGGAGAGACTTCATTTCATCTTGCTCATGTGATATCAGTGTTCTCTGTCCATTTAAGATCTTGGAACACTTTTAGGCACTGTTGTTATTCCAGAGACTATGAGTTGGTTGAGGGATAACAATATATCAACACTCCCAAATGTCCCCATTTTACAGATGAGAAAGGCACAGAGAAGATAAGTTTTTCTTCTGAATTGGTCCCTAATTTAGTGGCAAGAACACATCCCAGGCTACATAGCTTTCCCCTTACAATTAGACTAAATTCCTGTGACCTAAGTCTCCTTGAAAACCTTGGGGAAAGTATCAACTAGAACTGAAATCAGGACCTTTCAACTAATGAATGTGAGTACAATCCACCTATGTTTAAAAGTTTCAGGTTATGACAAGCCCTTTCCCTCTTTCTTCTCTTCCTCCTCCAAGGCAGACACTTCTGGCCTTCCAATGTATGGCAGTCAAAAAGCCATTTATCACCCCTTTCTTCCCAAAGAAAGGCATTCCCTTGATATACATTTATAGGTGGTTTAGGTGCAGACAAGAAAAGAAAAGACTGGAGGTTCCTTGCAGTACTGTAATTCCAAGACTCAGCTTATAGCACGTAAACGAGCTTGTTGGGCTGATTTGGGAATCCAGTGAAATGAATAAATGGATGAATAAGCAAGCAAATAAAGAAACAAAACACAAGTTAAACTACTTTTTGGCAACAAAAAATTAAAAAGTTTTTGTTGAGCATGTGTCTACTACTGTGTTAGAAACTCTAAGCAACATACTGTATACCTAAGGTTATGTATGAATATACAGTCAAATAGCTGCTGACCTTCTATCTAAGATGAATAATCATTTGTGTCAGGTGAGTAGAAAAAAATACTGACTTTACTGATGGGATTTGTTTGGAGATGAGGAATTCTTTTGTTTTTGTTTTGCTGGCCAAGATATACCGTCAGACCTAGATCTCTTTCCCATACACACACACACACACACACACACCCCCTATACCTATATATACATTGTGTGAGTGTGTGTATAATTATGTGTGTATGAGAATACATGTGTGTATAATTATGTGTGTATGGGAGTACTTTCCATGGCTTTTGTTAGGTGTAGTGGCTCATACAGAGTCTCTGACTATGACTAAGGCTAACCTAATCAAGGACAGGCTTTTGTCACCACATCCAAGGAGACTGGAGTTGAGATGGTTGGCAGGTAGCCCTATGAGATGAACGCCAGAAGTTGCCCAGCAGAGACAATGAGACCAGCATAATGACACATGTATATAGTTGAGAAACTCTGGATAGAAAGAGAGAGAGAGGTGTGTGTGGCAGGGGGCTGGGGGGGGGGATGTAAAGTGGAGCACTATTGCTACACCAACCATTTAGAGATGGCACAGACATAATGCAGCACCAAGGCGCAATGCCCGTCAAGGAGCAGGGTCAAAATGAACAGTGTGGAGATGTTACCAGAAGACAGTAGTGGCCCTGTAGCATCAGAAATATGAGTTCCTCCTCCATGTGTGTGGCCTGGCCATTATATGCTCCCTTAATGTGTGTTCCCATAATTTATCCCATGCTTATGATGTATGTATTTGTGGAAGGGTGTGACCCAGCTTTGTTTAGGAATATTCCGTTGCTACTTTTCTTACCACACAATTTCATTAAATGCTTTGAACTGATTATATCATCTGGATGACTAGACGAAGTAAACATAACAGTGAGGGCTCACAAATAATGATTCTGAATGGATTCAGTTCCACAGAACATCTTGAATAGCTTTTCTGGGGGCACGCATGTGACACAAGATCCTTTAACAGTTACAGAGCTTCTGAATACTTCTTCTAGGCTTAAGGGCAGGGCAGTTTGCTTTTTTAAAAATAGTACATTGATATTTAGTATTTGTTTGCTGGACTCGTCTACATTTCTGTGATTTGAATTCTTCCTTATGCCACATCTTGCCCACAATGGTCTAACTGTGTTCCAATTTATGGGGATCTGAAAACCTCTGAAGAAGAAAGCAGGTTACCTATGTGATCTTTAGTAAAAAATTTTTGGTAACTTCTGTCATTTTAGTTTCATTTCAATGCATCTGTGATTTCATCAATATGGAAACTTCTCAGTTCTACAAATGAAAACCCTGTTTTATTTTTGTCCATATCCTCCTATAAATATGTAATTGAACATCTACCAGTGTACTAGAGACCTTATTCTAGTTCTTTAATGTTCCATGGGTACCAGTAAAATACTCCAGCTTTCCCTGTGTTATCCATCACTCTCTCAGAAGACTGGCTCACCTTATTTTCCAGTCAAACATTTCTTGAATGACATCTTTTATATTCTTTCTTGGAAGCAAATCACCATCCAAGGACCCTATTCATCTCTCAATTGAATTTGGAGTGATCCACCATTTTGATTCTTCAGAGATTTTGGTATTCCGTGATTTGGAGCTATATAGCATCAACAAAACAACAGTGGTGTTGGATAAATGGATTTTTGTGTCAAAGAGCATCTAGGGATCATTTAATGTGCTATAAATCTTCCCAGATAAATCCCACTATTCTCTATCTCCTAGCCTCTTCTGGGCTCAGCTCATTGTTCTCCTGCAGTATTTATTCAATAGCAGGCTATGATAGACCAACTCAGTGTGCTATCCATCTAACTCTACCTAATACTCTGAATAGGGATTCCTCATCTATTTGATTTTTCCTGTGTGATTTGTGAGACTGATGTATTTTGAGTGGTCATGGCTTTCTTTGAGTGGTCATAGTATCCTAGGGTTTGATGTAATCGGAATAATGGCATCTAAGAACAGGACTATTTAGAGGAAGAGTCATCATCTATAGGGCAATCTCTTTTCCTTTAGAACTTTGCTCATGATGTCTTTGATGACAATAGCAAATATTTCTAGTGACCATACATTTTCTTGTTTTATTCCTTACCTCGTTGTTGTTTGTTTGTTGTTGTTTGTCCTTTGTTCTTGAAGAGGACCAATGACATCAGGAAGGTGATGTCTTGACTTGCAAATGTATTGGACTTAAAGGAGGAAGGGCTGTGCAAAGTCATCAGCCTCACTCTCCTCCAGAGCCATCTGGGTCCAGTGGCAAGACATAGCTCAGGATGACTGGAGATGGCCCCAGATGCAGTGGGAGACCTTGGCCTTTTTAAGCTAATGTCTTTCCCAGGTCTCAGTTTGTCTGAGGCAACACCCATTCAGTGATTTAAGATTAGGTAAGAAATGAGACAAAAGATGAACTCTTTTACCTATTCAAAAAAAAAAAATCAATCTGGGAGGGGAAGACCCTTATTCTCAAAGAGGACCAATGACATCAATTTCTTACCTCATATTGGTAATCAAAGGAATAGTGAGCAAATTTTTTTTTCTGTAGTCACATTTATCAAGGAATCTTATGATCATAATATGTGCACAAAATCCACATTGTTGGAAAAAAAACCTTTAAAGTTGTGTTCTGCTCTACTTTATTAAATACTTAAAAATGAATGAGTGAGTGAAAAAGCACTTAAGTACTTACTATGTACTAAGCACAGTGCTAAGTGCTGGGCATATACAAATACAAAAGCAAAGACAGTCCCTGCCTTCAAGGAGCTTGTTTTTGCTTGTCGTTCCTTCTTGAAGAAGACCAGGACATCTGGAAGGTGATGTGGTGACCTGCAAGTGAATTGGATTTAAATGAGGGAGGGCTGTGCAAAGTCACCATCCTCACTTTCTCCCCTGGAGCCTTCTGGGTCCAGTGGCAAGACATACAGGATGACTGGAGTTGCCCCTCCCCCCAAGAAGCTTACATTCTAATGAGGAAAACAGCACATGAGGGGCAGTAGTGGCCAAGGAGGGACACTTTGGTTTGGAAAGCTCTAGGGGTAGTAAGACCATAGGGGAATAGATTGACATATCTTATATGGGAATAGTTGATTTGATCCTAAGTCATGATTAGAACTTGGAGCTGGTGGGGAGGGTAGGAGAGAAGGGAAGTAGGAAGAGGAAACGGTAGAAAGAAATGGCTGAATGGGAATAGAACAAAAGCACACATTAATCATAGTGCAACTGTATATTCTCTAGAATTCACTACTATCTCCATGCCATTTTCTGCCTGCACTCTGGCCATCATCCTCATCCTTTTCTCAACAGAACATTGGACTCTGTCCCTGAGATGCTAGGGTCTGATTCAGTAAAAAGCTGTTCAAGAGCCCTATATAATAGTAATTGTACCATTAGTATATGTTGATTGAGAAAAAGGATGACAAAAAGCTACTATGAATTAAATAATGCTTTTAAATGAATTTTTGTTGAATTAATCACAGAAATGTTAAAAACTCAAAAAAAATAATATACGAATGTAAAAGACCTTACTTATCTAATTTACAGAAGATATTTTTGCTTATTTGGAGATTTACAAATGACTGCTCCCCACCTCATCCCTCAATCATGACCCACAAGTTGTGAATTGTTCTACACATTTTAGTCAATTGTGTGACTTGAAAGATTTACTCTACTGTAAAAAAAATTCTGGTGAAATCCTGCCCAGTCCCTATCACTAAGAATACAGTCCATGATTTTTCCTAATCCTTCAGTTCTCTTCTGTCAAGTTTATTAAAACCTGACCTTCAGTGCTGCCAGGTTTGTTGTTTTGACTCCAGCATGGATTTCTTCTGTGTAGTTACTTTGATGATCCAATTTTAAATTGAAATGCCATGTGACTCATGGTTCAAGATTCACGTTCAAGAACTGAGAAATCAAGAAATAATAATTCAAGTGAGATTATATATACAAACACTTTGTGGTGCAGTGGATATAGAACTGGGCCTGGAGTCAGGAAGACCTGAGTGTAAATCTCACATCAGAAACTTATTAGTTTTGTGACCCAGTGCAAGTCACTTAATCTCTTTTATCCTCAGTTTCTTTAGCTGTAAAATGGGGACACCAATAACCTCTACCTTTTAGGGTTGGAGAGTGGACCAAAGAGATAACATAAGTAAAAAGCTTTGCAAATCTTAAAATGCTATGTCGATGCTGGTTATTATTACATAAAGTTAGGTATTATTATTAATAATAAATGAATACAAGGACAAATATTAATCAAGCATAGATGGCATGGATTCTTTAAAAAAATCAGTGGTAGTGGAGATAAGTGATTCTCAGAGTCAGCCTTCCAGGGGCTAATTCCTAGAACCCATTAACTTACAGGGACTTTGATTCAGTCCTCGGCCTGATAATATCCTCTTGATCTTCTATTCCTGCGTAGCACTGGTTCATGTCAATCATCATGGGAAAGAGAAATCCTAAATACATATGCACTTTTGCTGAGAAAGATATAAAACTATATTGATCCAAGAGAGGCAAATATTATCTGAGGCGAGACTGAGGTCACTCTGAGCCTTGAGGAGAAATTCATTTCTTCCTCTGCTAAAACCCACAGTCTATTAAGTTTATTTTAAGAGTCACTATTCTTGCGCAGTGAACAGGCTAGGATTTCACTTCCCAACACGCATTCTTACCAGCTTGTTTCCTCCTATTTTGCAAAAATACATTGAGGGGCAAACAGAATCATAGGTTCGAAATAACTTTTATTTATAGCCTAAGCAAAGAGTCAAAACAGTGTAGTTCTGACTCACTTTTACTCAACTAAATTAGATTAATACCAATTGAACCAATGGGGAAAAAAATAGCCTCCAACTAAAACTAGCTCAGACCAACTTGAAACCAATTGAAACTATCTCAGGCTTCCTTAGATTAAACTCATTGGTCTATTTGTGGCTTTGGTGATTTTGTAAGAAAGAAAACTGACATAATGAAGTTGACAGTATTTTGAATATTTTGTCCTACATTTTTTTCAGAAACACAAAGATAACATACAATGCTTTGCTTTGAGCAAATTATTTCTTTAAAAAAATTTTTTTTTACTCTTGTCTCATTTTACTCCTGCCATTTTGTGGCTTATAGAGGCTTTTACTAAAGAGTTAGGCCAGTGGTGGTTAGAGTAATAGGTCTTTTTTATGGGGCATTTTTATACAGAATCACAAAGTTTGAGAATCAGAAAGGTACTCAGTATTCATCTGGTCCAACCCCTACATAAAATGAATAGGACTTGACAAATGATAGTCCAGCCTCTGTTTGAAATCCTCCAAGGAGGAATCTACCACTATGAGGTAGCTCTCCACTTTTGGACAGCTCTAATTGAAGGGCAGCTAGGAGGCATGGTGCCTAGAGCTCTGGCCCTGGAGTCAGGATGGCCTGAGTTCAAATCCGGCCTCAGACATTTACTAGCTGTGTGACCCTAGGCTAGTCACTTCATCCCGATTGCCTTAGTTTCCTCATCTGTAAAATGAGCTGGAGAAGGAAATGGCAAACCACTTCAGTATCTTTGCCAAGAAAACCCCAAATGGGGTCATGAGGAGCCGGACACAACTGAAAAATGACTCGACAGCAACATCAACAGATTGTTAGAAAGTCTTTCCCATGTTTTCCATGTTCCCAAATTAAATTTGCCCCTACCACTTCTACTTTTTGCTTCTGGTTTTGTCCTCTGGGGCTAAATGGAACAAGTCTAGTCTTTTCTTCACGTGACAGCCCTTCAATTACTTGAAGCCAGATAGCATGCTCTGAATCTTTTCTTCATCATGCTGATCACGCCCAGCTCCTTTAACAGATTCTCATTTGACATGGACTTACGAGCCACCGTTATGAATGGTTTCCTCTGGACACTCTCCAGCTTATCAATGTCCTTCTTCAGCCACAAGTCCCAGAACTGAACAGAATTCTTCAGATGGGGTCTGGTGAGGGCAGAGTACTGTGACACTATCACATTCTTGTTCCTGGAAGCTATGCCTCTCTTTGTGTTGCCCAAGACCATGTTAGCCTCTTGGCTGATGTATCATGCTGCTGATAAGCTTGCAGTCTGTTTCAGAGTAATTGCTGTTTATGCAGAAATTATAATGACTACAAAGATTTTTTTTGTATCTAAGGGCAAGACTTTACATTTATCCCTATTAAATTTAATCATATCAGACTCAGTTCAATGCTCTAATCTGTCAATTACTCTTTGGATCCTGACTCTTATCATCCACTATGTTAGCTTTTCTTTCTAGTTTTGTGTTATCTGCAAATTTAATGAGCATAATGAGGAACATGAGGGTCAGGCAAAGATCCTGAGGATACTCCACCGGAAACCTGCTTCCACATTGACACTAAACCATTAATAACTAAACTTTGAGTCCAACTATCTGACTAATTCTGAATCCATCTCACTATTTTATCATCTAATCCAGAGGCATCAAACACATAGCCTGACCTGGGGAATGGAAGCCTGTGAATGGGCCCTAAACCAGATTAAAATATAGTTGGAAAATAGTTAACAAAATCGTTATAAATACAGTAGAACACAGATAATGTTAAAATGTGGGTTTCTAAGTTAATATGCAACCTTCAGGGATCTTATGTATGGTTTAGTGACCCTACTTTCTATTTGAGTTTGACACCACTGATTTAATCCCTATCACTCTATTTTCTCCACAAGACTAGGATAAGATATTTTATTAAAATCAAGGTTAACTTGATTTAACTACAGCATTCTTCCCATATACTAGTCCTGTCAAAAAAGGAGATGAGGTTAGGCGGGTATGACTTACACTTAGTGAAGCCATGCTAGCACTTCTGTGACCACCATTTCCCTATTTAGATATTTTGATACTTGTAAAGTTTTTTTTTTTTTAATCTAAGGAGAGGACTTTTTATTTCTCTATTGAATTTCATCTTATTAGATTCAGCTCAATATTCTAGTCTGTCAAGCACTTTTTTTTTGGATCCTGACTCTTTCATCCACTATTTGGATGGCTGCCAACCGGTTTTTTAATGATATGTTTCTAGGATTCAAAATTAAGTGCACTGACCTGCAGATTCTATTTTTTTCCCTTTCCCTCTCTCCCTTCAAGTTATTAGGATATTAGGCTAGATAAAGGCATTCCTAAAGGAAATAGAAACATGGCTTCAATATGGAAAAAAAAGAAGTTTGAGGTAAAAAGAGGGAAGACTTGACTCTTGCCAGGCTGGTAAAGAATTGAGAAGTAGAGAAAAGGCACCCTTACAATTAGAGCTTAAAAACAGATCTGAGACTTTTTCTGAAGAGGAGAAAGAAGCTATTTGATCTTCCAAACATGGTTTAGTAGAGCAGTAGAATGTGTCAGCTGAAAGGTCTTGTAGCCATATAATGTAAGGCAGAGGAAAATAGGATGGTCAGTGGATAGATAGACAGACAGACAGAGTATTTATTAAGCACTTATATGCCAGCCACTTTGCTAAGTGCTTGGGATACAAATACAAGCAAGAATGATAGTTTCTGCCCTCAAGGAGCTTACATTCTAATAAGGAAGATAACACATAAAGAGAAAACTGTGGGATGTTGTGTGACTGTCTCAGCAAGATAAGGCAAAAATCTCAGCTATCAAAGCTGAGGAAGTCAGTTCGAAAGTTCAAGTTTTTTGGTGCAGTGAATAAGAGAAGAGTAGTAATCAAAGGTGATTCCTTACTCAGGAGAGCTAGAACTGAACTGTGACTCTGGATAGGTATACCTTATTAAAAAGAACGTGGATTCATGAGAGGAAGAGTAGGTTAGCATTGTATATAATGGTAATGATAATAATAGTGATAATGATAGCTAGCAGCATTTATATAGCACGTTAGGGTTTGCAAAAGCATTTTACAAATTTCTCATTTGATCCTCACAATCCTGGAAGGTAGGTGCTATTATTATCCCCATTTAAGAAGTTAAATGTCTTTCCCAGAGTACAGTCAGTAGGTGTTTGAGGAGGATTTGAACTCAAGTCTTCCATTCTAGGTGTACCACCTATACTCATTTGAGGAAATTTAGGGCCCAGAAGGAAAAGGTATGGCAGGAAGTATTTGGAAGGTCAAAGGAGGGAGAAACAGAATTGATTTTGTCATTGGACTATATTGCAGACCACCAGGAGCTTGAGATCACAAGTATGACATAGAGGCATGAGATAGTAGACATGATGGGGAACTTCCTGAATTCAGGCATCTGCTGGAGCTTTCTCTCTCTGACAAAAGAAAACCAATTAATAACTTCTTGACTTGCCTTAGTCCAAAGACTGCTGGCCTATACAGCTGCTTTTAAGCTGCTGAAAGACTACAAGCGTTATAAGTGCCCTCTGAATCTCACACCCTGGGGAAAAGCTCTGGTTACCCCATGCTAGTTGTAATGCTGGACAATGGATAAAGTGAGAGTGGGGAGGGAGAGAAAAATATTTATATGGAGAGGGCAAACTCCCCGAAGAGGCAGGAGGAGAGGAGAATATGTAAAGAGAACAGAGGAGCTTAGAAGTAGCTTGGGAAATACTCCTCCTTGTGGGGGGTAGGAGAAATATGGGAGGAGACGATAAAAAAGACATAAAGAAGTAAAAGAGGTAGAAAGAAACCAGTAAAGTGCAGTGCCATAGAAGCCAGGCTAAGAGAATAAAACCATCAGCAAACATTATCTGTAATGGGGATAAGTTAGAAGCCTTTCCAAATAAGATCAGGGGTGAAGCAAGCATGGCCATTATCACCAGTATTATTCAATATCATTCTAGAAATGCTAGCTATAGCAATAAGACAAGAAAAAGAAATTGAAGGAATTAAAATAGGCAATGAGGAAACAAAACTACCACTCTTTGCAGCTGATATGATGGTATGTATACTTAGAGAATCCTAGAGAATCAACTAAAAAAACTTAGTTGAAATAGTTAACAACTTCAGCAAAGTTGCAGGATATTAAATAAGGCCACATAAATCATCAGCATTTCTATATATTACCAACAAAGTCCATCAGGAAGAGATAGAGAAATTCCATTTAAAATAACTGCAGACAGTATAAAATACTTGCTAAGACAAACCCAGGAACTGTATGAACACAATTACAAGACACTTTTCATACAAATAAAGTCAGATCTAAACAACTGGAGAAATATTAATTTCTTACAGGAAGGCCAAGTCAATATAATGAAAATGACAATTCGATCTAAATTAATTTACTTATTCAGTGCCATACCAATCCAATTGCTGAAATTAATTTTATAGAGCTGGAAAAAATAATGACAAAATTCATCTGGAAGAACAAAAGGTCAAGAATATCAATCAATAAAAAAAAAATACATGGGAAAGAAGGTGGCTTAGCAATACCAGATCTCAAACTGTATTACAAAGTGTTCATCATCAAAACAACATGGTACTAAGAAATAGAGTGGTGGATTAGTGGAATAAATTAGGTACACAACACACAGTAGTAAATAACCATAGTGATCTAGTGTTTGACAAATTCAAAGATCCAAGATTTGGCAAAAAGAATTTTTTTTACAAAAATTTGACAAAAATTGCTATTGGACAGATTGCTGGGAAAATGGGAAAGCAGTTTGGCAGAAAGTAGACAGAGACCAACATCTCTTACCATATACCAAGATAAGGTCAAAATAAGTACATGATTTAGACATAAAAGGTGATTATCATAAACAAATTAGGGGAGCATGGAATATTTTCCCTGCCAGATTTATGGATAAGAAAAGAATTTATGACCAAACAAGAAACAGAGAGTATTATAGCATATAAAATGGATACTTTCAATTACATAAAATTAAAAAGGTTTTGCACAAACAAAACCAATGCAGCCAAGATTAAAAGGAAAGCAGGAAACTGGGAAAAAATTTTGCTGCAAGTTTCTCTAATAAAGGCCTTATTTCTAAAACATATAGAGAACTGAATCAAATTTATAAGAATGTGAGTCATCCCTCAATTGACAAATGGTCAAAGGATATGAACAAGCAGTTTTTAGAAAATGAAATCAAAGCTAGTCATATAAAAAATCTTCTATATCATTGTTGATTAGAGAAGTGCAAATTAAAACAACTTTGAGGCACCACCTCACGCCTATCAGATTGGTTAATATGATAGAAAGGGAAAATGACAAATGTTGAAAGGGATGTGGAAAAATAGGGACACTAATGCATTGTTGATGGAGTTGTGATCTGATCCAGTTATTCTGGAGAGCAATTTGGACTATAAAACTTCATGCCCTTTGGCCCAAGAAAACCACTACTAGGTCTGTATCCCAAAGAGATCAAAGAAAAAGGGAAAGGACATATTTGTACAAAAATTTTTATAGCAGCTCTTATTGGAAATTGAGGGGATGCCCATCAGTTGGGGAATGGCTGAACAAGTTGTGGTATATGATTGCGATGGAATACTATTATGCTATAAGAAATGACAAGCAGAATGCTTTCAGAAAAACCTGGGAAGACTTACATGAACTGATGCAAAGTGAAGTGAGCAGAACCAGGAAACCATTGTACACAGCGATAGTAATATTGTACAATGATCAACTGTGAGTGACTTGGGTATTCTGGGCAATACATTGATCTCAGGCAATTCTGGAGGATTTATGAAGAAAAATGATATTAACTTCCAGAGAAAGAACTGATGGAGTCTAAAACACATTGAAGAATACTTTTTTTCACTTTCTTTACTATTCTTGTTTGTTTGTGTTTTTTTGGTCTGCATTTTCTTTTGTACCAAGGCTAATATGGAAATGTTTTGCATGACTGCCCATGTATAATCTGTCAAATTGCTTGCCTTTGCAAGGAGAGGTGAGGGAAGGGAAGGAGGGAGAGAATTTGGAGCTCAAAATTTTTTTAATGTTAAAAATTTTTTACATGTAATTGAGAAAAAAATTTTAAATTAAAATGTTGTTGCTTTTATTTTTCAAACATCAACAAACATGAATATTTTGTTATGTTTAAGAAATGAGGGATGAATATGTGTATTATGTATATGCTATGAAACTCTGTTATGTATGGATTAGGTTTAAAATATATATGAAAATATATATTTTTAAAAATATAAATTAAATTTAACATGGTAGTTCCAACATTGCCTTACTTATCTGTCCTTCTAAGAACTTTGAGGAAAGGTTGATCAAAGTATGAAATGGTCCATAGAGGTCAAGGAGAACTTAGATTGAATGAAGGCAATTAGAGCTCCATATTGCAAGTACAGTTTCAGGAAAGTTGGAGGTGGGAAGGAAGTGGGGCAGATTGAAGGGGGTTAGTTAGGAAATATATGTTTGAAGGCAAGGAGAAAAAGGCAGCAAAATTGAAAGGGACAGTTATTTGTGGTAAAAAGGCTTTCTTAGTGGCTCTGAAATCATAATGTATTGGCAATTGCACACTCATGATGTTAGCTCTTATGCTAGGGATAAATAATAAAGGTAGTGGGGCAGCTAAATGGCACAGTGGATAGAGCACTGGTCCTGGAGTCAGGCGGACCTGAGTTCAAATCCAGCCTCAGACACTTGACACTTACTAGCTGGGTGACCCTGGGCAAGTCACTTAACCCCATTGCCTAACCAAAACAAAACAAAAAAACAAAAACAAAGGTAACCTAAGAATGAGATTGAGAAAGGGTGGGGACACACTTGTTAGCAGCAGGGTAAATGGTGTCAAACACCATTTGATGATGATTAAGGAAGGAAATAAAAAGACCCAAGAACTTTTGGTGGTTTCTGTCCAATTTGGTGGTTTCTGTCTCTAATTTAATTCCTCCTCCCTTCTTCCCTCTGCCTACACTTATTATCAATGGAAGGGACCTGTTAACTAACAGTCACCCCTAATATAGCTAGGTCCTGATTGCTATGAATCATAAATCCCACCAAGTGGTTGCATTCTTTGAACTCACACTACATAATTCCATTGGGTTGGAACCAATGACTATATTTCACATAATTGTAAATTTGAATAGTGTGAGTTAGAATACATTTTCAGACTTGTTACTCTAGCTCCCACTGTTGTTGACGGCTCTCTGACGTCCCAAGAGCTAATAGAACACAAAAGGATTGGAAAGAGAGATTCAATAGGCCTATTGTTTCTGATCCTACCATTTTTGTCAGGGTTGGAGCAAGAGTCTGGCCATTATGGCAAGGATCGTGTCAGGGCGCAGTTTTATGTTCCCGACTACAATATTCCCTTGCCGGTGATGCTTTAGGGGAATCTAGGAGGAAGACAATAAATAGGGTGGTCTTCAATCATCTTGAACAATGCCTTTGTCTCCTAGCCCCTACAAGGAGGAAAGATCATAAGATGTAGAGGTGGCAGAGACTTTAGAGCCATCTGGTCCAATGTTTCTCATCTTACAAATGAGGGAACAGCTAGAGAAGGGATGTAACTTGCCCAGGGTCACATAGTCATTTGCATAACCAAGATTCGAACTCAGTTCCTCTAACTCCAAATCCAAACCTCTTTCTAATGTACTACACGCTTTGGATGGCAAAGAACTACACTATAAATGGCAAGAGGACAGCATAAATGCCTCTGCTCCATTCTGTTTGACCACAAAAAACTTCTCATATGCTTGAGAGTTCAACTTAAAGAGACACTAGAAAGGACTCAGAAACCCCCAAGACAGGAAAGAGACTGTACAAATAAATAAGCACATACAAATCCAAAGCCTTGGCTTCCCTGCCACAAGACATTCTATCCTTTTAATAGCTTAACTTTGCGTCTGCTTAAATGGAAACATTCTCCAGTGTTTCTAGCTGCCGTGTAAACAAAGCAGAAGGAAGAAATGGGGAAAAGTGTGCATCTTTTTTCCAGTTAATATAAAGAGTAAGAGAAGAAATTCCTTGTTAGATCTCAAATGGAATCCCTCTCTGGAAGAAAGGGCAACACCCAAGCATCCCTATTGGCTATCCTGGTCTTATCCAGAAGGGATTTAAACTCAGAGAGGGAAGAAGGGTTCTCTGGAACAAAGGAGGGCAGAGGAGATCCAGGACAGGCTTAAGCCCTCAAGGGTGTTCTCCTAAGGTGACAAAAGAGTGGGGGTGTGCCCAGTAACTTCTGAGGTAAGGATCTCGATCTTCAAACCTTTACCTATGAGAGAGAGAAAGTGGCTGAAGGGGACAGTAGGCTTTAGAGACAATATGTTAGATGGGCAGTGAAGGAAAACAATTCTTCTACCCTGAACCTTCTCCCCCCCACCTCCAACCTGGATTTACCATTTGATGTTCACCACATCATTTTGATATTTCATGCCTCAGTGTCTGGAAAATGTAAACTTGCTGCCTATTTGCCTTGTGGGAATTTATTGAAATTGAATGAAAGAATATTGATAAAAATATATAAAAAGAAAGCGCTATCTTTGAACTCCTAGGAAGGCTGTCTTCTAGTTATTTGGCAAAAAACAAAACAAAACAAAAAAACCCAAACCAAACCAAACAAACTAATGTGAAGATATTTTTATTTTATTGTATTTCAGCAATGCTCTCTCTTATTATTATTATTGATTATGCTTTCTTTGGGGATTTTCTTTACAATTTTAATGGTTTTTATTGCTATCTTATCCTGTTTTCCTTCAGAAAAACTTGGGTTAGGATTTGAGTTCTTTTGCTTTTGATCAGAGTACTACACCAGTTTTTACCTTTGACTGCTAATTAAGAGGAAAAATATCTCTATAACCTTCCCATGTTCCCTTGTTATAACTTCACATTTCAGAAATGCTGGGGCATACTCCCGTTGAAAGCCATTCTTTGGCAACAGGCAAGCTTTCCTTTAATAAGTGCTGAATTTGAGTTACAAACAAGTGCAATGTATTGTGAGAAAAATCTCAAAGTAGTAATAATCAACCACTCATAATAACAATGAGCTAGCAATGAGGACTGAAGTTCTCTGGGTATTAGGGAGAATGTGTTGCTAGCAGTAACAATAATAGCAGGTATAAGGCTTTTTAAAGTTTTCAAGCCCTTTTACATATATATTTTCATTTGATTCTCACAACCATCCAGGGCAGTAGGTACTAGTATTATCCCCATTTTACAGATTAGGAAAATAAGGCAGAGAGAGGTTAAGTGAATTGCCCAGGGTCACACTCCGTCAGCATCTGAGGGAGGATTTCAGCTCATGTCTTCCAGAGGTATCTTAAGAGATTGTAGCATTATGTTGAGAAAGAACCTCTGATTCTCTGATTCTGTGAAAGCAGACAGCTCACCTGGTGAAAGCAAAGAGAATGCAAGGCTTAGTCCCCATAGTAGCAAGTGGTAGAGTGTGTTTCCATATAGAAACAGCTCTCCTCAGAATTTGTCATTTCCCAAACTCTGTCTAACTTGAGAGGCAGGGAAAGAGTGGAGAAAAAACTTGGGTATGTTTTTTTCCCCCGAGGGGAGGAAAAATCATTGGTGGTTGGTAAAGAATTTGGTTGGCATTATTTTATAGAGTGTTTCTTCCTTCTCATTGATGAATCATTCAACAAAAATGGATTGAGCCTTGCAGAATAAGTTCTTAGAGACTGAAGCGACATTAAGGATTATTTAGTCCAATCCTCACCTCTTACAGACAAGGCAACTGAGGCCCAGAGGGGTGAAGTATCTTGTCCAAGGTCACCTATTTAGACCCAGGTCTTCTCATTCAGTACCTTTTTCCCTGAGTAGCCTGATTTGGGCTGCTGCACAGTTTCCTGTAGAAGAAGAAAGCAAATTGTAGGGCTGCTCCCAAAATGTCTTGTGGTTGGAGGTTTTCTTTCAAAAATTTTGTTTTTGGTTTGAAGTGTGGGTAGTAGACTGTTCCCAAGAAAGTGCCTGTGGACAGTGTTCACTGCCCCTGTGGAAGCTATTGGCAGCTATTTGAGCCACAGATTGCAGAAGGTCTCATAGGGCAGGTCCAGTTTCTGTGTTATGCTAAGGATCCCGTTGAATATAGTATTTTTTTTGACTAGATCTATGATTTCCTTAGTTTAGAGAATTCCTAGGGAGAAAACTCCCTCTACTAATGCAGAGAGGTAAATAAATGACTTGCTCGGGTTCATATTGCCAGTATATATCAGAAGCAGGACTTGAATCTGGTCAGCCAACAAGAATTTATTAAGCAGTTATTATGAGCCAGCCATAAGATTGTAACCTGGGTTGGCCTTTTGAGCATGCCCAGTTTGGCTAACATGGAGCCCATGGTTAAAAAGATGGAAAAGAGAGTGACCTTCTTGGTCTTACCGGTTTTAAAGTAACAGGCAGCCAATTGAGGAAGCTACCCACACCCACATCATAGGGGACGTGGTAGGGGATGCAGCGGGGTCCATGTCAGCCAAACTGGTCATGCTCAGAAGACCAGCTTGGGTTATGTGATCATAGACTGAGAGCTGGAAGGGGCCTTAGAGATCATTGAGTTAGGCCTCCTCATATAGAGAAGGAAATTGAGACTGAGAAAGATTAAATAGCTTTCCCAGGGTCACATATTGTCTTAGGCAGCATTTGAACTTAGTTCTTCCTGACTATGAGGCCAGCTCTCTATTCTCTGAATGTCATGTTACTGCAACCAAAGCATAGCATTTGTTCCCTGTACAGGTCAGTAATCTTAGCCACACAGTTCCTTGGCCACGGGCTGCACCCCTCACCCCAATGACCCATATCTCTTTTTCTTGGTCTGGACCTATGATTTCATCATTGTAAGAACCTTGATCATTTGGATTGGCAACTCATCTGTGAGTAAATGTAGAGAGTTTCTTGGGGCACCAAGAGGTTTAGGGATTTGCCCATATTCTCACGTAACCCATACACAAGATTACCCAAAACAAACTAAAATTTGCAAATAAAAAACAGAGATGTGACTGTTATAGGTCACATCAATAAGAACATCCTCAGTTATCACGGTGCAGCTTCCCTCTACTTCCTCTCCTTTACTCCCTATACCCCCAAATCCACACCCAATTAGGTATATAGAGAGATGTGTATTTAGATAAATAGATATAGATATATTTTACATCTATAGCTATATATAAAACATTTAATTACATATAGATATAGATATATTAGATGTGCATAACTCATATTAAAAAAAAACAAAACCTAGCTCAGTATGAGGTTGGTCATAGATTCTTACCTATTTACTAACCAGCTTTGGCAATAAAATATTGGCTAAGCTGGTTAAATGCTGTCAGCGTGGTGGTCCTAGCTATATCCTACCAATGTGTGTTACTTGTCCTCAAGGAGACTGAGTGAATGAAAGTGAGTCTGTGTAAATTTACTGAGAATCTCGGAGAACTTTCCCTTTCAATGGTAGTTGGACCTTTTTAGTATCATCTTCGTATATGAAAGATGGCATATTTTGTTAAAAAGAACTCAAACTATTTTCTAGGATGTTACATTCTACAGCTGTCACTAGTAAAATTTTCCCCAGGGGCAAATGGTGGGGGATAGGAAAACTCCCCTGGAGTCTTAGTGTGGTGGGAAGGAAAGAAATAAGCATTTGTTAAGTGCTAGGCACCATGCTAAGCAAGTTACCAGTATTATCTTTCTGATCCTCACAACAACCCTGGGAGGTAGGTACTATTATTATCTCTATTTTACAGTTGAGGAAACTGAAGCAAGTAGAGGTTAAGTGACTTGCCCAGGGTCACATAGTTAATAAGTGTCTGAGGCCAGATTTGAACGCAGGTCTTCTTGACTGCAGGCCTAGCACTATGTACGGCTGGGGGAGAGTATACAAATCAGGACAGCACAGTTTCTCACCTGCTGGAAGTGGGTCTACCTAGGGAAGAAAGAGTGAATGGCCAAGATACTAATGGAAAAGTCCAGTTTAGGGTGGGTAGTTCCACTGCCGCTGGGGAAAGAGATGGATGGGGGTGGGGGAGGGAGAAAGTGCCCTCCAAATTTCCTGGTCTGGGCAAAGCCCAAACTACCCTGCCTTAGTTATAGATCTACCGACTTCTGTCCATATACAAAAGGACAGAAATTCCCACTCAGCAATGCCTGATCGCCAAAGGATGTAGAGGCTAATGTGTATTAGGAAGACAAGGATCACTACTTGTAGATTTTGGAGATAATGAATGGAGGGTATTGAGGAAGATAGAAGATGTATAAATAGTGTGATTTAGTAACAAGAGCATTGGATTTAAAGCACCTAGAGGTACTATTTATCACCTATGTGACTGAGAGGAATGATTATGAAATAATAAATTACTGGGGAGATTCCTGACCTTTCCCCAAAATTTACCCCCACCAAGGCTATCTTATCTAGGTGGAGTTGTTGCCTCACCTCTTTGGCATTTGACAGTGTCACTGACCCCTTTAATTAATTATATGCCAACATGATTAATAAAAGGATTAATTACCCAGAAATTATGTCTCAAACTTTTTGTACAACCCAGTGACCTTAGGTGAATCATTTGACTTTCCTAGGCCTCAGTTTCCTCCTCTATAAAATGGGGAGAGGGTGGACTAGATGACATCTACGGTCCCTTTATCAACTAAATTTGATATTCCTTTTTGGAGCCAAGTCTGGTTTCAAATTCCAGCTCTGCCTCTCACTAGTTGTGTGACCCTGGGCATCATTCAATTTCCCAGAACTTCAATTACTCAGTCTGTAAGAAGGGGGACAATACTACCTGTCTCAAAGGCTCTTTGCGTTCTGTGCATTTGTAAAAAAAAAGTGATTGGTAAACCAAGAGCTATGTAAATACCAACTATTAGTTAATATTAATATGCTATTAATTAATAATACCAATATTATCATTGTAATACCAATTTCTCATTCCTTCCGTCTCTCCGCTCTCTTTCGTTATAGTTAAAACTCCTATCGGGAAGTGATCTAAAGTCAAGAGAAGAGCAACCATAATGTTCTTAATTTGTATCTGGGACAAAATCTCATTTGGTCTAATTATAATTTGCCTAAGGAATAATGATTATACTTTATCATTATTTAGTACTTTTAACCTTTCAAAAATTTTCATAAACATTATCTCATTTAATTCTGACTATAAATGGACAAAGTAGATATGGGTAGATATTGTCATGTTTGGGTAAAACTTTTTTGGAGACAGCATGTTGTAGTGGAATTGTGGGAGTGATGGATTTGGAGTCAAAGACCCTGGGTTCAAATCCTAACTCTCTTCCATTTATTTCCTATAAAGCCTTAGGAAGTCACTTACCTCTCTGGATCTGAGTTTCCATATCTACAGAGCTATAACTAGAACTTTCTGTACGGGACAGTTGCTGTCAGTTGGGGATGGGGGATAGGAACACAGAAACTGTAAGACAGTGTCATGAGTGAGGAGAGAGGCTCACCTATTTGGATCATCTGGCAGCTTGTGATCCAATCCAATAAGCATTTATTAACTTTGTGCAAGGCTGTTCTATTAAGGCCAGCCTGAGGGCAGATCCTTATCCAGAGGGGCACAGGGTTTCTTGTCGGCCCTTGTTTTCTATCATTGGATTCAAGGTGCCATGCTTGCCTGTGGTAGTTGTGGCTGCTGACAAATGAAGGCTCAGGCCAGGTATCTGGCTTATACTGTGAGGAAAGAGGCCATGAGGAGGTCCTGGTTGGGGCAGAGCGAACAAGCCCAATTCTTTGGGCACTCCCCAGGAATGATCACACTGGCAGCGAGTCAGGAATCAATCATACTTTAATAAGGCACAAAGAGTAGAGGGGCAGCCGGCATGGGAAGTGGGCTGGGAGAGAGAGGCAGACAGCCTGGGAGGGAGAGGGGCCCCTAGAGCCATTTCAATAACTGCAGAGGGGAGTTGGGAACACTCTGGTAGCTTGGACCCATAGCAATTGGAAGAGTGCTCAAGGGGCAAGGCTTTGGGGTCCTATTTTAATAGGGTTCTAATGGGGGGATGGCCTAAGTCTTATCTGTACCACCTTAGGGTTGCCTATAATGTTTCTCTGGTTTTACTGTGAATGTCTGGTGCTTATCTGCAGCTTGCAGACCAAGGGCGATTCACTGGGGCCTACTTAGCTTTTCTTAATTTAGCACACAGTCTCCGAATGTGGCCTTAATCCATTTAGGAGGCGGTTTTGGCAAGTGACTTTTTTTGTTTCCTCCCTCACACTCTTAGTATCCATTTCCTATTGTTACTCCATACTGGCCACTTACAGCCTTATTTACTCTGCTAACTGGTGGGATGGTTGTGGGAACCACAATAAGATGTCATTTCAATCCAAAGGCACTGTACAGGACTCTGGGGACACAAGCAGTCTCCACCCTCTAGGAGCTTACATTCTGCTGGGAGGATAGAATATACAGATAGAAGCATCCCATATAGGTAATAATTTGAGGAGGAAGAGAGCCCTAATAACTAAGGAGATCAGGGAAGCCTTTTGGCAGAAGGGGGTATGTGAGCTTAGGTTTGAAGGAGGTAGGAATTCTAGGAGGTCAAAGTCAAGAAGGAGTTTACTCCAGTAGCTGACCGCTGCATGTGCAAAAGCACAGAGATGGGGGAGATAAAAGGTTCCGTTTAGGGAACAGCAATCAGGCCTGTTCACCTGGAAGGGAGAGAGCCGGAAGGGTAGTAGATGTGACATTAGCCTGGAAAGGTAGAATGGAGCCAGACTGTGAAGGGTTTTAAATGATAAGCAGAGGAATTTTATCTTACATTAGAAGTACAGTGGATCCAGAGAAGGTTTTTGAGCAGAGGAGCAGCCCGGGGGCCAGATTTCTGCTTCAGGAAGATCCCTTTGGCAGCAGCGTGGAGGCTGGATTGTAGAGGAGAGAGACTGAGATCTGGAGGAGACTGTTGTAATTCACTAGTTAAGTGCAGATAAAATCCTAGACTGGAGTGTTCCTCGTAAGAGTGGAGAGGAGGGGAGACACATTGTAGGTGCAGAATTAGTAAGACTTGGCAAGTAACTGTATGTGGGGATGAGGGAGAAAGAAGGGAAAATGAGGCCAAAGTTACGAACCTAGGTGAATGGAAGGATTGTGGTTCTAATGGTAATAATAACAACTAGCATACTACCTACTATATGCCAGGCACTGGGCTAAGCACTGTATAAATATTATCCCATTTGATCCTCACTACAACTCTGGGAGGGAGGGTGCTGTTATCCCCATTTTACAGATGAAGAAATTGATGCAAACAGAAGTTGTTAAGTGACTTGCCCAAGGTCATACAGCTAGTAAGTGTATGAGGCACATTTAAACTTGGGTCTTCCTGACTTCAAGTCCAGTACTCTATCCACCACACCAACAGATAGACAGAAGTTCAGGTTTAGAGGGGAAATCATGATTTCCTTTTAAATATGTTGAGTTTGAAATGCCTAGGAACTAACCACATGGAGATGTCTAATATTTGGTGAAGCAAGACTGGAGGTTAGGAGAGAAATTGGGGCTGTAGATCTGAGAGTCATTTAAAGAGATGATAACTGATGCCACAGGAGCAGATGAAATCACTGAGAAAACATGGCAGAGCTAGAGAAGAGGGTCCGGGAGAGAACCTTAGGATCATGCTTAGCTTTGGGACGTGGATGAAGATCCAGCAAAGGAGTTGGAGAAGCTGTGTAAGACTGGGGAGGGGGCAGCTGGGAGGAAAAACCAGGAGAGATCATTGTCATGAAATCCCAGAGAGGAGAGCGTGTCTAGGAGGTGATCGGCAGTGTTAAAACCTGCCACGAAGTCTCAAGAAGAGTGAAGACTGAGAAACAGCTATCAGGTTTTTTTTTCTTTTCAATTTTTAATTGAGGGAGGGGGTGAGAGGAGGGAGGATTAGCAACAGTGATGCCTCCCTTCCCCCCAAAAGAGGGCCACACAAACATATTTTAAAATGCCCAAAAGAGAACAGAAAGTGCAGAAGGAAGCACAGACAAGAGGATGTTTTGAAAGTAACATCAAGTTTTTTCTTATTAACTAGCTTCTAGTTAGGCTGTGCATGGCCCATCTAGGGAGCCCCACAGGAGTGGAATTGATCTCTCCTCCATAATGAGCATTTCTGTCCCTAGACAGGGATAACTCCAAATCCTTCCCCTGAGAAGTGAAGTCAGTGTAACCAGGAAGGACCAGTAGTTACCTGCTGACCTGACCCAAGCCAAGCAGGTTCATGTATCATGTATTCATGTATCCCTTCAGGCCTCTTCCTTGCTGCATGTATTATATGTGTGTGAGTGGAGAAGTTGGGTGGGTGGCATAATGGAGTGCCTCATTACTGGGTGGAGGAAGGCCTAGGATAAAGCCCCACTTGCCCTGCCCTGGTTATAGCTAGCATTTATATAGTGCATTAATGTTTGCAAAGTACTTTACATATGCTATCTCATTTGAACCACACAACAGCCCTGGGAGTTAGGGCTTATTTTACAGATCCCCATTTTGCAGATGAGGAAACTGAGGCTGAGAGAGACTCTTAAGAGTTTTACTCATCTGCAAAATGATAGGGCTAAACCAGATGAACTCTAAGGTTCCCTTCAGATATTAATCCTACAGTCTCAACTTGAGAGATGAGGAAATGTGGAGAAATGAAGTTAAATTCCAGAGGTTACATAGCTTGTTGGCTCTCGGCTAAGCTGACCCAGGGCCAAGCTGCTCTTTTCTCTGAGCATCTGAGCATCCTCTGAGTGTCACTTTTCTCTGAGCATGTAGTAATTACAACAATCTTCACAGAACTTTGCAAAGTATTTTCCATATAGCAACACTGTGAGGTTGGTAATACAAGGATTGTTATTCCCATTGTGGGAGGTAGAGACTAAGGGTCATAGAGGATAAGGCATTTGCTTAAGGTCACACAAATAAATGTTGGAGCTGGGATTTCATCTCAGGTTTCCTGACTCTGAAGCTAGTGGTCTTTCCCCTTTATGACATTGCCTTTTTTTTTTTTTTTTAACACCATGTTGCGTCTCACCAAGCACCGGATTGTTTCTGGTTCCTATCAGGAAAAAACATGTTGCTGACAGACAGTTGTGGAGTTTCAACGTCTATCCAGGGTGTCACAATCTCAATTATCTTGATAATTCCAGCCCAACCCCCTCAACGACCTTCTGTCTGTTGAAATTAAAGAAGAAGTTTGACTGGATTATCCAGAAAAAATGGTCTCAGTTTTGGATTCTGCTTGGCCCCCAAGTTCAGGGGACCTCTCAGAAATATTCATTTTATTTTGAGTTGGCTGGATTTGATATTCACTTGACTTTGACCAGGGATTTCCACAATTGCCGTGGTAACGTTTATAAAAATAAATGTAGCTCTGGGTGATGGATATGACACTGAGGTAAAGTCAACACATGCTGAATGGTTTCCCCATCTAAACGCAGGTCAGCACCTTGCTGCTTCAAGTCAAAGGCCATCGCAAAGTCACCTAAATTAGATCAATGGGAGCAAAGTGCAGAGAAAGAATCTGAATGAGCTCAGAGGGAGAGTAAATGGCCCCTCTGTGCTGAGGTCCTACCCGGCTCGGTCTTTTTCCCATAGGGAGCAGCTTGACCCAGCTTCCTGTAATGATGTGGGAGCTGGGTCAGACTTCCATCACAAAGCATGATAGACATGTTCTCACGGTGCTAGGACGCTAGACACTTAGCTGGCTCAGCTGATGGGTGAAAAAGTTGGTTGATAGAGTCCTACCTTGGTCAGGAATTCTGACTCCATCCCTGTGGCTGTAACTCTGGGAAGCATTCAGGATTGCCATATCTCTTTCGGCTGTGAAAGAATAACAATTTGTTTGTTAAGGCCTGTTAGATCTCTCAATGGGAAGAAATGTCTTGGCAGAAGGAAAGTGTGTGTGGGGGGGTAGGGGAATAGGAAGGGGGTTGTCAAAAACAGAGACAAGGTCTTGCCATTGGTTCATTTGTCTCTCCAAAATATCAGGATCTGCTACTGGTTATTATGGACACGTCAGTCTCTGTGGCCGTCAGACACTTTCTTGAAAGTTAAAACATTGATATCAATTTTCCCATCCCATCAGAGCAAATTTCTGTAGTTCTTGTTGAGTTTAGAAATATACCTGTGCTGGAGTGAACAGTATTTTAAACCTGATTTTCTAGCAGTATTTGAAACCAATCATTGGGCAATTCTGATACTCCTGTGGGTTGGGATAGAAGGCTAAATTAAAATGCTACTCCTATTTCACAGATGAAGAGATTGAGACATGAATTGGGGAAATAACTAGAATCATATAGTCAGTAGGAAGAGAGACAGAGATTATGTATAACTCATTGGTGTCTGCCCAAATGCTTAGACCATTAGGAATATCTTCCTAAGTGACTCTTTTGGAAATCACAGATAGTGGAGTTCTAAAACCAGAAATGGTGCCTTCATTTATACCAATTTGTGGTTAATGATAATGTTGGGGTGAGGGAAGAGGGGGAAGGAGAAAACCCTGTCATTAAATATAAATATCTGTAGCAGTGGCTAGAAATTGGTTTTAGCTCTTTGTTCAGGGCAGACAGTATTATTCATTCCTATCCCAGTGTGCCAGTTTCTTTTCAGAGAATTTGAATTGAAAGTAAGTCATCTAAATACTGGTTTGGAGAAGTCATCTACCATCCCCCTGTCCCTACTCAGACTTTTATCTAAACTAGGAGTTTTTAACCTTTTTCATGTGTGTAACATGGACCCATTTGATAGTCTGGTGAAGCATATAATGTTTTTGAGTGCATAAGATAAAATAAATAGAATTCTAAAGGAAGCCAATTATAGTGAAATACGATTATAATATTTTTTTGAGACAATTTTGGTTAAGTGACTAGGGTCACGCAGCTTGTAAGTGTTTGAGGCTAGATTTGAACTCAGGTCCTCCTGACTCTCGGACCAGTACTCTCTCTACTGTGCCACCTAGCTGCCCCCTATCAAAATACTTTTTTAAAAAGTTCACAGATCTCAGGTTAGGATCCCTACACTAAGCCATCCCAGATAGGCAGTAGTTTCTCCAGTTTAATCCAATAGTTGAACAATTTAACACTCTCCATTGTTCTCCTAGGAAAGGAAGTCTATAACTTCCCATGTTAACAAGCACACTTCTTTGATGGGAAAAAGTTTCCATTGATCTATAGTTTATCATTCAATGAGACTGGCAGTAGCAATGCCAAGGGAGAGTAGCAATAGGATTTACTGATTGATTAATATAGCAATAATTGGCATTTATGTAGATTATCGCATTTGAGCTTCATGGAAACACTGGGAAGTGTTGTTATTCTTATTTTATAAATGAGGATACCAAGGCTAAGACTGGCCTGTGCCCATAGAGCTAGTAAGTATCAAAGATAGGATTGGAATCCATATTTTCCTGACTCCAAGTCCAGTGGTCTAGCCACTATAATATGCTGCCTTGAAAATTCTAGTTAAGTACCCATGAAATGCCTCGAATCCCTTACTTTCAAAAGAAAACTCTATTCCTTTTAAGTTTAACAGGGAAGAAAACATTCAACTTATTTGACAAACCGCTTAGTGGATTTTTTCAATACATGTACACTAACTCAGACTGAGTCTGCCTGTAGGGAACAGACAGCAAGAAATGATCCCATTTAGGTGACGATCAGGAGGACTGAACTCATAGATCTCCCAAGAAAATGGGGATCAGCTGGTGTTCTGAGTCTTATTATTCATAGCATCTCATGGCCCCTCAATGCTATCCTAAGCAGAACTAGAGAAATTGTGGATGTAAAAGACGTACTAACTATCATCTTCTCTGTTGCCTAGGAAGCTGGCAGGGAAGTTTTATAATATTTTCCTGTGGGCTTTCCATTACATTTCCTGGGAAACTGTTTCTCATTTTAATAGTCCTCAAAATTAGGAAAATCTTCTTCATCCATTAGTGGTACTTCTTTGAATCACTAATTTCTGTTTTGCGCTCCATCTGTCCCCTTCTCTCACCAACAGACATCTGTCTATACTGAAAAATTTGGTTGCGTCACCTCCTTCCCTACATGTTAAAACAACGAGGAAAACGTCTTTGCTTCAGTGTGTAGGCTGGAAAATTCAGAAGAATTCTTTTTTTCCTCTTATACACTTGACAGATGTGCTAGGTTGAAAAGGTCCCCTTGCCCCCCAATTTCTTTTGAGCAATCAGCCTGTGCAGGAAAATCTGAGAACAATGTGTGGAATCTTTGGGGCTGTAATTAGCACATCATGTTGCAGCTGAGGATGACGAGTAACACTGGGGGCTAATGCTAGGGTTCCTGGGGGTTCTCATCTTCCAGTCTCCAAAAACAAACATTGTAAAGGAAGGTTTTGGGCAGCCCTTCTGTGGTTTATGGCAAGAGTTTGTGGGCTATTTTGCATTGATTCAAAACTTCTTTGGAAAGTCATCTGCACTCGATTTGTGCCCCAGAAGATTAGTGAGATGAAAGGGACAGGGAGAGAGGAGGAGTTAACTTTTACAGCTTTGTTTTTGACCAGAAAGGGGGAGTTTTTGACAGTGGCACGCAGTAGGTGCTTACTTGCTGGAAACGAACAAATGATTTGCAAATAACTCCCAGATCTCTATATCTGACCTTAATCTCTCTCATGAGTTCCACTTCTCTATTTGTTGGATATTTTTAAATGGATGTCCCCAAAACATCTCAAACTCAACCTTTCCAAAACTATCTAGTCTAATCCATAGAAACTGAGGCCCAAAGAATTGGCGTTATTTGCTCAAGATCATGTTAGCAGCAGAACCGGAACCAGGCTATGGTTAATGCTGTTTTCATATTTACATACATTCTGTTCTCTGCTCTTTTCAGAATGGATACAAATACAGTTCCTTCTTTGTAGGAACTTTTATTCTAAGGTCTTGATGGATATAAATGTGCCATCTAAATTTCCTTTTGAATTTATTTCTTATTGAGTCTCCCCTCTCCAACCCTCTAATCCCTCTGCTTCTTATCTTTCTTGTCACTGTTGAGAGTACCACCATCCTCCCATTTTTCTAGGATTGTAACTTCAATGTCCTTCTTAACTCTAATGCAAATAGTTGTCAAATCTTATTATATCTATTTCTATGACATCTCTCATATACATCTCCTCCTCTCTGCTCAGACAACTAACATCCTAGCTCAGGACTTCATCACTTCTTGCCTGGACTGTGGACATAGACCTCTAACTTTTTTCTCTGTCTGAAGTCTCTCCCCACTCTAATCTAGCCTCCACGCAGCTGCCAAAATGATCTTTCTGAAGTACAAATGTGACTGTGCCACCCTCTCCTCAATAAATAAACTCCACTGGTTTCTTAATGACCTCTAGAATAAACTATAAACCTCTCTTTTTTGGAATTTAAAGTTCTTTATATCCTAACCCCTTCTTATTTTAATGGTCTTCTTATCCATTACTCCCACGCATGCACTCAACAGTTCCTCATAAACAACACTCATCTCCATCTCCATGCATTGGCTATCCTCCATGTCTCATGGAACGCACTTTCTCCTTGCCTCTGCTTCTTGAAATCCCTGGTTTCCTTCAATTTAGCTCAAGCACAATTTACTATAGAAGCCCTTTCCTCCCTCCCCTCCCCACCCTGGTTGCTAGTACCTTTTCCTCTATGGTTACTTTGTCTCTACTTTGTATGGATCTTGTGTATACCTATATGTCCATGTTGTTTCTCCCATTAGAATGTAAGCTCCTTGAGGGTAGACAATATTTTTCTTTTTTTTTTTTGTATCTCTAGCAATTAGCACAGTGCCTTACACATAATAAGTGCTTAACAAATGCTTGTGGATTTATTTATTAATTAATTCACATCCTCCAAAATTCCCCAGGCAACCCAAGTTAGTTGCAGAATTCTACTTCTAAGAGGATAGTGTGTTAATTAGTAATTGGTAATTTTCAATTGTTATTGCTAGGTTAGTACAGGAGTAGAGTTTAAAATGTAGTTGTTCATTTTAAAAACCTGTAAGTTACATGTCAATGTAATCAGGTTCTGATCCATTTCAACTTGATAGGAACCTAGAGTTATAGAAAAACAGAATGGGGAAATAGTTTGTAGTACTCAGAGGAAATGAGTTGTGAACTTCTATCCATTGCTTGAGGTTAAGAGTCTGTCATCAGTCTCCCAGGGCCATAGGTCCCATGATGGCAGTGGAAGCAGGGCAGCTAATATCTGGCTTCAACGTCCTGTTCTGGAAAGCTACCAGGGGATAGTGGACCCATGTGTTGTGTCATTTCCTTGGAAATTCTTGAAATCCATGAATGAGGACTGGGGGGAGGGGTGCCGGAAGACCTAGGTTTGAGTCCTAACTTTGTCACTTACTGGCTGTGTGATTGTGGGCAAATCAGTTGACTTCTCTGGTCCTCAGTTTCCTCATCTGTAAAATGTGTGGTAGGGCTGGACACAGTGGCCTCTAACTCTGCCACTCTATGGTCCTGTGACTCTTTTTTTATTTCCTCCTCTGGATACAGGCCTCCAGGAAGAATCTATTCTCCTTGGCTCCAAGGAAGCGCATGATGGGTTTCTACCATATATTTTATTTCCCTTTGGGGCTCCTGCTCTGGTCCATATTACAGACAGCATCAGCTCCAGCAACTCCTGACCCCGTCATCTGCAGCAATCAAGAGAAGCAGGTTATGTTTAGCCACACCTACAAGATTGATGTACCGAAGTCCTCCCTGATCCAGGTGGAGGCTGATCCTGAACCACTCAGAGATGAGGGGGGAACGCTGCTCCTCCCTGGGGAGGCCGGTGAAGATCAGAATATCATCTTCCGGCACAATATCCGCCTTCAGACCCCAAAGAGAGACTGCGAATTGTCAGGCAGCCTCCAGGACCTGTTGGCCCGGGTGAAGAAGCTGGAGGAAGAGATGGCAGAGATGAAGGAGAAGTGTGGGACTCAGCAGTGCTGCCAGGGAGCCCCAGGTGAATGCATGTCTTGTCTTCTGATGGATGGTTCCATTGTGATCCATGGTCCATGATGCCTGTGGCATTCCTAGTCGTTGCTCTTGGGTCTTCATGGTGCTGTGGTCCTGTGCATAGACAGGAGCTTCATGGGTAACAGCTCCTGGGAACCTAAGCCGGGTGAGGGCCAGGTTCCAGAGCTCTGAAATTGCCCTGAAGCCTCATAAGGATTTCAGTCAAGAATTATCCAGCTACATATTTAGTTCATGACCTCCCTATCAGGAAGTCTCATTAGTTCTCTGGAATCATGGTGGATTGTTTTTTAAGTTTTTAAGTCTTTCTAAGCGCTTCCCTTTTAGGATATGGCCAAGTGGGAATTTGTTTTGCTTAACTGTATTACAAGGGTTTTCTTGGAGCAAAGGGAAGATGGGGAAGAGAGAAAATAAATGTTTGTTAATTGAAAAAAATCCAATTTAGTAACTATATATATATATGAAAAAAGAATTCCCCAACTGGTCATACAGTTAGCTATGTGGCATAGGGGACAAAAGGCCAGACTTGGAGTTAGGAAGATCTACATTTAAAACTTGGCTCAGATACTTACTAGACACGTGATCTTGGGCAAGATTTTTAACCTTTCTCAGCCTCAGTTTCCTCATCTATAAAATGGGGATAATAATCACACCTGTCACACAGGGTTGTTGTGAGAATAATTTGAGATACAGAATGTAAAGCACTTTTCAGACCTTAAGGTGCTACATAAATGTTCGCTATTATTATTCCCTACAAATCCAGCCTTAGCCCCAAGGAAGATGTTAACAGTCTGAATTACAAACAGTAATAGAGTTCTATTTTTTAATTAAAAACACAAAGAGGCCCCAAATGTTCACTCAGATATTATATGCCGTTTTGCATATTATTTTATTTAAAATGTAAATGCTGTTTATTTCATTCAGATAAAGCTTGCTTAGAAGTCTCTTAGAGCTGGAAGGGATCATAATATACCTCGCCCTGTTTGCCTCAGTTCTTCAACTGTAAAATGAGCTGGGGAAGGAAATGGCAAACCACTCCAGTATATCTGCCAAGAAAACCCCAAACGGGGTCACAGAGAGTTGGATACGAATGAAATGACACAATAACAATAACAACAACAACAAACAACAGTAACAACACCTTCCTCATTTTCAAAAATAAGGAAACAAAGCTGGGAAGGTGAAACAGCTTACCCAAGGTTACAGCAGGGCTCAAATTCAAACCCAAGTTTTCTGGCACTCCTTCCATTGGGCCACACTGCCTTGCCTCCAGTGGACCTTGTTGCTTTCTCCATAGTGTCCTATGGCCTTCCTCCTCCAAATTTGTCCAGTTGTTAACTCTTTTCCCCGGGGCTCCATCATCCTTGGCTTCTTTATCTACAATGCTACCCACCACCTTGTGATGTCAATATGGTTGGATTCTGCTTAGAGTTAAGACAGAGGACTGGACAGAGGCAACTTGGTGGGAGGGCAAAGTAAGTGTGGGGAAACAGTATGAATAAAAAGTGGTACTTCAGGGGCCACCATATCTCTGAGAAGGTAGAGTAAGTCACAGACCCTTTCCCAGCAAATTAATATGAGTGGGGGTGTGTGGGTGGGGGTAGTCTATTTTTGGTGGATTACTCAGTACTCATGCTATTTCTGAGTCCTCATGTTTCTGAAGGAGCTAAGCTTCCTTCCCTCTCTCATCCAGTCCCTCCCCCACCCCATCACCACCTTGGCTGAGATCTGCCCCCTAGTTTTCTGTTCTTTCCTTAGGGTCCTAAAGGGTAGGTACTTGCCTGGAGGCCCAGACTCAGAGAACAGGCATTTCTTGGTAACTGAGGCAGGAAGTCTCTTTCTTTTAGTTCCAAGCTCTGGGTTTTAATGATGAGAGATGCCTTGTCTAGGTCATTTGGTTCCACAGTTGACTGGCTGCCTATCACTGTGCTCCATGCTATGGTGGTCTATCTTTTTTCGTCTTGGGGCCCAATTAGATTCCTGTCTGACTGAAAGTTAACAAAACCTACCTTGATTATTTAAGAGGTGGAAAGAGAGGTAGAATAGCATCCCTAATATAATGCACATGGAGTCATTGTACATGGGGTACAGATGTTCCAAAAGGAAGGGAAGATGGGCATAGTCCACTTTGGAAACTCATTGTAGGAAGAAAGGGAGGCAACATAGGAAGCAGGAGAGGGCATGAGAGGATAGGAAGTCATGGAGGTCTTGACCATGTGCAATATGGCAGCAAGGATGAGGGCCCACAGTTAGAGATTCAAGACTTTATTTACACTGTTAATCTGCCCATCACTTACCTCTGACTATAGACACAGTGAAAACTGACATCTGTGGGAAAAAACCCCAGTACCTGCTTAATCCCCCCAAAGATATGTTTATCCCTGGATAACCGTGGGATTTAGAATAGGAAGGGACCTTTGGATTCATCTTAATCCATTACTCTCATTTTATACGCGAGAAAACCAAGGCTCAGGAAAGGAAAGAAACTTTCCCATCGACGCAGAGGTAGTAGGCAGCAGGGCTAGATTTTGAATGCAGATCTTCTGTCTCCGGAGCCAAGGTTCTTTCTACTCTATTATACAGCCACATGGCTGTTTTGTACCATCTTCTAGTTGGGTCAGAACCACCATCCTTGACTTTTATTTGGCCTTAATTCAGAGAGCAAGACTCTAGCCTTGAATAACCCAGCTTTATATAACAAGGAAAAGCAGGATTCCTTGCTTCATGAACCAGGAGACCCGAAATCTAATTAAACTTTCAGTCTTGGGGAAAATTAGCCCCTGCCTCTTTCTGTGATTAAGTTCTTCTTTGTATTATTCTACTAGGTCTAGTGATCTAACATCTTTCAAAGCAGTTAGAGTCCCTTTTGCAACAAGCAGAAAATAAGAAAACCTAGAGTAAGAATAAGAAAGTTATTGGATCCTAATCTTGTCACTGCCACAGCTGTGTGACTATGGACTCTATTTAATCTTTCTGATGCTCAGGTCTCTCATCGAAAAAACATTAGGATAACTACGCTGCTTACCTCATAGCATGTTGTATGGATCAGATGAGCTGATGCATAAGAAAGCACTTTGAAAACTTTAAACTAGGGCCATGTAAATCTAAGGTATGAGGATTAGTCCTATGGTTTCTCTGGAATAGTGACCTCCCGGATGAGGAAACTCCCTCACTCTCAGTGCAGCTCAGCACTTCCTCTCGAATAGATCACCTTAGAGAGTTATTAGAGCATTGACAAGTTCAATCACTTGCTGAGGGTCACAGAGCCAGTATATGTCAGAGGTGGAACTCCAACCCAGGGATTCATCATTCTAAGGTCAGCGCTCTATCCCTTATATCATATTACATCTCATGAAAGTGAGTTATTATTATTATTATCGTTATTATAATGTATTATGGATTTACCATAAGAGGCAACCATTGTGTAATGGATAGAGAACTGACCTTGGAGTTACAATTCTCTGTTACTATATGTTGTAGGGTAGATGCCGGTCTATATTGGCACTATGAGTTTCCTCGCTGGGATTTCTCCAAACAAACAAAATCACAGGTCTGGGCGCCTGTTACCACTCCCTCCCCCCACTAAAAAAAGAGAATCATAGAGAAGGAAAGCATCAGGAGAATTCATATAATTGTTACCTGGAGTGAGAAGAAACGGGGAAATGAGATGGTTTGTCTAATCTTACGTTGGAGAACTGAAGAAGTGGACTGGGTGATGGGTTTTGGGGGAGTCTGAAATAGGTTGGTTTCAGGCTTTGCTTCATCACTCCCAATTAACCACTGTTTACTTGAATCTAGCACCCACCTCTGGCTCCAAAGCATATCTGAATCAATGTCGATAAATAGAAGAGATGAATGTTATTTCTCTAAGATTTCCAGGGAAGAAGATTCTCAGGTCTCCCTTGGTGTTTCCAAATCATCATTATTTGTTTTTTCTTTTCCCCATCTCCCCACTTGCCCCTCCTTCTTTCTTTGTTCTTTGGAACCTGATACTTTTCTGCTCAGGCCTCAGCAACCTCTGCAGTGGGCATGGAGTTTTCACCCAAGACATTTGTGGGTGCAGGTGTGATGAAGGCTGGGAAGGCCCTGACTGCTCCCGCCCCAGCTGTCCTGGGGGGTGCAGCGGCCATGGGCGATGTGTGGATGGCCGATGCGTTTGTGATGAGCCCTACATTGGGGAGGATTGTGGCTACCTGCCCTGCCCTGAGAACTGCAGTGGGAATGGAATCTGTGTGAGGGGCGTTTGCCATTGCCATGAGGATTTCACATTGGAGGACTGCAGTGAGAAGAGATGTCCCAATGACTGCAGTGGCCATGGCTTCTGTGACACAGGAGAGTGTTACTGTGAGGAGGGCTTCACCGGCCTGGACTGCTCCCAGGGTGAGAAGCATCTCTTCCTAGGCTATTCCTATTCCAACTTTTCCTCTCTTCCTCCATCCTTCTCTACTTCCCTCTTTTCTCCCTTCCTCCTTCCATTTCTCCCTCCCTTCTTCCTCCCCTCCCTCTCTGCCTCTCTCCC
>NW_020954567.1:13799289-13823051 GCF_900497805.2 Vombatus ursinus
TCCTTCCTTCCTTCCTTCCTTCCTCCCTCCCTCCCTCCCTCCCTCTCCAGTTTGTCAATGTTCTTCTTAAAATGTGGTGCCTGAAACTGTATATAATACTCTAGATGTGGTCTGACCATGGCAAAGTACGCTGGGACTATCATGTCCCTTGTTTTTCGACATCACTTGCCTTCCTCGGTTACCTTCCTGGGTTGTCCCCTAGCCTCCAGGAAAGGACTGAGGACTTGGGAGCAGCTTAATAAATCCATACTGATGGATTCCTCTGTCTCTCCACCCTCCTTTTGTTTCTAGTTCCCACTCCCCAGAGTCTGCAGCTACTCAAAAGCACAGAGGACTCTCTGCTGGTGCATTGGGATCCAGAAGTGGATGTAGACCATTACCTGCTCAGCTACTATCCCCTGGGGGTGGATACTTCAATGAAGCAGGTTAAAGTCCCCAAAGATCAGCTAAGTTATGACATTCACAACCTGCAGCCCAGCACCAAGTACATTATCAACTTACGCAATGTGAAAAAGGGGATTTCCAGTAACCCACAGCATCTGCTGGCCTCTACAGGTAAGGGACATAGGGATGACAGGCCATGAGAAGACCCTCACTCTGCCCTCTACCCCCGAACCAGATGAAAAATCATCCAAACCATATCTTTGCATCTGTTAGCAGCCGACAAAGTAAGTGCTGGATAGATACAGACAGACAGACAGACAGACGGACAGATAAGACATTTATTAAGCCCTTACTATGTGTCAGGCACTGGTCAATTACCCTTAGATCAATATAGATTTTACTATCTGGCTCCCACATTTAGGCAGTTGAGTGTCCTGACCTGTGCCTAAATTCCAAGGTAGTTCTACAGCAGGGGTTCTTAACCTGGGATCTATGAACTTGTTTTAAAAGGTATTTTGATAAATGCATTTCAAGATAATTGTTTTCTGTTGTATTCCTCTGTATCTTATTTTATGCATTTAGAAACATTATTCTGAGAAGGGTACATAGTTTTCACCAGAATGCCAGAGTGATCCATGACAGTGTAAAGGTTGCCTCTGGGACTAACTTGTGAGGTTTTGAATTGGGTAAGCCTTGGAAAGCCTGTAGCATCTTAATGTTGGGAGGGCAAGGGAGGTGGGATTTGTTCCCTACAACTTACCAGCTTCCCATACCCAATGAAACTTCTTGGAGTACCTTGAGATCCCCAAGGGATCTTAGAACATCAAACCCCAGATCCTATGCCCTCAACTTCTTGAGTGACTGTGGCCTTCTTGGGTCCTCCTCAGTTGTGGTTTGGTACTGGAGGGCCCAAGCAGCTCCTGAGTCACACCTAGATTTGAGGTCAAAGTTCAGCCACCCCATGCATAACACTGTTAGGCAGAAGACTTAAGTGCTGCCTAATTTGACTTACTTCAAGGATTTATGAAGGCAATCAAGGTAGGCATGACCACAGGAGACCAACCATTATTGGCCTTGGTAGATAGTCTTCATGAGTTCTTGAGACTGAAAAATTCTTCATCTGATCACCAGCCTTCTCCAAACTTAATTAGGCTGGTCCTCAGATACCAGGCACAGTCTGTTGCTAGGCCAAAGCCCAAAACCTGTCCAGTTTGGTAAGACTTACCAGAGCTTATGCTTAGCTGGCAGAGCTTTACAGGGTCATTGTCATGTCACCATGACTCAATGAGGCATCCTAGCATGAATCTTACCTTGGGAGAAAAAAGGAAAAATAAGCATTGAGTGACTTGGCAACCCCTGGTGTGGAATTTGTTCTTCTCAGTTACTACAAATTATTAACAAGAAAGAGGACTGGAGATTCAAGTGACTCATCTTCCTAGGTGGCAATCAATTGATTGATAAGCATTTATTAAGCACCTACTGTGTGATAAGCACTGTAGTGGGTGCTGAGAATACAAAAGAAAAAGATGAAGTAGTTCCTGCCCTCAAGGAGTTTATATTCTATTGGGGAGACATATAAAAGTACATACATATATTTATATTTGTATATATACACATATGTGTATATACATATATACATACATGTATATACACAGTGTATGCATACACACATATGTACTCATATAAATGTACATATATATAAACCCATATGTATTATATGTATATGAAAAATACAAAGTCAACAAGGAAAGAGTACTAGTGGTTGGAAAGGTCAGGAAAACCTCATGTTGAGCCAAGTTCTGAAGGAAACTGGGAATTCCAAGAAGCAGAGGAGAGGAAGGACTGTGTTCCTGGCATAGGGGACAGCTTGTGCAGAGATAAGGAGATAGAAAGTGGGATTTCATTTTGAGAGGAACAGAAAAAAGTTCCAGTTAGGCTGTAGAACACTTGAAGGGGAGCAATTTCTAATAAATAAGACTTAGAAAGGTAGGTTAGAGCCAAGTTCTAAAGGACTTGAACAATATAGTCCATTCTATCATGGAAAGAACACAAACTGTGAAGTCAGAGGATCTGGGTTAGATCCTGTCTCTTATTCTTATGCCTTGTGTGACCTTAGGTAAGTCATTCGACCTCAGTTCCTTCTTCATCTGTACATTGAGGGGGTTGGACTGTATGACTTCTGAGGTCCCTTCCAATTCTAAATATCATTTTCTGGTTATGTGGGAATGGACTGAAGAGGGAGAGACTTGAGGAAGGCAGCTTGAATTGGAGGCTAATTCAATATTATTTATAACAATAATAATAGCTAGCATTTATATGGTGCTTAAAGCTCTTTACATACATTATCTCATATGATTCTTGCAACAACCTTGTGAGGCAGGTGTTATTATTATACCATTTTACAGAAGAGGAAACTGAGGGTGAGAAAGACTAGTCACTTACCCTGGAAGTAAGTCAAGATGAAGGGAGAAGCCTGTTATTATGCCCCCCCCCTTGAAATAGCTAGGAGATAACAAAGTGTTCGTTTAAGAATGATTAAACAGCATCTTAAAACTGTTTGGTTGCTATCCTTGGTTTCAGGCAGAGTAGGTGGCACTTCGACCATTTTCAACTAATGAGTAGCAATCTATTTCTCAAAGATCTTAAGAGGAAGAAGGTTTAAGTAATCTTCCTTGCTCCAAAAACTCATAAAATTCCCTAACCATGAAATTTGTCTTTATGTCTCTCCTGATTCAAGTTAAGCCCATTTTCTCTGGTTTTGTCCTCAGGGAGAATTTGGCCTGGGAGTCACTTTTTCTAAAATGTTTTTAAATATAATTATTAAGTTTCTGCTATCCTGTTTGAAAAATCATCCCAATTTCTTCAAACTTATCCTTCTTTCATAACCTTTTTCATTAGTCTTCCCTGGAATCATCTCAAGTTTTTCCCCCTTAGGTCAAATCTCTAAGAAAAAATTTTTACATAAAAATTATTTATATATTTTTTATGTCACCTTAATTTCTAATACATCTTTCCCTCTACCCTGACTTGGTGAACCATTCTATGTAATAAACAACAACAAAAGAGGAAAAAAACAGTTTAGCAAAAGTTACTGATTCTGACAGTATATGTCATGTTCTAAACCCATACTCTCCTACCTCTGTGAAGAAAGGAAGGAATTATATTTTCTTCTCATCTCTTCTGCATTTTTTACTCCCACCTCCAATCAATTGCCAAATCTTGCATCTCTGGCATCCATCTCCTCTCCACTTTCTCAGCAACCATCCATGTTCAGGCCTTCATTATCCCTAGTCCAGGCTATTTTAATCGTCTTCTAATTGCTTGTCGGCCACCAGGGCCTTCTCCTTTCAATCCAGCCTATCAAAGTGTTATTTCTAAAGCATCTGACGATGTCACTCTCCTATTCAAGAAGCCTTGACTTTGCACAGCCCTCCTTCACTTAAATCCAATTCACTTGTGTGTCATGGCATCTCCTCCCTTGATGTCATGGTCCTTTTCGAGGACAAAGGACAAACAGCAGCAGCCTCTAGGATAAAATAAAAAGTCTTCTGTTTGGTTTTTGAAGCCCTTCATAATGTAGTCAGACAGTATGTTATTGAGTATACCTTCAGAGTTCAGAAGGCCTGGGTTCAAATCCTATCACTGACGCGTGTTGTTTGTATGACCATGATCAGAGAAGGTGCTAATCTACATTTGCAGAAGGAGTGTCCTCATTGGGAGTTAGCTACAGCAGCAATTCTCAAATTTTTTGGACTTAGGACTCCTTTGCATTCTTAAAAACTGTTGAGGATCTTCCCCCAAGAGTTTTTGTTTATGTGAATCGTATCCATCAATTTCTATTAGATCTAATCAGATCAACAGCTAATTTGAAATTAAGACATCTTCGTATTATTATGAAAATAATTTTGACCTCAACTGTCCTGTTTGTTACATCCTATCTCTGGCTTCTCTGCTTTGTCAAAGGTTGGCCTCCATGGTTGGAATACACTCTCTTCTCATATCTAGTAGAATCCCTGGTTTCCTCCCAAGCTCAGCTCAAGCTCTGTCTCTTATAGGAAGCCCATCTCAATGTCCCTGTTGTTAGTGTTGCCCTTCCCTATGACTTTGTATGTATTTTGTATTTAATTTTCTATATACATATTGTTTTCTGCCTTGCACAATGTCTGGCAGATAGCACTTGGTAAATGCTTATTGACTGACTGACTGAATAAATGAATGAATGAATGAAGAAGGGAACCGGGGAAGGCTTGGGGACTTGTGTTACAATTTAAAGAATTGACAGAAATTCAGCAGATGAAGAGGGGGATAGGTATCAGGGTAAGCAAAGGCAATTGGAACAGGGAAGTAAGAGACTTGTGTGGGGAGCATAGAGTGCGTGGAGGAAAGAAATATGACATAAGAATAGGAAGATAGGCTGGTACAAGATTTGGAGGGTCTTGAATGCTAGGAAAATGAATTTGAACTTTATTCCTACTGTGGGAATTTTGAGCAGAGGTATAATATGACTCAATTTATGTAAATGAAAGATTATTATGGCAGTGATATGAGGAATGGATTGGTGGGGAGGATAGATAATGAAGTCTGGAAGACTATTACAATAGTACAGGCAGGTGATAATGAGGATTTTTATAAGGCTAGTGGCAGCCGAGTAAGGGAGAAATCCAAGAGATGTGGAGGTGGAGCCAATAGGACTTGGCAATTGATTGGTGATAGGTTCTTCTACCTTGGTAACCTTCGAGCAGAGGCCAACCTCTCACCAGGTATGTTAAACTAGGATTCCTTTTGGGTGTGGGTTGGAGTAAATGGCTACTGAGGTCCTTCCCAACCCTTAAATTCTGTGATTCTAGATATGCGGGTAAGGAGAAGTCAGGACTGCATATATGGACTTAATAGTCATGATATCGTTGTAATGAATTCAATAGACAAGGGAAAGGGTGCAGAGACTGAAGTGAAAAGGGCTAAGGACAGACCATTGGGAAACATATACATTAAAGGGTGGGGCAGAGAAAGAATGGTTAAAAGGGCAGAAGAACGAGGAGATGTGGTGTCTCTGCAATCAGAGGAGGGAGCATGGAGCTAGAGAGGGGGATCAACAGTTTCCAAAGCTCTGGAGAAGAAAAGGATAGTGAGGATTAGAAAAATGCCATTGGTAATAACAATTTTGGTAATGATCATTAGATCATAGGATGATAGGATTTGAGAGCTGAAAGGGGACTTAGAGGTCATGTAGCCCAACCCCCTCACTTTACATGTAGTACTACTACCCTAGCCCCCATTGCATGAAGGCCAGGTAGGTCACATTTCACAACTCCTCCTGGACTCTTTGATACCTTTAAAGGAAAAGGTTTTGGAGGGTGTCTATGATCTCTGCAAATGACTCCAGACTCCACTGATGGTGTTCCCCCAAATATAAGGGGTGGGTCCCTTGCATCCCGATTCCATTTAGCAACTTAACAATCATACTAGCTTTTACAAAGAAATATTTACTTTAAAGGTATAATCACAAATATACAGACTGACTCTCCCAATCTGTAGGAGGCAGAATCTCCTCCCTTTATACCACTTCACTCTCTGGGGATGGGCACGGGATTACGTTCATAGTTTAGCTCTGTTCCTATAGAGCACACTCCCAGTTCCAAATCCAAAACCTCCCTCTGGCTTGAGTTCCAGACACCCTGGCTTCACCAGGCTTCCCTGCCAGGCTAGCAGGCTGTACCATCCTGCCTATAGTCCTGGCTACCATGGCTTGGGCTCCCATGTCCAGTGGGATCACCACTGGCACCTGAAACTGAGAAAGACAAATGAAAGAAAATGGAAACAAACACCCCCAGACTCATTTCTTAAAGCCAGGGTAGAAGAGAGAGAGAGAACAGGGGAAAGAAGTCCTTCCCTTCTCACAGCTTTAATTCGTGACTCCTGGGCCTTGGGTGAGCTGTGACCTTCACTCTCTGGACACAGCAAGAAAGAGTGTGAGACAGAAAGAGATGGATTGTCTCAGTCTTACTCACTTTAAGATCACATCCTTTTCTGGGCTGTTCAGGTTCCATAACCCATCAAAGGAGGAGGGCCTCCATGTTAGGGAATCTAGACATTCTCAGGCAAGTCCCCTTAGAGACTCCCCCTATGTTAGATGATCTGGGTATGCTCCAAAAGCCCCATTACATACAAATGAGAAAGTGGAGGCACAGAAATATTGTTATTTGCCTACTATCACATGGACAATAAGAACTAGTGACCTTTTGGAGATATTTACAGTAGAGTGGGGGGGCAGAAGCTAGGTTGCAAAAGTTTGGGAAATGGGTAGTGAGGAAGTGGGGTGTATGCAACTTTTTCAAGAAATTTAGCAGTAAAGAGGGAGAAAGGAGATGGGATTATAGCTTGATGGAGTAGAAGATAAAGAGATGACTGTTTTAAGATTGTGGTGAGATGAGTGCATTTGTTAGAGGGTTGGGAAGAAGCCAGTGGAGGAGAAATGAAAGACAATCCCTGGGGAATGTTTTTGGAAAAGGCAGTAGGGATGGGACAGGAAGAGAAAGGAGGAAGAGAGAATGAGGGATCATGATGAGAAATGCTTGGAAATATAGGAGGTGGGGAGCTGAGGGAGTTCATGTGAAATTGCTTTAATCTTCTTAGTGAAGTAAGTAGAAGGCTAAATCATCTGTGTACTAAGTGTTGGGCTGTATTTGTGAGGGAAGGAAAATAATTGGCACAGCATCTGTGGGGCATGAAATGAGTCAATAAGGTTAAGACTGAAGGATGGTTGAGCCACAGTGAGAAGCCAATTGAAGCTATATAGCATAAGTTTATAGAGGGTGAAATCAGCTCAATTTTATGACTTTCTCTAGTGACATTCAGCATTCCTAGCAGAGGAGTGGGGAAATTTGATTATTCAGACTAGCAAGGGATGGGGCAAGGGATTAAAGGTGAGAACGAGGGCAAAGAATGAATTTAATGTTTGTTGTGGAATTTGAAATTATTCTGAGTCTGGGAGACCAGACAGTCCCAAGAGTGGCAAGATCTAAGATTTGACTCTTTACTTTTGCACAGAACCTTGTTAAACCTCCACATTAAAGGTTTGAGAAGAGGACAAGGAATAAGGAATTCCTAGAGAAGGATTGTTGCATGCATCCTGTGTGCCAAGAGTACATTTACTCTTTTGTTGTTGTTGTTTTACTGGTGTCCAACTGTTTGTGACCCCCTTTGGGATTTTCTTGGCAGAGATACTGGAGTGGTTTTTACCATTTCCCTCTCCAGTTCATTTTACAGATGAGGAAACTGAGGCAAACAAAGTTGAGTGACTTGCCCAGGGTCACACAGCTAGTAAGTGTTTAAGGCTGGATTTGAACTCAGGAAGATGAATCTTCCTGACTCCAGGCCCGGCCCTCTGTGCACTATGGCACCCCCTAACTGCCCCCCCCATTTACCCTTTACCTCCTTGATTCTCTGAGCTGCTAGGGCTCAGTATGTTTTGTTATGTTGTATTATGTTATGTTGTATGTATTTTATAAATACTTCCATGTGCACATTTTATCTCTCCTGATAGAATATAAGATCCATAGGGCAAATATTATTTCATTTTTATCTTTATGTTCCTGGAATCTAGTGCAGGGCCTTCCGTTCAGACTTTAAAAGTGCTTATTGATTGGTTGATTACGGCAGCTGAAGTAGGGTAGAAGAGGACAATGGAACTGGAAAAGCTGAGGAAATGTGTGGTCAGGTTGCTATAGAGGTATTCAATAGGAAATGTCTTAGACTTCCCCAAGTTAATTCTGAAACTGCTTTATCAAGGTGTCTGGACCTCATGTCCTGTAGCCAGTTCTGTGAAAGCAGAGGCAGAGACAAGTATGTAAACACAAGGAAATCTGGCCACTGTGTCAAAGTACTGTGTATCAGCCCTTGTTTCTTGACTGCGGCTCTTGGAAGGCTGCCTGGCATACTGGGCATGGAGAGAATTGAGGGTTTCAAGGCAAATGTCTATTGGTGAAGGAATAGGACTGGAAGTGAACAGGAAAGAGGAGAAAGTCTAACCCCAAGCTCTTCTATCCAATTAACACGTGCATCTTTTTTTTTCTTTCTTTTTGGTGAGGCAGTCGGGGTTAAGTGACTTGCCCAGGGTCACACAGCTAGTAAGTGTCAAGTGTCTGGTAACATGTGCAACCTCCAGGTCTCTGTTGCAAGTGGTCAGAGAGGTGGTGTTCAATACTTCACACACAAAACTTGGGAGAAGTCTTGGTGGGAGATCTACTCACGTCTCTTCATCTTATTCCCTTTTTATTTGTTTTCTCCTTTCCTTTACTTCTACTCTAGACGTGCCTGTGAATGGCACTGCTTGGGTGACCGATGAGACAGAGTACTCCCTGGATGTGGAATGGGAGAACCCGCCTGTGGAGGTGGATTATTACAAACTCAGGTATGGCACCTTAGAAGGGCAGGAGGTGAAGGAGGTGACCGTGCCCAAGAGCAATGACCCCAAGAGCAGATATGACATCACAGGTAAGAGAAGTTTAAAATGCTGATGGAACTTTAACTCGGTGTGGGGCATGACGTCCAGCACAAAGGCTTAGGGAACTATGGGAGAAGAGAGAATTGGTATCTCTGAGGTTGAGTCTACTTCTGGGAAGCCTACTTCTCAGTAACTCAGGCACCTCACAGAGAGTACCAGGTACGCTTGAAATCTCATCCCCGAATTCCTTAGACATCATAAACTTCCTGACCAAGCTAGAACCTCTGGCTTTCAGATCCGGCCCCAATATTCTACTAATGACTACCTTCTCTCATATCTGCCTGTTTACAAGGTTTCAGTGGGAGATGTAGTCTGAGATGATCTAATCCTGGCTCTGCTGCTTACTTCTGAAAATGGATCTGATTGCTGGCAAGGATTCCTTTCTCATGAGTGTGTGTGTGTGTGTGTGTGTGTGTGTGTGTGTGTGTCCATGTGTGCATATTTAATCTACTGAATCTGACTTCCCATCCCAAGAATTATTGACAGTTGAGCTGCCCTAGTGGCTGAGTAGCCATTGAAAGTCTTGGACTGAGAGGGAAAAACCCTTTCAGAAGGAGTGTTTTTCAATTATTAGACAGCCACTTGTGACCACAGATCAAATCAGGAAGCAAGCGTTGGTCCCTACTGGTTTTCTTCCCCCAAATGGAGAAAATCCAATTAGCTTTATTCTGTCATAAAAGTGACCTTACCCCTCTGACTGCACATCTTCTGAATGGCAGGCCACTAAATAAAGGAATTCTTTATGGACCACTCCTGACTGCACTAGGATCAGCTCTTAGATGTGTACTCAAAGGAAAAGCTTAGTATCATTTGCTACTGGTCCAGAGGAAACCTGGACAACCTCTGGGACTTCTGGCCCAGGAGTTAGGAGTGGGGCTACATTGAATGGAGCTGTTCTCAGTAATCCGTAATGCTACTCCTGCTGGTTCCTTTCTAGGTTTGCAGCCTGGGACTGATTACAAGATCACTGTGATACCCATGAGAGGTGGGCTGGAAGGCAAACCAATTTCCCTGAGTGGCAAAACTGGTAAGGGCTCCTTGGGAAGTGTTCTCAGATTTTAATTCTACCTCTCCTCACGATGTTTCTTTTGGCTATTTTCCCTTCTCTCTAGATAAAAATTCTAAGTCCTATGAGAAGTACGGAAAAATTAGTTTATGGGAAGACATTTTCCCTTTCTGGACAGACATCTATTTGGGTGGGTGGGTGGAGGGAGGCAGACTTAGTTTTTTTAGTGAAAAATTTCATGGTCACAGCAATCTCCTCAATGCTGAGGGTCTTGGAGAAAAAGGTTGTTTCTGATGGCTTGACTGCTTATTTGACCAGTTTTTGATCAATCGATCATCTCCAAGACTTTTGCCACCATGTAACATTGGTTCATTGTTGAATACCACTTGCAAAAAATTTGCTTGTTCCACACCAATAATACCTTCATCAAGGGTGGCCTGGATTTGGGTATAGATGATAATCATAAATATTTTGTATAGGTGGGAAAGTAGGCATGTAAGTTGGTAGTCACTTTCTCAGTCACCATTTTTTTGGTCTGAGATTTTTTTCCTCCTGTGTTTTTGGTATCTTCCTTTTCTTCAGATAACTTTGTATATCAATTCCTCAATGTCTTCACAGCTGTGCTGCCTCCATCAGATTTTCTGTACATATGTTAGGTCTATCCCAGTGGGTTTCACCATTTTTGTTCTCTTTAGTGTCATTTCTATCTCTGTTATAGACACATTTGAAACTGTGATGTTAGAATCCAAATGTAGTTACACTGTCCTTGATTGTGAGAAGTTTGTTAGAGTTATCTCTATAGATGTTTTCCATTTTTCATCTACTTTCTCCTCTGTTTATTTTAATATGCCTGAGATTCCTTTGCTTTGTAGAATGTCTTGTCAAGTTTCCTTTAAGCTGGTTTTACCCTCCACTGCTTCTCTATGCTTTATATGTGTATCCACCTACAATTGACTCAGATTCCTTATACCAGAAACTGACAGCAGGGAGGAGAGAGAAAGGTTGTTAGAAGAAGAATGAAGACAACACTGCAAAAGCTATCAGGCTCCATCTTGTTTATCCATTAACCAACGTATCATAGTTTAGGAGAACTGCTCTAAACATTTCATGTCAACTGAAGTTAAGTGGGAAAATATGGAAAGCAATGGGCCCTGGGCATGGAGGTTGGTACCATTATTGCTATCACTTTTATTTGTCATTTCCCACTCCCACGACTTCATTCAAGGCTCCTAATAATCTGGCTCCATCATGCCTTTCCATATTTATCTCCCATTGTTTCCCAATAGAGTTGGGCTGGTCTTTTCACTGTCCTTAGATATGACTTGTTCATTCTTGACTCTGTTTTTCCTTAAGTTGTTCCTCTGGCCTGGAAAGCTTTTTTATCCCAGTGTTATCCATCCTACAAAGCCTCGCTCACATTTTATTTACTCCATGAAGCTGCTCTAGCCCCACAGTGATCAGAGTTCTCTGGGTATTTATTAATGCCACACTGTCTTTTACTTCACTTTTCAAGCCCTGTTTTTGCGATGAAACTGTAAACTCCTCAAGCTGAGGGTCCGTGTCTTATTCATCTTTGTGCTCCCTATATTGCCTAGTGAAGGGCCTAGCTTCACTATTGCTTCACTAATATTTGTTCAGTTAACTTTTTGTTGAATCACAGAGCTGAAAGAAGCTAGATCTCAAAAGCATGGCAAAAAGAATTGGATTCAAAACAAACTGGGATTACATTTTTCATCTGCACAATTAAAAAAAAAGATGAAAGTGGATTTGAAAAGAAATCCACAAATTTAGTAGGATCATTAATTAATACTAATCCAATTCATTTTTCTTAATATGAAAAGTCAGTTTCTACAAACTTTTGTCTTCAGACTAGGAAGTAAAAATACTTGGAATTCAAGGGTAGCACATGCAAGAATGAGAGAGCAAATGGCACAGTTCAGGTATTTTTCTGTTTGAATTATTAGTTAAAGCAGGAGTATGAAAGGAAAGGGTTTGATTGATTGATCATTAGAAGACAATTTAGCATCTGCCTGTCGAAAAATGAGACCAACACTCAGAATCAGGCGAGTGCTCAAAGCAGCAAGTAAAAATGCAGACCAATATTCTGATTGGTGAAATTTCTTCCTCAGAGCCTTAGAGACAATCAATTTTTATTAATTGATACAATTTCTATGGCTTTTTCTTGAGGACTCACATATAGGCTGTTCACATTCATAAAATCTCTGACTAAAACCTCCCATAAAAACCACCACCAACTGCTCAGAAAAGCTGCCATTTTGAGTTCTTCAGAACTGAAATGTGATGGGAAAAAAATCAGTCCAAGACCACATTATTTTTCTTTTTAAACTTTTGGAATCGTTAAACATTTTCTTAGGGAGATACAATGATGTCATAGCTCCCCACTGCCAAATAAGAAGCTATAATTCTATCTTAATCTCTGATACATGCCAGAGACACCGCTTTGGTTCTCACAAGCCTGCCCTGGCTCCATCAGCAACTTAGATAGTATTGACAACTCTGGCTTTGGATAGACTTTAGAATACTTCAATCAGACCATATCGGCTCAGATTCAGTTTCAGGCAGATAATCCCTCTAGAGTGCCTTAATTCATAGTACCTAAAACATGTGCCTGAGTTTTCTGATAACTTAGTGTTAGGAAGGATATGAATTAATGAATGTGAATTAATTCACTGATGTGAATTAATGAACCCCTTGTCCCAATGACCTACCTGCATTATATCAGGATTTCAAATCTTTGTCCTTTCTTATACTTTCATGTAGGGAAGGAGGATGATAATGGCTTCAACATTAAATCTGTCCTATTCTATTTCTAACAAAAAATGGGCCATATTTCCTTATTTGGATGAGTCGGTGATTAGATGACATTATTTTTTCTTCTTGGCCTTCTATAAAGTCATCGATAAAAATGTACTCTTATCCTTGACCCTTACCTGCTATTTAAGTAGGCTACATCTTATACTAGAATCCCTCTAATTGAACAGACAGAGATGTAGTTAACCTTTGCTTTTTATTTGTGACCTCTGTAGGTCAGGGATTGGCAACTTTTCAGAGGTACCTGACAAGTTTCTATATATTCACTGAAAAGGCCTAAGGAATCTTTTAAAAGGGCTCTCTTTTGTAGTCCAAACATTTCAGAGAAGACATTATAGTTTAAGCCTTATTAGTTAATATCTTAATTACTACTTAGTACCTCAGAAAGGTTTAGTTCAAGTATCTTAAGTCAAGGAAGAATATAGGATAGCTACATAAGAGGTTACACGGTGACTTGGAGGGGCGCCAAGAAGGAAGTCTTATTTAGAACCTGCCTTAGCCATTTCCCATGGCCTCCTTTGATGTTATGTGCTATAGGTTGCCAAACCTTGGTTTAGGCTGAAGTAAAGCTAGTAAATGTATGAGGTCAAATTTGAACTCAGGTCTTCCTGACTACATTTCCAGGTTGAAGGAACTAAGACTATTTAGTATAGAGAAACGAAAACTTGACTATGTGAGAGAAGGTAGAAGGAATAGGAGAAAGGGGGCATGATAACAGCTTTCAATTATGTTGAGGACTGTTATATGGAAGAGGGATTCAACTTGCTTTACTTGGCCTCAGATAGCAAAACTAGTGGCAAGAGGTGGAGAAATTCTATGTTGGCAGGTTTAGGTTACATGTAAGAGTGCCACCTTATTATGTTTCATGTGATCTTTGGAGCATTGCAGTAGGGGCAGCAGTACAAAATGGCACTCATGCTGCCTCTTTAAGTCTATAGGAAGACAGTGTGAATGTTTTAATTATCTAGCAAGAGAGTGGAATAGGTGAGTTGTGCTACTAGGTGGCATTCACCTCAAGCCACCCACAGGTAACGTAGTAGATAGGAACTACACCCATAGACCTCACAGGCCCCAGCTCTTGATTGTATAAGCTAAACCTCCCAAAACAATGCAACATCTCCTTTGAAAAATCAGGGCACCCACCTTGCGAAGGCCTAGACTGCTCCCCTCACCATCACTGTCCTAGAAGTTAAGTTTCAGAATTTAGGTAGGAGTGACACGGAATATTGCTCAAAACATTTTAAGAAGTATGAACTTCATGGCTTTAGAGCCCCCAGTCTAAACCTGGACAGCTAGGTGGTGCAGTGGGTAGAGCACCAGGCATAGAGTCAGGAAGACTCATCTCCTTGAGTTCAAATCTGGCCTCAGACACTTATTAGCTGTGTGACCCTAGACAAGTCATGTCACCCCGTTTGCTTCAGTTTCCTCTTCTGTAAAATGAGCTGGAGAAGAAAATGGCAAACCATTCTAGTCTTTTTGCCAAGAAAACCCCAAATGGGGTCACAAAGAGTCAGACAACTGAAATGACTGGACAACAACACTCTAAACTTGGACTCTCCTGTCTGTGGTTACAACTGCCTTCATTCACAGGACTCAGATACTCAACAGCTTTTGACCACATATTATTAAACATAGAGAAAACAAAAGAAAAAGGTTGCATTCCCAGCTGGAGCTGTCTGCCTCTGGTCATCTCCCAAAACCTTCTGCTTTGTGCCCTCCAGTCCTTCAAGTGTGGCTGAGGAGTCTGAACCACATGAGCCTACAGATCATGGGAAGGGGAAGGTGTGTGTAGAGAACCCCAGTGCCTGATGTTATAGCAAGGGAATGCAGGGAAAGGATGTTAAGAGAGAAAACAGCTTTTTCTCCCTGCTATGTTCACCAGCCAACACAATTCTCAGCAGGAGGCATGCAGAGAACATTTCACTGGGGTGAGCACCCAGGGAATATTTATTTATTTATTTATTTTTAAATAGATTTGACATTTTTTTTTCTTTTTTGGGTGAGGCAATCAAGGTTAAGTGATTTGCCCAGGGTCACACAGCTAGTAAGTGTCAAGTGTCTGAGGCTGGATTAGAACTCAGGTTCTCCTGATTCTAAGACTGGAGCTCTATTCATTGTGCCACCTAGCTGCCCCAGGGAATTTTATGATTGAATACTCAATTATTAAGGACATTATTTTTTACTCAACCAACTAAGATTTAACTAAGCTTAATTTTAAAAATAACCAAACAACTTAAAAATATGTATTTTTGCAAAGGGACACTTTTAATCAAATCTTTCACCTGAAAAAACAGAATTATCTTTTCAGACTTATTTTCTTGGCTAAAAAAATTCCTTTTTTCAAATAAGTGTGCTCTCCTAGCCCCATATTTTGACATTAAAGGCTCATGTCAGAGTTTAAGGACTGGTGATCAGAGGTAAATCCTTCAAAAGGAAAAATGTTAACTTTTTTGCTTTTATTGCTCACCAACAAAAGGTTGGTCTGGCTCATACCAGCCAAAGTTCCAGGGCCATGCACTACAACAAAGGGTCTGGGGGAACCGAAGTGGGAAAGAAGTATCTATTGACTCAGCTGTAGTTGATGAGTCTCTGGGCAAGAACGAGGTTTCCTGGTAGTGGGAACCTCAAAGCTGATTTAATTTGCATTTCTCTAATTATTAGAATTTAGAGCATTTTTTCCATAAGGTTGTTGATAGCTTGAATTTTTCTTTGAAAACTGCCTTTTCATACTTTGACCATTTCTTTATTAGAGAATGCTCCCAATGGACTTTCTTTTGTCATTGTGAAGATACCAGTGGAAGACATATGTTGTCTATCAATTATCCTTCTTTCTCTTGTCTTCTTTTTCACTCATATATTTCTTTGACAGTATCCTTTACTCCTCTCCATAATTTTCTCTTCATAATGTCCTGCTGCCTACTCAGAGCCACCATTGTCTTCTAGTGATATATTAATTTTAAATTTTTCTGGGACTGTATTGTTCCATGTCTCCCACCCATACAACACTGGTAGAATTTATTGGTATTATAAAGATGAGCCTTTGTTTCAGGGAGAGATTTGGGGTCATTAAAAGAACAATCTAGCCTGCTCTGCTCCTGTTGAATTTTGGGCCCAGTTTATTTTTAATTAACCCCATTAGCTATCCCCAATAGTTATTATCTATTCAAGATAATAACAAGAATACAACTTAATCCTAGTTAATATTGTGTTTTATGAATACATATGTTTTTCATGCCATAGTCAAATAAAAACCTGTGTGCTATGGAGAGTTTACTCTCCAGATGGAGAGTTTATTCACCATAGCACATAGGTATTTATTTGGGGACATCAAGTACCAGGCATTATGGTGAAGACTCAAAGCTGATGGTGGGTAGTAACAGAGGGTACACTTTCCCAAAACAGCTGGGCACAGTTTTTCCAGCCTTATCCAGGGATAACAAGTGCTTTGTCCTAACTCAGTCTGGATGTATAATAGCAAAACAGTGCTCAAGACTCTGCAGACCATGTACTTCTATAGAATTACTGCTGCTTCAGATTTTCAATCAGGCTGAAGGAGGGCTCTGTAAGTAGGCCAGCTCTTCATACCATTTAAAAAAATCTATTGGCAACTGAGAGTACAAAGCTGTTACTGAATTCAGTTACCATGGTGGCCCAGCTGTCACAAGGCATACCAATAAGTGATTAGCTGGAGGACTCGATCAAGAAAGTCAGATTTTTCTTTCATTTGACTTTTGGTCAGTAAACTTAGGCCTTTACTAATCACAGTGCTGCCCTAGTTTGCTCTAGGGAGCTAGGGCCCGAGTTTGTATTTTTTTGCCTTTGGGTGTGATGGAACAATTATTCTTAGGATCCATCTTTACCTCCAATGACAAGAATGAGTAAAAAGACATTCCTCGGTGGCAGCCAGCTTGCAAACTTCCAAGCTATCTTCCTTACTGCTTCCTATTTTTTGGGCAAAGAGAATGGATGATGAAAGCAAAGTTGATGTTACATAGGCTTTTCAGGCAGTTCTTGTGTTAGAGGAGGAGTTGACTCATGTTGGTTGGCATTTTCTATTTTTCAATAAATTCAAAATAAGTTAGTGGTAGAACCATCTTGACAATTTCCTTGGGGGTCAGAATTTAAATTTTCAGCCACTGAGTTACTATTCTTTGAACTGAAGGTAGGAAACAAACGGAAAACAAGTAGCCCAGGGGTGAGGCAAGTGGCTGAGTTTCTTTAAGATATAATGAAATGTAACTGAAATCTGTGGGGGGAAAGTTATCAGTTTTGTTATGGGAACACAGGAAATAGCTAGATGGTAGCATCCCCAATGGCTACCCCTATAACCCAGAATTATAGATTGGGTCCTTCGGTAAACTACTTTCCCAGGTCCATGGTACTCTTTGAGTCAGAACACATAAACATATAGTTCATGAGTCTCCAACTGTGTTTACTTTTTGCTAGTCAGATAAAGGAAACAATTAACTCAAAGCAAAAGGCATTACTGAAATGACATAGTAAGAAAAGTAACAACAAAACCTGTCCCCATAAACCTGGGATACACTCTCCCACATGGACACACAGTTAATGGGAAGAGTAGATATCCAAAGAATTTACAAGTGGAGAAGAGCACTAATAGGAACCCATGTGGACAAGGGCAACTTTCCCCTTCAGTGCTACTCTCTTCCCCCCCAGTGACATTATGTGATATCATCAGACTGCACCTTATGGCATGTGATGCATCTTCTAGGCCCCTGGAGCATAAGCTTTGGCGGAGCGCATGCCTTTAATGCTTGGCCATGGTTACTACTGTCTCCAGCTTTGGGCTCAGCTGAAACCTTGGCCTAAAATACTGCTATGCACTTTTAGAAAGAAACAGAATTTTAATTAGAGGCCTATAGTATCCTTTACTTCCACATTTATTTCCTAGTGGCCCAGCACAAGAAACTTTTCCCCCCTTGAATCCCTAATATTCCAAGATTAGCTCCATGCAATTTATCATTACCTAACAGAAAAAGGTTGAAAGATAAATTATGGGATGAGCACGTTAACTCAGGCCTTCTTGCCTAGGAGAATATGCTGCTTGGCATTACCATTGTCAATATGTAGACAGTCCAATCTTTCACTATGAGAATCTTGGGATACATCCCTTTGTAATGTCACAAGTCTTTCTTAACGTGTCTGTTACTTAAATTCAGAATTTTATAAATTGGATTTCCTTCCAGGCAAGTCCCTTAAACTCTCAACTCTCTAGGCAATTCTTTAAGAATATGTTTCAGTGAAGATGTTGACCTGTTTTGGCTGAGGGAGTTTCTCACCAAGGAGTTCCATATACCAGTGAAATTACATGTCTAGTCCCCGTCCCTATCCCTTGAAGAAGCAGGATGTCTTCCTGTATTAAAATGAAAGCTTTAAATCTAAAGGTTGGTCTCACATGTCTGAACCTTTGGGTTTTTTTCACTCACTAGACTGATCAGAGGCTGGCTCCAGCTTAAGTCTGTGGTTTCAAATGGTGGGCGGCTATCTCTTTAATGTGTGGAGGAGGTCAGAGCAGAAGGATATGGGGGAGAAATCTGTCTAGCAGCTCCTACGGCTGTTACTCATCTCCGACTTGGCCAGGAATCCATAGCTACTCAAAGAGTATCCAGCATTTGGATCTGGAATGGAAAATTTGCTTAATCATACCCACAGCTTTTTGATATAATGCTGGATGGTTTTAGAGTTGCTGAGCTTGCCTCTTCTGGCAATGACCTTCCTCCTTGAAGATTCTGTCATGGAAATACCCTAAATTATCCACCTTTCCACATCTATTTATTGCCAGACGCTTATTTCTGGGTATTGGGGAAGTGGAAGCCAAGTAGAGACAGCTCTTATCAGTAGCCATCTTTAGATTAGAGAGAGGAGGAAAGAAGAGGGAGAAGGAGTATGTTTTCCTTTTCATTCATACCAGCTCAGATAGTATTCCCTTCTTTCTTTTTATCCCTTTCACCCTGTGGTTGGATACCTGAAACATATAGGTAGCTTCTCTATTAAATATAGTTTCTGCAGTCATGGGGGATGTGACCTACATCCCATCTTGGAATGGAGTGTTGTGGTTTGGGAAAGAGGTTCAGCAAAGGTCAGAGAACTTTTCCTTCAGTGAAGGGCACCCCACTCTAGCAAATCAAGGGTCCTCTGATCATCTCTGATATGTACTGTAAAAGATGTCAGAGATACCATCCTTTTGAATGTAGTTGTGGAGGCTTCACCGAGTATAGCCACAGATTCTCTGGAGGTTGCCCTTGGAGGTTCCCCCAGAGTTTTCTTGGGGCTCTCCATCACAGTATGAGTAGTCAGTGCAGCACATTTTTTAGGCCATTGGATCCCTAGAAGAGGCCCACTTAGATAGCCCTTTAAAATTTGCAGAGTTCTCCATGTATTTTCTCATTTAATCCTTACAACAACCCTGCAGGTTAGGTATTGTAATTATTCCCTTTTTTCAGATGAAGAAACTGAGGCCGGGAAAGACGAGGTCACATGCCCAAGATCACATAGCTGCTAAGTCTGAGGCAAGATTTGAACTCAGGCCTTCCTGACTTGAAGTCTTATACTGTATTCACAGTGCCACTTAGCTGCCTTTGGCACCTGTCTGGGTATGGGACAGTGTGAGGTACCTTGCAAAAGGAATGAAACAAATGGGAGAAACGGGAAGCATACACAAGCCTCCTGCAAGTTTTCAAATAAGGACAGAAATGTTAAGACAAGGAATATTTTGGTGCTAGCTCTCCTCACCCACAGCCCCAAAGGATGCCTCTAGTGCTAACTTTCCTCATTCGGGTGTTGTTTTTTTTTTAAGGAATTGACAGTCCCACCAATGTGGTGACTGATCGAGTGACAGAGGATACGGCCACTGTCTCCTGGGATCCTGTCCAGGCTGTCATCGATAGATACGTGGTACGCTATACCTCCACCGAAGGAGATGTCAAGATGACACCGGTGGGGAAGGATAAGAGCAGCACCGTTCTGACGGGCTTGAATCCGGGCATGGAGTATACTGTCCATGTGTGGGCTGAGAAGGGGAGCCAAGAGAGTAAGAAAGCCAACACCAAGGCCTTAACAGGTAACAACAGTAGTTGACATGTATATGACGGCTTTTACGGTCCTTGTTTCATTCCATCCTTACAATAATCTTATGAGGTACAGGCATTTTTTAGGCCCACTTTATAGATGAAGGAACAGGCCTGGAGAAGTTAAGTTATGTGCCCACAGTTACACAGTTTTGGAAGTGGTGTTGAATCCCATGGTTCAAGATTTCACATTTAGAGAACTGCATTATACTGACTCTCTCAAAGAGAGAAGGAAAATAAAAACTGAGAAGCTCCCTCAGGGAGAAGGGTGATGTTGCATCAGGAGACTGGTGCTCAGTTTTGACAGCTGGAGTGTCAAAATATTCAGAGAAACAAACGTGATTTCTTTTCATAATTGAATTTTGCCTTTTTATCCTCAAATAAGCGTTAGCACATACGTAGTTGTTTTTTTTCCCCATCCATATTGTAGGTCACACTTAATTGGACTGTGAGTTCATGCAGCATTTTCCTAGAATTAGCTGACACTTTCTAATTTTATTTCTGGACATGAATGCTTGAAACATTTGGCTGACAAAAGAGTTGAAAGCTTATCGTGGTTTGCAGTGACTGGTGGGTACTGTGCATATAATGTAGGCCTTTTTTAGAGAATAAGGGGGTGGTTGGCATTCCAGTGTGACAGAAACAAATGTACTGAATATGCCTTTAAACTTTCATAAATCCTACATGCTTACATCCTTCCTATAGACATTTAGTCAACAGTGAGGCCCACGGACACCACAGGACTTCACTCTGGAGCAGCAATGTAATTCTTTCTCTGTTCAATCCTCCACCCTGGTTGGCGCCATCTATTAATCCAGGGCAGCCTGCTTAGGGAGACCACCTATGTTTCCAAAGAAAAAAGAAATGGTCTTCTTGACAGGTGGTTGCTGAAAACAGATTCATTTGTAGTTAATGCACTTCTCTCTGTGATCAACATAAATTGTAAGCTCAGTGTTTGATTTTGAATAGGATTTGACATTTGGCACGAGAAACAATATTTCAAGTGCTATATGGCTACCATTTGGGCAAATCCCATGCTTCAGAGAAGTCTTTTGCTATGGACTGGCCTCGTCCTCCTTTTTGACTGATCTGCATCTTTTTGATGTTCTGGGGTTCTATCCAAGGCTCCGCTCAAGTGTCTCAGGCCTTTTCTGATCACCTCCAATTTGTTTTTGGTTCCCCTTCTCCAAATATTTGATTAAAATTATCTTCATATTTCCTAGCAATTAATAGTAAACAACTGCCCTAGTCTAGGCAAATTAATTTTGTAGAGGCTCATAACCAAATGGTTAGCCAACAGGCAATGAGTTGTTTAGCCACAGAAACTCACTAAGACTGCGTGCTAAGGTCTGGAGGGGTTGCAATCTGTACTGGTGGCAGGATTACCCATGCTAGTAAAATTATGAATCATTAAATTAAAATGTCTTTGAAGTTCAAAGAACAGGAATGAAAATAGTATATAACATGAAAATAAGGAGTAGAGGAAACTGGGGATTGATTGAAACTTTTTAAGAAGACTATTTGAGGACAGAGTTCTAGTAGTTAAAAATGGAATGTTAACTTTATCTAAAAGACCTACTTCTGATTATAGGATATTAACTCCCACTTGGAATTTTAGACCACTGGGTTAAAGCCTTAAGCCACCACAACTCTTGGCATGTAATTAAGGCAAATATATCCTGGGTTTTTCTGGGATGGTCCTTGTTTTATGAAAAGAAAGTACTTCTAATGAGGTTTTGAAAAAAAACACGTCTTGGTTTTTGTGAGACTATCTTTTGTCTGGCCACGTGTCCCAATTTTAGGTTGGGAAAATGCAGTCACTCTGTAGCAAAATGGACTTAGACATTTTTTTTTTGGTCAGATAATCCTTATTTGTGTATACGCTGGCCTTTCAGAATTATAAACGTTAAACTTCTCTTCCTGGATATTTATCTTAAAGAAATTGACAGTCCAACCAATCTGGTAACTGATCGTGTAACTGAGGATACAGCCACCATCTCCTGGGACCCAGTTCAGGCCGACATAGATAGGTACCTGGTGAGCTATACCTCTGCTGATGGAGAGACCATGGAGATACCAGTGGGGAAGGAAAAGACCTCCACCATCCTGACAGGCCTGAGGCCAGGCATGGATTATACTGTCTACGTCTGGGCTGAGAAGGGGAACCAAGAAAGCAAGAAAGCCAACACCAATGCCCCAACAGGTACGGAAGGAAGTGTTACCATTGCTAGCTCACATTAGGTAACACTTTTCTGTCCATGGTGTGCTCAAAAAAATTTTTTTTTACAAAGCTGTAGCTAATGAGTATTATTATCCCAATTTAAAAACAAGCAAGTCGAGCCCAAGAGGTGAAATAATTTGTCCAGGATCACAAAACTATTAAGTGGCAGAAATATTTTATGCCCATGTTCTCTAAGTGCAAATCCAGTGGTTTTTTCACTACACTTGTCAATGGGAACAAATGCTCCTTGCCCCCACCATTTTCTCATTGACAGGTGGCCACCTGGTGGCCAATTTTAAGATTATTGCTGTTTGGTATCTGTGATAGCAAGTTGGAATAATTTACTATTTAAAAGTATTAAAGATCTGAGAAAAACAGTAGGATGGCAACATGTACTGGCTACACTGTTATGTTCAAATGGCCTCAAAGTCTGTTTATATGAATGGATGATATTTTGCATTAGTAATCTCCCTTTAGGAGACTTGTTAAACTTTACTAAGGTTTCCTTATTGAGACACTCGTATATTGTCTCTAGGATCCTTATGAAAAGAAAGTAACGATCTCCACAAAAAAGAAGTCCTACATAAAATTCAATCAATAAGTCAATTAGTAAGCATTTATTAAGCACCTATTATATGCCAAGTTCTGGCCTCAGACACTTACTAGCTGTGTGACCCTGGGCAAGTCATTTAACCCTATTTGCCTTGGTTTCCTTATCTGTAAAATGAATTAGGAGAGGGAAATGGAAAACCACTCCAGTACTTTTGCCAAGAAAACCCCAAAAGGAGTCACAAAGAGTTGGGCACAACTGAAAAATGTACCATGCAGTGTGCTAGGGTCTGGGGATACAAATACAATGAATGAAATAATCTCTCTTCTCAAGGAACTTACATTCTAATGGAGGAGACATTAATTCCACATGAGTAAATGCATAATAAACATAAAGAGAATAAATAGAAGTGAATACAAGATAGTTAAATATAAGGTAGTTTTGGGAGGGAGAGCAGTAGTAGTTAATTGAGGGAGTGAGTCAAGAAAAGCTTCATGTAGAAGGTGGTGCTATTTGCCTCAGCTTTCTCATCTGTAAAATGGGGATAATAATAACACCTGCCTTCCGGCTTGGTTGTGAGGAACAAATGAGACAATAATTATAAAGCACAGTGCTTGGCCCATAGTAAGCGCCATATAAATATTAGCTATTATTATTGTCTTGAAGAGAGAGAGGAATTCCATGAGGTAGAGGTAAGAAGGGAGTATATATCAGACATGGAGACAGAAGACAGAAGGAACCATGTCTGGTAAGTGGTTAGATTGTAGGATGTGGGAGGAGGCATGGTGTCCAAAGAGACTGAACACAGAGGTCGGGGTTATTAAGGTCTTTAAATAAGAAATATGTGCCCTGGATGGTGTAGGAGAGATCCATTTAACCAGTGGTTTTGCTGATCAAAAGATTACTCTGGAGAAACTATTCTGCTCGTGATTTGGGGAGCTATAAATCCAGGAAGTGCCCATCTGTTCTCTTAGTTCTGTTTTCCATTCCCAATCCAAGAAAGCAATAACATTATCGACTGAAGAGTGCTTTGATGATAAGGTCCCTTCCAGCTCTCATGTCCTATGATTCTTAAGTCCTTTATTTCTGGAAACTTGCTATCTCTACCCTATACTCATAAGACTGGATTGGTGCCAATGGATAATTTGGTGCCAATGTTTATCATTCTCCAAACTTTT
>NW_020954567.1:13823170-13826018 GCF_900497805.2 Vombatus ursinus
CTGGGCTGTGAAGGGAGACCGGGAGAGCAAGAAAGCCAATACCAAAGCCCCAACAGGTAACCAAAAGTAGCAATGTCATTACAAATAACAGTTCACTTTTTATATTAGCTTTATAGTTCAGAGTGCTTTCTTGATAATAATCTTGTGAGGCAGGTATGTAAACATTAATATCTTTGTTTTATAGAAGAGGTCATTAAGGTACAGAGAGATTAAGTAATTTTCTAAGGACCAAATTCTAGTAAGCAGCAATCTAATGATTTCAGTTGTAGTTAGGTGGCATAATGGGTAGAGCCCTAGACTTGGAGACAGTAAACCTGAGTTCAAATACCGTCTCAGACATTTAATAAGCTGTGTGACCCTGGACGAGCCACTTAATCTCTTTCTCAGTATCCTCGTCTGCAGAATAGTGATAATAATAACACCCACCTCTCAGTGTTGTTTTGGGGATAAAATGAGATAATAATCATAAAGTGCTTTGCAAACTTTAAGGTACCATATAAATGCTAACTATTGTTATTTTTTATTATTGTTGTTATTAACTCATGTCCTATGACTCCGAATTCAGCAGTCTTTCCATTACTCTATGATACCAAGAGAGAAAAACGTAAACTGGCTTCCTTATTCAGAAACACCCAGATGATGTTAAAATGTAAGATTGTTGCTGTCTTAGAAGCCTTACCAGTGGGATGGCAGTGTACTGTAGAGTAGGAAAGATAGTGCTGGACCCAAAACCTGTTAGAACAAGGGATCAGGGATTCTTTCTCCCATTGAGGGGATCCAATTCTAGACTCACAGGGACCATATTCACTATGGAGGAAGGCTAATTTCTAAAGGGAGGACTTCTGGCTTCTAGTCTTTTATGCCACCACCCAGAGCCCCAGGGAATAATCATCTAAACCTTATGTATGACTCAAGTCGAGGGTCTGCCTCAAAAGGATAGTTAGAATTCCTTCTAGAAAGATACTCAATGTACTACTTATGTCAGGCATAGGACACCTATTTATTTCTCCTACCACAACAGAAATACTCAACACACAGAAGATTGCTAAGTATGCATTGACAAAAACTTAAAGTGAAACATTTATTACACTTGCCTGGCAGATTGGTACTTAAAATATCAAAACATGAAACATTTTGAGGGACCCTCCCACCATTGGCGAGTTTCCCCTGGAACCTGCATTTCGAGGAAAGGCCGAAGTCAGCCAAATTCACTCCTTCACTCTTTTCCTGGCTCTGCTCCTGACTTTCTGGATTTTTTCCTCTACCCTGTCATGGTCCATTAGAATGTATGCTCTTTGAGGGCAGGGACTATGCTTTTTGTTTTTGTTTCTGCTTGCATTTCTTCTGTTTAGTGCTATGCCTGGTACATAGTAAATGCTTAAGAAATGCTTGTCAACAAGCCTAGAACAGCCATTTCATTTCTACTTTGTCTCTGTACTGAGCTACTCCCTCAAGATCCATATTTCTAGTGAGACAGAGCTCCTTCTCCTGGCTGTGGTTACCTTCTCTTCAGAGAGAAGGGTCCAAGCTGTAAGAAGCACCTCCCACTGCAATTCACCTGGACTTCTTAATGACTTCAGACCCCTCAAGTCCACAAAGGAGCCACCAGGGCTGGAAATGCCTGTCTCAGGACTGCTGTTTGGGCATCTGTGCTCAGAGAAACAAAAACAAAATCAGAATGCATTCGGGACAGCTGGAGGGTCTCAGGCTTACCTAGATAGCTCAGATTCTTTCTGCCATGTGTGTGTAACTACTAAAGCTGCCAGAGGTGGGGGAAGGGGGCAACACTCCTCCCCTTCCCCCCTTTATTCCTCTCCCTTTCCCTCATCAGCAGAGGATTCTAAGCAAGAGCTCTCAGAATTCCAGACCACACCTTGGTAAGGGAGGAAAAGGAGAGTGAAAGTGGATGTTGCCCCTCCCTTTAAATTCTATCACTCAGGCAAACCTTGCTGCTCAGTGGCCAATCCAGGGGGAGTCACGTAGGGACCAATCAGAAACCTCTGGTTTTGGATTTTCTTTAGCAAGGGGCCTGACCACTACAAGGACCAGTGAGCATGCACCATATGCTTCAGACTAGATCAGTGGTACTCCTCTGACGCCCCCCATTGTCATAGGTATATTGGAAAAAAATATTAGATTTAGAGTCAGACAACTTAGCTTCAAAGTCCAGTTCTGCTAATTACTCCCCATACTACCCTGGGCAAGTTATTTAACTTCTCAGGACCTCAATTTCCTCCACTGCAAAATGAGAAATTAGGACTAGAGGTTCCACAAGGTACCACTGAACTCTAAGTCATATCATAGCATGATTCTGGTCTATGGTGTCAAGGTAATGTGGCCTGAAAGTGGAATAAAGAGTGTGTGTGTGTGTGTGTGTGTGTGTGTGTGAGAGAGAGAGAGAGAGAGAGAGAGAAAGTGAGTTAATATTTCATGTTGACAGTGGGCCTTTAAGGAACTTGTCCAATTTTTCCTAGAATCTAGTTATTGAGATACTTGTAATATGATTTCCTGGAATCTTACTAAAAGATACAGTGAGCTCTTCAGAGAAGAAGCTCTAAAGGAAATAATAAATGAATGATTTGGAGATCCTACTGGAAGTCAGTCTAATCACTGGTTTTGTTTGGTGGCTTCAAATACTAGTCTAAAGAGAAAGCCAATTCCCCCAACTCTGAGAAACTGCAAGTTCAGAAATGACCCAAAGGAATGGACTTACAGTGATAGACCATAAAGAAGGGGAACCAGGTACTTCCAGTTCCATGGAGTCCCCCAGGTGACTATGAGGGGGATAGCTTTGTTATTATGCAGAGTGGGGTGAGGCTGATGATGGTCCTGGAAACTCTCCAGCTCC
>NW_020954567.1:13826132-13854866 GCF_900497805.2 Vombatus ursinus
ACATGGTACGCTACACCTCAGCTGATGGAGAGACCAAGGAGATACCAGTGGGGAAGGACAAGACCACCACCACCCTGACAGGCCTGAGGCCAGGCATGGATTACGCTGTTTATGTCTGGGCTGTGAAGGGAGACCGGGAGAGCAAGAAAGCCAATACCAAAGCCCCAACAGGTAACAGTTCACGTCTTTATATTGACTTTATGACTCGCAGACTTTCTGGACAATGATCCAGTGAGGCAGGTAATGCAAGTATGATGATCTCTGTTTTATAGAAGAGGCGACTGAGGAGCAGAGGGTAAGCCACATTCCAGGAAGCAGCAAATCACGCCTTGAATTCAGGTTCTTTAACTTCCGATCTAGTAGTCCCTCCATTAGGCTGCCAAGAGAGAGAAGAGGAATTTGTTATTGTTGTTGTTTGTGGGCTTATTGGTGATACATCTGGGCATTCCATACTACGCAATTGTTTTATTATTAAATCAATTTAAAATTGCTCTGTAGCTGAAATATAATTATAATAATTATATAATATAATAATATATAATTATATATTTAATCTTAATTATTTTATTTATTTATTTAGAATTGATGTTCTATTCTTTTCTCAGGAGTCATCTTTTCAGGTATAGGATAAGACTAGACTAAAACACAAAGTAGACTGAACTTTAGGGGGTCATCTAATCCAGTTCTCCCATTTTACTGATAGGGAAACCAAGGCTCAGAGAAAGTCAGTGACTTGCCCAATGTCAAACATGTAGTATGTACCAGACTTGGGATTCAAACTCAGGTTCTTTGACTGCAAATTCAATGCTCTTTCCATTGTACCACACTGTTTCTCTCTCTGTCTGTCTCGCTCTTTTTTTTTTTACTTCATTCGGAAGCTGAATGTAATGGAGAATGTACTGGCTATGGAGTCAGAATTTAGATTATGAACTCCTTGAGAGCAAAGACTGTCTTGTGCCTTTCTTTCTGCCCAGCACTTGGCACAGTGCCTGTCGCATAAGAGGTGCTTGATAAACGTATATGGTCTGACTGACTGACAGAAGGCCTGAGTTCTATAGTCTGGGCCCGGCTGCTCTGTGATCTAGGGGGAGTAGTGTCACCCTTCTCAGTCTCAACGTGCTGATTTGTAAAATAGGATAACAGGATTAGATTATCTCTGAAGTCCTTTCTTCTCTCTCAAAGTCTATTCCTGGCTCTTCTTTCATAAACAATTTAAGTTTTCCTAGTCAGGCTGTCTATACTCCCTCCCCCAATAAGAACTGCTTTGAGAGGTGAGATGATGGAGCTTACAAAGAGCTGCTCTCAGAATCAGGAAATCAAGGCAGCAAGCATTTATTAAGTGTCACTCATGCACCAGGCATGGAGCTAAGTACTGATGATACAAAAAAAAATGGACAAAAAAAAAAAACCAGTAACTGGCTAAAAAAAGCTCATGATTTAATTGGAAAGGGGAGGAGCAACATGCACAAACAGGATATATCGGGAAAATTGGAGGTCATTTCAGAGGGAAGGCCCTACCGTTAAGGAGGACCAGGAAAGACTCCTTGCAGAAAATGGAATTTTAGTGGAGACTTAAAGAAAGCCAAGGCAGCCAGGAGATAGTGGTGAGGAGGGAGGAATTCCAGGCATGGGGGGCAGCCAGTGAAAATAATCAGAGTTCAGAAGTGGACCATCATGTGTAAGTAACAGCTAGGAGGCCAAAGCTGCTGGATCATGGAGTTAGATACAAGAAGACTGCCAAGGCCAAAAGAGGCCAGGCCAGGAAGGTCTGTAAATATTAAACAGAAGATTTTGTATTTGCTCCTGGAGGTGATAGGGAGGCCCTGGAGTTTATTGCATAGAGGAGTGAAGGAGACCTGCCTCTGATGCATCTTTCACAGGAAGCCTTTCCCAACCCCTCTTAATTCTAGTGCCTTCTCATGGTTAATTATTTCCTATTTATCCTGTCTATAATTTGTTTGCATGTTGTCTCCCCCGCTAGACTGCAAGCTCCGTGAGGGCAGGGACTGTCTTTTGCCTCTTTTTGTATCCCCAGTGCTTAACACAGTGCCTGGCACATAGTAGGTGCTTAATAAATGTGGATTGAATACATATTCTGAGAGATCCTGGGTAAATCATTTAACTTCTTATTGCTTCAGGCAAATCTTTATGACTATAAATTGTTGAGTAGGTAGTGACCTGAATTAGTAGAGGAAATTTCCTTACCAGAAGCTTTGTATATCAATGACATTCATAGGTCTGGTTTAAAAAATTTGCTTTATTAATAAAACAAACAGCAAGTTATTTTAAAATTATGGAATCACATAAAGATCAATTTTGACAGGAAGGTAGATCAGACTCTCAAGTCAAAGAGGCAGCTAGGCAAAGGTGTCACTTTTATAAACTTTTTCAAATGATTCTTCCTTATCGGGGTTCAGAAGAGACACATCAGTCAATGGCAAGTTTGCTAACTGATGTCAGTTAAGAGCATCAAAATCCTCATTCTGGAGGAATTGGAAATATATGTGTAACAGGTAATTGGGGCATCTGCTGCACTGGGGCTCTTCTCATTGAGCTGACCATATGTTCTACTCCCTTTGGTGGGGTACATGCTCTGGTTCCTTGCTAAACCTAGCTGAGAGAACGAAGAGAACCAATGAGCAGAGTACTGGACCTGGAGTCAAAAACAGCTGAGTTCAAATCCAAGCTCAGACATTTACTAGCTTTGTGACCCTGGGCAAGTCATTCAATTTCTGTCTGCCTCAGTCTCCTCAACTGTAGAATGGATAGGATAATAATAGCACTTGCCTCCCAGGCTTGTTTTGAGGGTAAAAAGATAAAATTTATAAGATACTTTATAAATCTTAAAATGCTACATAAATGCTAATTAAACGGCGTATGCCATCAGCAACTCCTGGTTGGTTCTCATGTATCCCTGGGACTTAGAGGAAACTTGTAACAGGGGGTCATGGAACTGATCATGTGCATTTACCTCTTGTTGAGGGTCATAGATTTGCTTTTTTGGGATGACAAAGCAATCTTTTATTGGTCCTCCTGACTGTAGCTTGTACCAGAGAGGATTATGGTAAGTGACTAGTAAGTTGGCCATTCTATGCATTCAGGTTAGAAGAGAGCCAACTTTTAGCCTCTATTCTAGGTAAGCCTCTTTATGGGTTTACGTGTTACACATATGAAATGTTTTGATCAAAGTATGACACGCCGAATCATTCCTGCTAAGGAATAATGTGTTGCCTTGCTGTTCAGTTATCGACATTAGTCAATACCATTTGTAAAGGGAATTGAAGTAATTGCATCAGCCACACCTTGGTCTAGTGCAGTGACCATATGGAGATAGAACCTAAGGAACTTTCCTGGTAATAAGAGCAGAATTAGAAAGACTCATTAATCCTTTACCATCACAAAGGCAAAATGTAGCATCGATAGATATGTTTCTCTAATTGAAAAACTTACTGGAAGCAGTGAAGTCAATGCTTGGGGAGACTAGAACTTATTCTGTCACATGGAAAAAGAATTATAATTTGAGAAATTACTATACCCAGTTGTCTCCTTTGCATCCAGAAATGTTCTAGTAATGCACATTCCCAGGAAGGGAGAAATCTTTTATTCTTCATGCCTTAATTCATTCCTTGGGTCTTGACTGATTTTTAGAAATTATTATGATCTACAGTGCCTTTAAGCATAATATCGTATAGTTTCCCTGTTTGTTTCTTGGCTGTATCTATTTTCACTGTTGCCTGTCTAAAATCATGATTGCTACTCCTGCTGTTTTGGATCCAATGAAGTTGTAATAAATTCTGTTCCAACCCATCATTTTAACAGTAAGAATCCTTATGTTTTAAGTATGTTTTCCTGTATATTGTAAATTATTAGGTTTTGGTTTCTAATTCATTCTGCCACCCTCCTCCTTATTTTATGGATAGATTTATCCTATTAACATTCATAGTTGTGATTAAGTTTGTTTTCTCTCTATAAAATGCTTCTATAATATATATATATTGTTTTCCTGGCTCCTCTCCAGCCTATTTAAAAGAAAGAAATCTGTATTTTGAACTTTTGTTGTTGTTTAGTTGTGTCCCGCTCTTTATAACCCCATTTGGGGTTTTCTTAGCAAAGATCCTGGAGTAGATATTGTTCCTTCTCCAGCTCATTTTACAGATGAGGAAACTGAGGCAAACAGGGTAAAGTGACTTGCCCAGGGACACACAGCTGGTAAATGTCTGAGGCCAGATTTGAACGCGGAAAGATGAGTCTTCCTGACTCCAGGCTCAGTAGTCTATCCACTGTGCCATCTAGCTGCTGCTAAGTATGCATATTCTGTATTGCTTGAGATAATCTGATCATAGACTTCTCTCTTTACTCTTCCTTCTTGGCCCAGACCTCAATTACAAATGTGTCTTGCATTTTTTCCTTTTATTTTATAATCTTCCCCTTTTAGTAGCAATCCCCTCCTTGACCATATCCTCTGACTCACATACCTCTGTTCCCTGTCCTTATTTCATCCTAATTCCCTGCTCATTTTATTCTATTTTTTCCACTATTTTTCCAAAATGTATAATTTTGATACATTAAAAAAAGTCACCTTCCCTTTCCTGGTCTAGATAAGGTAACATGTAACTTTCTCAAAATCTCCTGCTACTCTCTGATTCCTTCTGACCTTTTGTTTTCTTCTTGGCATTTTATATTTTATTTTTGAGTTGGGGGGCGGGGAAGCGAGGCAATCAGGGTTAAGTGGCTTGCCCGAGATCACACAGCTAGTAAGTATCTGAGGCTGTATTTGAACTCAGATCTTCCAGATTTCAGACCCAATAGTCTATCCATTTGCCTTCTAGCTGATAGTTCCATTGTATTTTGTTGTGACCAAACTGCTTGTAGAGTAGTGGTTTAGTTGTGAGGTCATTTTGATAAACTATAGGATGTCTGGAAGAAGGCAGACAGGATGGAAGGAGCTGGGAAGAGTTAAATAAATAAGAAAAAGAGAGTAGCTGTCTTTAAATATTTGAATGGCTGTCATGTGGGAAGATGAGTCTTGTTCTGCATGAACCCAGAAGGCAAAACAAGGAGAAATTGGTTTAAGTGGTAAAGAAGTAATTTTAGTTTTGATGTTAGGAAATTTTCTAACAATCAGGGCTATCAAAGAGTGAAATGAACTGCTGTGTGCTCCCTTTTCACTAGAGTCCTTGAGCAAAGGTTGCACGATCATCTATTAGTTATGTTATAGAAGAGATTCCCATTCAGATGTGGATGAGATTAGATGCCTTCAAATTCTGAGATTCTGAGCTACTGGGAACTCTGGAGCTTGATCATCCAATTTGAGATAAACCTAGGTCTTCTCTCTGCTTATATCCTTTGGATTTTGTGAGTCTATAGTTTACTCTCTGATTCTAGTACTTCTGAGCAATTTTCTTTTATACCTTCCTGAAATACTGTATTCAGGCTATTTGTTTCATCATAGTTTTCTGGAACACAAGTGATTTTAAAATTCTCTCTCCAAGCCTTGTCTTCCAGGTTGATTGTGTTGTAATTATGTTTTCTTTTCTGATTTTGCTGTCTTTTGACTTTGTTCTAATAATTCTTGTTGTATTATGAGTTTTTGAGTTCTATTGCCTCCATTGATTTTATCAGGTTGTCCCCTCTTTGCTTTATTTAAAGCTATAAATTCTATTTCAAAATTTTTCATTAAGACTTCTATTTTCACACTTCTTTTTTTCCTTCATTTGTTTTGTTAGGTCTTCTACGGATCTTCAGATTTTTTGTGATGGTTCCATTCTTTTTTCCCCTTGAATTCTAGGCATAGTTACTATAGCTTTATTCTTTTCTGAAAAAACTTCCTTGCATTATCTTACCCCATATTATTTCTTTTCTTTGCTTCCTCAGTTCCAAAATATCTGTTCTGGTTTCTTTCTATTCTTTCCACTCAACATTTTAGTTGTTATTAATTAATTTCAGTTTATTTGGCACATTTCTAGCTATTTTTAAGGTAAAGAGGAAGAGCTAGGCTTATATATAGTCTCTCATACCATCTTGCTGGAAATTCATAATTTGTTTATTCAAATGTTTGCAACTGGTCTTAAATAGTAAGACTGACTACTTCTGTTGTAGAAGAGTTGTTCCTTGGGTGATCCATTCTCCTTCTTCTTGAGGAAGCTATATATATCCAAGGAGGCCCAAAAGAATGAACTTAAAAATGAATCTGGAAATGGGGACCAGGAACTACCCGTTCCATGAACTCTCTCAGGTGTCTATAAAAGGAATGTCATGATTATTGTATAGAAGATGGCTATGATGAGAGTCCTAGAGGCTTGCCATCTCCACCAATACTCATGAAGATTGTTTGATGCTGATGACCAAATTGGCGTCAATGCTTATCTTTTCCTAAACTTTTTCTTAAAGAAATTGATGATCCAAAGAACCTGATAACTGATCGAGTGACAGAGGACACAGCCACTATATCCTGGGACCCAGTTCAAGCTGTCATAGACAGGTACATGGTGCGCTATACCTCAGCTGATGGACAGACGATGGAGATACCAGTGGGGAAGGACAAGACCACTACCATCCTGACAGGCCTGAGGCCAGGCATGGATTACGCTGTTCATGTCTGGGCTGTGAAAGGAGACCGAGAGAGCAAGAAAGCCAACACTAAAGCCCCCACAGGTGATGGATCATGATTAGATGAAAACATAAGAGATTACAAAGTAGACCTATAGGAGAAAAAAAAGGGAACAAGCATTTATTAAACACCTATTATGTGTTTTGTACTGTCCTAAGTGCTTTATAGTATCTCATTTGATCTTCATAACAGCCTTGGGAGATTAGTGCTATTATTAATCCCATTTTACAGTTGAGGAAACTGAGGCTTGGAGAGGTTGAGACTTGCCCAGGATCACATAACTAATAAGTGTCTGAGGCCAATTTGAACTCAGGGCTTCTGGACTCTAGGCCCAGCTCCCTCTCCACCTAGCTGCTTCCTAGCTGGTTTGTCCAAGCCTTTTTTTTTTTCCTTACTTTGACTGGCACAGCATGATATTGTATGGGTAAGAGGGCTAATGTTCCATTTTTCCTCATTACACATGGCCTACATTTCTAATTCCCTTTAATAAGTTCTTTTAAGTTAGGACTTTTGTATAAGTAAGGTCCCAATTAGTACAAATAACGAATCTTGTGAAGTGGAAACATTATTTGAATCCACACTGACTATTTCCATTGGGCTGGAACCAGTAACCATATTTTACATAATTATAACTTGGAATGGTGCAAATTTGAATACATGAGACCTCTTCATGATATTTATCATTTGTGTTAATTGGCACTTAGTTGTAGTGTTCTCTAAACCATGACTGGGCAAAAATTTCTCTGACTCTTGTTTTGGCTCTATCTTCTCCTTTTTATCTTCTTAGACTGTACTTCTGGGTCTTCCCATGAACAAATGAGAGGGAAAAGAGAATAAAAAATCGACAAGCGCCTGCCATAGAAGCTACAATAAAACTTCAAGTTAAAAATTTGAATGACAATAGGTTTTCCGGGGAACAATGGCTGTGATAGATGTATTTGTGACTCACCTAATTACATTAGAACCCTTTTAGAATTCCAGTGTGTGGATAAGATGGGAAATGATAAGGGATGAGTCCATTAGTCTTTAGTGAGATTTAGTGAGAAAGTAGTGCTATACACTGGGAGCTGTGACCAGAAAGTCTCTCACCTGGGGCAAAGATAATCTAGCCATGGGTGCAGTCACATTAGTGAAAGGGATGGCTCATATGATAGAAAGTCTGTCCTTTGTCCTTAAGTGGGTAGAAAGGAAAGCTAACCTGTGAGAGGCCATACCCCAAAGGTTGTTTTGAAGTGTGGTCATGCATGCACATGGAGGACCATGAACTGAGGTGGGAGAAGGTCCCCATTACCAGGAAGCATGGTCCTCTATGTCTGGATCCTGGCGCAGAGCACTATTCAGTGGAATGATTTACAGTTCTACACATACACCACTTTGAACAGTGATTTCTTATACCTCACTCCCTTGCCAGTGACACTTGCCACGAGATACTCTATCTCTAGACTTTGAGCCTTTTCACTGCCTGTGCCCCTGTGCCTGGAACACTTTCCTCCTTATTTCTATCCCCTAGCTTCTCTGGCTTCCTTCAGGGCCCAGTTAAAATCCCATCTTCTATAATAAGCTTTTCCTGATCCCCCTTAATGCTTCTGCCTTCCCTCTGTTGATTACTTCCAATTTATCCTCTCTCTATTGTTTCTACACTGGTTGTTTTCATGTTGTCTGGCCAATTTGTCTGCAACGGAGTGAATGTGAAGGGGAATATGTGCAATCAGCCTCAGAACACAGGCTGGAACCAGACTGTGAGAGGCTTTAAATGCTAAACAGAGGTGTCTGAGTTTTATCCTAGAGGCAGTAAGGAGCCACTGAAAGTTGTCATTCAGGGTAGTGACATGCACAGATCTGTACTTTAGGGATATCATTTTAGCAGCTGTGTGGAGGATGGATTGAGTTGCAAGGAAACCAATCAGGAAGCTATTGTAATAGTTTTGAACTAGGGAGATGGCTATGTGAGTGAAAAGAGATGGATGCAAGAGATACTGAAAAGGTAGAATGCATAAGACTTTGAAGCTGTTTTGGGGGGATGAATGAAAGTGAAGAGTTGAGGATGACAAGTTCTAAAAATGGATGACTGAAAGAATGGTGGGACTCTGGCACCCATAACAGAAATAGTGAAGTTAGGAAGAGGGATAGGATTATGAGGGGAAGATAATGAGTTCTGATATTTAATTTTGTGCTTTTTCTAATATAGCATTCTGTCTTCCTGTTAGTTAGGGAGACATGCTCACAACCAGGGCAAATGAGACAATTTGAAAATAATATGACAAGACAGAATAAAATGCCTCTTCTGAAAAGCAAGAAGGGCCTGAAATTATCTCAGACTAAGATAAATGAACTTCAGATCATATACTTTGGTGCTTATTAATAATTCTGTACTGATTACCTCTTTTTCTTTCAGAGATTGATAGCCCCAGAAACTTAGTGACTAACCAAGTGACAGAGGATACAGCCACTATATCCTGGGACCCTGTCCAGGCCGTCATAGACAGGTACATGGTGCGCTACACCTCAGCTGATGGAGAAACCAAGCAGATACCAGTGAGGAAAGACAAAACTACTACTATTCTACCAGGCCTAAGGCCAGGCATGGAGCACACTGTATATGTCTGGGCTGTGAAGAAAGATCGAGAGAGCAAGAAAGCCAACACAAAAGCCCTAACAGGTAACAGGAGAGGAGAGAAACAGAAACCAATTCATTGACTCAGAGACAGTCAGCTGATATTAAATTGTGACATTGCTGCTGTCTGATGTTGATGGTATCAGGGTACTGTGGACTCAATCTGGGATGGTTTTATGTTAGAATTCTCCAGAAGAAATAGCAAAATGGTGAGGGTGGTCCCAGTCTTACGTTGTCCAATGGCTCAGATGAAACTTCTCACAAGACCTCTTCATCTAATGAAATATGATGGTGACATCTTGTATCAATTCCTTTAAATGCTCTTGGGAGACCAGGAGAAACTTTCTTAGGCTTTGCTTATTGAACCACATAAAGTAACATTTCAGGATCCTTATCAAATTATAATCTCTTTGAAGAAGAAGGACTATTAAAATAATACCCACAATAGCTTTGTGATCTTGAAAAGCAGAGTCTGCTTCTACACCATTTTAAATGAAACTGGAGGCCAGATAAGGGTAATGAATGACTTATTCTCAGAGCAATACCATAGTGCATGGGGGAGCACATGTCTCCCTACAGTGCCGGTCTACAATCTTTGGGGGCAAGGTGTGGGGCATTTCAAGTTTTAGGATTATGATGTAAAGTAAGTTTTGATGAAGAATGAATGATAGTAGACAGATGAGGGAAAATTAAGGGGAATAAGATATTGACAGAGATTGTAGAGGTGGTAGGGATAATATAATTATATCCATAAAGAGGAAAGAATAAATTTGAATGGGAAAGATAAGAAAGGAAAGAAGATTAGGGGGAGTTGAAAAATGAGATGCATTTCTTTAGTGTTTATAATTCACCTATCTTCATGTCTTCTTCCTGTTTTTCCATGGCAAACTCTATATTTAAGTGAGGAGACCATTGTTTGTCTCTGCTTCTGTTCTCTGTGTGTGTGTGTGTGTGTGTGTGTGTGTGTGAGTGTGCACATGTGTGAGTATATATGCAAATGTATATATGTATGGAAAAAAAAGGCAGAGGCAAAGTTAGCTGAAAGAATCTAGCAGAAGCCAGCTTTTTAAAAAACCTCAGGCACTGGGATATAGTTCTGTTTCAATGGACAAGTTAATTTTACAGCAATCTAAGCAGGGATGTATTGGAGCCAGCTCAAACTAGCCAGTGAAAGCCAATTGTCAAATTTTCATTGTGAGCACTTAGATCTCAGAAATCTGCAAACTCTACAAATCAGGGCTTGATTTATTATTTTTGTTAATTGTCTAGACTTTAAAAAGTGATGGAGAAAAAGTTAAATAATGTAAATTAAATTTAAAAGTGCATTGATTTTTTCTCCCCTGGGGAGTCAGTTGTTAAACATTTACCAGCACACCACTGCATATAAGTGAAGAAAAGCAATATGGTGGAATGGAGGAAACACTAGACTAGGAGTCACATGACTTTGTGCAACCTTGGACAAGCCAGTGAACCTACTGGGGCCTCAATTAGTTTCTTCTTCTATGATCAGTTAATAGTTCAAGAAATATTTATTATGAGCCAGGCACTGTGCTGAGCAATGGGGATAAAAACATGAAAAAGAAAAACAGTCCTTGCCTTCAAGGAGCTTACAGTCTAATGGAGGGGATATAACACATAAAAGGAAGCTGAAAAGAGGAGGAGAGGGGTGGGAAAGAAAGTTCCCATAAGTGGGGACATGGGCTTGGGCATGAGGGAGACGTCTGAAGGAATGCAGGTGAGTGGGAAATGAAAAGATGGCGGGCCTGAGTGCCCTTTTTGAACAGAGGTTTTGAGAGGAGCTCTTTGCTCCACCTTGTAATCAGAGGTACAGAAGGTACTGATAAGGTGTGGGTACCAAGGCTCATGTGATCTTACAGGATGATAAGATTCCTGATATTGAGGTTCATGGGGGCATGATGGAGATGTCCAAAGGAGTGTCCTGGTGGGCAAATGCATAAAATGTTTAAAAATCTACAAAATAAGAGGTCTGTATTAAATAATCTCTCAAGTCCCTTCCAACTCTAAAGAAATCTCTAAGTCTAAGTAAGGAAGAATCCTGAAAGTTACAGAAGAGGCTGTTTAATCAATGATTTTTGTGACTCAAAATGTTGCTCAGAAGATCCTGTTCCACTTGCTTTTTTATACTGTGCATATTTGTTAAAATTTTTGTTTTTCTATTTTTTTCTTTAAAGTAGAAGGTAGAGAGGAGAGAAAAAACAAATGCTTATTAGATTAAAAAGTTAAATTTAAAAGTAAAAATTAACTATAAAGGACATATAAAGAAAGGTCCTAGCTACATTAAGAGAAAGAACTGATTAAATAGAAGTTTTGTGTCTAATGGTAGCCATCTCTAGGGTGGGGGTGGTAGGGAAGAAAAAAAAGGAAAAGAAAGAAATTTACATGATATTTTTGTTATATATTTGAAAGGAATAATGAGTTGTATATAGGAGATGTGCAGTTTCATGTTCAATCATCTTTTCATTGCACTATGTTATAGAAATACTTGTTTTATTCCATAAATTAAGAATAAAATAACATTTAAAAATAAAATTAAAGAGATAAAAATAATGAAGTGCTGCTATTGATTGAAAAAATGAATTTAGGATAGACCTTGGGAAATAGGAAGTGGGTACTACCTGCTCCCTTAGCTCCCCTAGGTGGCCACAAAGGGAATAGCTTTGTTATTATGTTAGGCATGACCCTGATGATTGTCCTAGAAGCTTGCCCTTATGAGAGGATGGAGATGGGTTGGTAATGATGGCCAACTTGGTGCCAATATTTACCCTCTCCCAAATTTTTTTCTTGAAGACATTGATGATCCCAAGAACTTGATGGCTAACCAGGTGACAGAGAACACAGCGACTATATTCTGGGACCCAGTCCAGGCTGTCATAGACAGATACATGGTGCGTTACACCTCAGCTGATGGAGAGACTAAGGAGATGCCAGTGGAGAACGACAAGACTGCCACCATGCTGACAGGCCTGAAGCCAGGAATGGACCACTCTATTTATGTCTGGGCTGTGAAGGGAGATCGAGAAAGCAAGAAAGCCAACACCAAAGCATTGACAGGTAATAAGGGACTGTTAAGTTACCCACAGAAGGAAAAGAAGTCTCTTCTTTTTCAGTTCTGAAGGTTTATTTTGGTTAGGGAGGAGGGAATAATCAAGCATCTACCTCCAATCTTTGCTTTTTCTGGTGGCTAGTTAAGACGTTCTTGCACTGCATATTTACTTTCTATGTGTGATAGACCTCAAGGGATGGACAGAGAATCTCAGAGTGCAAACCTCAGAGAATTCTAGTGTACAACAGTCTCTGAGTAATGCTTCCTTTGGGTCGTGGGTACCAAGTCACGTATGTGCTAACCATTTAACCTGTCTCTATCTCAAACAACTTGCAGAATTTCAGAATTGGAAGGAACTTTAGTGGTCATCCAGTCCAAGCCACACCCTCTAAAAATCCGTATAACAAGACAAGTGACCAGGGATCACCTGACCTTTTATTGAAGACCCCTCATGAGAAAACATTCCCCCCTCGCCTGAGGCACATAATTCTATTTTTAGACAACTAGGAAGTTTTTCCTGACATCAAACCTAAAAGTTGCTTCTTTACAATTTCTCCTCATTTCTCTTACCTGGGGCAACACTGAACATGTCTAACTCATCTTTCCCCTGGCAGGCCTTCAAGAACTGGAAGACAGCTATCATGTTCTCTTCTCCCAAGACTCTTCTCTACTATGTTAAATATCCCCAGTTTCTTTCAGCAATTCTCATGCGGTATGAACTCAAGTACCGTTTTTATTCTAGGTATTGCCCTCCAGCTTATTAGTGTTCTTCCTAAAATGTGGTCCTAGGAACTAAACACAATACTCAATCTTAAAAATTGTTCATTTTTACAATATTGATATTACAGTAGATATTTTCTCCTAATTCTGATCACTTTATTCTGCATCAGTTCATGGAGGTCTTTCTCGTTTCTGTGAAATAATTTCTTCATCTCATACAGCACAATAATATTCTTTTACATTTATATACCATAATTTGTTCAGCCATTTCCCAATTGATGAGCATCCCCTTAGTTTCTAGTTATTTGCCACTGTAAAAGGGCTGCTATAAATATTTTAATACATAAGAACCCTTTTCTCTTTCTTTTAGCTGTTTCATGTATAAGCCAAATAATGGTGTTGTTGCATTAAAGGGTATGCAGTTTAGTAACTTCTTGGACAAAATTTCAAATGGTTTCCATAATGGCTCTAGCAATTCACACCTCTACCAAAAGTGCACCAATGTACCTATTTTCCCCACAGTTCCCCCAAAGTTTGTCATTTCTCTTTTTTGTCAATTTTACCATATGATAGGTGTGAGATGGAAACTCAGAGTTGCTTTGATATGCATTTCTCTAATTATTAGTGACTTGGACCATTTTTTCACATGGCTAGTGATAACTGGGATTTCTTTTCTTGAGAACTGCCTTTCAAATCCTTCAACCATTTATCAATTGAGAAGCATGATCTAGTCCTTTCCCTTCCATGACCTGTCCATGACAAAGTCATGCTTGTTCGTTGTGACCATCACTTCTTTTTCTAGATATTTACAAGCTATCCTTTTAGTAATGCATTCTAGAATTTTCTTGGGAATTGAAGTCAAGCTCACAGACCTCTCCTTTGCAGAGTCAATCCTTTTCTCTTTTGTTTATCTCCTTTCCTTGAATTAGTGTCTTGAACCTAAATAAAAGACTTTCCATTTATCTTTATTTAGTTTCATTTGATTAATCTTAGTCCAGTGTTTTAGCTTGTCAGGATCTCTTTGGAACCTGTATCCATCATCCAGTGTGTTTGCTATCCCTCCTGGTTTTAAGTCCTTTACTCTTTTGATACCTTTAACTAAGTCATTGACAAAAATGTTTACAGCTCAACCCCAATATTCTTGGGTAATCCATTGGATATTTTTTTCCCAATTGTGGTATGATCAATGTCTACTCTTCATATCTGAGCATTTGACCAGTTCTGAGTCCAACTAATTGAAATATTATCTAACCCATATTTCTCTATCTTTTCCACACGTGTACAATGAGATACTTTTGTGAAGTCTATGTAAACTTTATAATATTCCTTTGATTTACTACTGTAGTTAATACAGATTAGTTTTTTGGGATCACTGTATCTTTTTCTAGGTGTTCATTTACCATTAATAATAGATTCTAAAATATCTTGAAGAAATTCCCCAAGACTAAGTCACCATAGATCTGTTGTTATTTGGTGGAAGGAAGTTCTCCACTCTGATGAAACCACAGGTTATTCATATACTATGATCTTATTTATTCTTTCATTTCTGTAAAGTTAAGAAGATGGCATATAGTATTGTTTCTGTTTGATTTTAGATGGGAAAAGAGAAGCAAAGAAAAGGTGTGTTCTTGGTTCAGATTCTCAGACCTAGCCAGCATCTGACACAGCCTACTCAGTTTATTCAAATGCTGATTGATGTGCCCAAAGTATAAAATGTTTGACTTTTTAAGATACTCTGGTGACAATTGCCAAAGCTATTTTATTGTTTCATATTACAGTGACGTTGGTCTCTAAGCATTCTAGACTGTTCCTTTCAACAATAACCTACTGAAAGGAGATTTGGTTGTACCCATTTGACACTGGAGTATGGACTGGGGTCGTGGAAGAGGGTTAAGGAGATGCATAAGGAAAGTACAGAATAGTTCAATAGTAACTCTACTCTTTTGGGAAGACTTGTGACGGGGGGGTGGAGGTTGAGGGAAGTGAGAAACTAGAAAGTGAAAGCCTTTTGGTGGTACCATTTGTTGGTAATAAGTGTACAGATTGGTGAACTGGAAATAGCAATGGATATGACATCAGATCATATGGCTTGGGTTCAAATTCCAGCTTTGCCACTAACTACCTGTGTGATTTTTGGGGAAATCATTTAACTTCCAGGGCTTCATTTTCCTCATCTGTGAAATGAAGAGCCTGGATTAGCTGACTGCAAAGGTCTGTTCTAACTCTAAAAATCTATGATTATATCTCTTCTCCGTGCTTTACTTCTATAAAATGATGGAGTTTTACTAGCTGACCTTTAAGATTTCTTTCATCTCTAGATCATATGAACTCTGCAACCCTTATGTGCATCACTGTATGCCAGAAGAGATTTCATGTCATTTAATTTATATTCTTCTCAGTCTTACAGTCAATATATTCTGAAGGAGAACCTTGGCACCAAGGGGTTAAACCAAAACAAACTGGTTTTTAATGTTAAGGTTTTTATCTTTTAAGTTTAGTTTTGATCTCCAAAGCAGGAAATTAGATTCTGCCTTATAACAGAAAGAACAGAAGGTATGCCAATCCTCTTACTTGAGGAAATCAGACCAAGTTGATGTTATAGAAACTCAAAGTACCCATAAAGCTCTAATTCAGAACAATAGTTGTTTGATTCCTATTAAAACACAGTAATTTACTTCTGAGCTGAGACCTTGTGTGGAAATTTTTTAGCCTGGAGGCATCTTTTGGGGGACTGCTAAATTAAAATAACTTCCAACAAGGAGTTTTTTAAAATGGAAATTTCAAGATACATCTTAGGGATGGTATCAAAAAACCAACTGAGATAAATGCCTAAATATTATAATTGAGAATTATAGTGCTGCTGAATTTTAGGTTTTCTTGCCTACAGAGAAACTCTCATAACCCATGATTCCATCTGGAGTTTGTGTGGGAGACAACATGGAAGACAAAAAAAAAAAGCCAGAGTCCCCTTTCTTTGTCTCTGTCTCTGTGTATATCTCTCTGTGCTTAGGCATAGTAAACTCTTAATAAATACACTTTTTCATTCATTCTTTCCCTCTTTCCCCTATCTTTTCTTTCTCTTTTTATCTTTCTGTCTTCATTCATTATCTCTGTATTCATGTCTTCACATCTCATTGGAATTGAATGCTTTTCTAAAATCTGTCGTCCATATATATCCACATACATATATATACATATATCCCCATACATATATGTATATACATATGCACATATATGTATATATACATATACTTATACATTCTATATATTGTATTTTTCTCTTTTTTATCTCCATTTGTATTTCTTTTCTTCCCTCCTCCTCCTAGTCATCATACTTTGTTTTCATTCCTTCCTTTCCCATACACTTTTCTTTTTCCACTTTAATAATAATAATAATTAACCAACTCTTTATAAACAGATATTGACCCTCCCAGAAACCTCCGTGCATCTGATGTAACCCAGTCTAGTGGTGTTGTGACCTGGATGCCACCTTCTGCTCAAATTGATGGCTATATTCTAACTTACCAAGCTCCAGATGGCACCAGCAAGGTACTTAACTTTTTAAGTCTTTTCTTTCTGTCCCTCCCTTGCTCACCTGTATTTTAAGTACCTAAGCTCAGTTGGCCATCTTGGTGACCACTGGGCAATGTGACAATCATAAATCAATCAACAAATATATCCTGAGTGTCCACTATGGCCAGAGCTTCCATGTTTCACTTGGTTATTCTGGGGAGGATCCCATTTGACTGAAATGGTAGAAGGCACATGCTCTGTAACAACTGTCACAGGGTGACAATTCAATGATTTCTGTGTAGATCCATTTTAGATAAATGATAGCTATTGCGGTAGCTACCAATTTTGGCCTGGCTGGAGCAAAAGAATCTCAGGGGACAGTAATACCCGAGGTCACATTTTTCATAGTATTTTGTTCTTTGACTGCCTTTGAGGCCCTCTTGTCAAAATAAGACCTACATTCTGTGCCCTCATAAAAACTTCCCACTTAAAAAAGTTATGGTAAACACTCTACTCTTCACCCAAAAGATCTTCTTCTCCCTAAATATCTTTGATTCGGTTCAATTCAATTCAATTCAATTCAATTCTGTTCTATAATCATTCCTTAATATGCCAGGCACTGGGGATAAAAGACAGAAAAATGAAATGGTCATATCCTTTAAGGAACTTATATCCTGAAAAACAGTCGTTCAACAATCATTAATTATCCTCAGATTTAACATATCTAGCACTAGAAATAGGACATTCCCATTTCAGAGCTTTAGGATTTACTTCTCTCTAAGCCTCATGTCTTTGGCTGATTCTGTATATTAGGACCTGTAGGAAGGATTCTCTCTGCTGAGTAGCTTTCAGTTTCTGGTAGACCAAGCATCCACAGGTTCCATAGAAGCGTGTCTTGGAGTGAGGGGCAAGAGAAGGATTGTACTGCTAGTGTTACAGCAGCATCACGAATCCTGCCATCTGAGAACTAAAATTTCAACCCACCAAAATCCTTCATGTCTTCATTTCAGGTTGGGATTGAGAGGTATCTCTGAAATTGCTTTGATTATCAAGGCTTTGTTTTGTTTTTCTGATGGGGAAACTGATGTCTTTTGTACTGTCTTCACCATACTTTAAGCCTATATCTGTTGTACTTGAACGGTTGAAAAAAAAAAACAACAACTTGGTGTCGTCACTTGTTGAGATCAGAGAAAGCCAGTTTCAGAGCTCTAAAATGCTATTTCTAGAACTAGGTATGCTACATCTCTCAGGGCCCCTATGCAACTCCTGGTAAATTAATAGGGTATTGCTAATCTTTGACTTGGAAGGAGTTTCCATACTGGGAGTCAGCCTGCTAAACTAACTCACAGATTTAGGTCAGTGCTCTTCCAACCCCCGCAAAAAATAAAGGACACCTGGGGATAGTTAAGAGTGTTGGACTTGGAATCAGGCAGGCCCAAGGTTTGAATTCCAACTGTACTCTCAAATGAGATTAAAAAAAAAAGTTTTATAAATGTGAAAGTGCTACATAATATTATCATTGTTATAGTAACTTCCTGAGTAATGTTCAGTTTCTCATGAATCAAAACCATCTTGCTCAATGCTGCTAAAATATGGCTTTCCATATGTTATTCCCTTGCTTTAAATCTTTGAATGACTCCCTATTACCTATAGGATAAAGTGCAAACTTCTTCTCCTGATATTTAAGGTCAAATCAAGTCAACAAGCACTATGCTATGGGGTGGGGATGCAAAATTTTGGCCACAGCCTGTTTTTCTGGTCTTATCTCTCACTGTTACTCCCTGAGCATATTCTGCATATGCCTCTGTACCATTGTTCGTATTTTTTTTTTCTGTGGAATGCTCTCCCATTTCCTCTCCATAATTCCAAACTGTCCCTCCAAGCTTCATTCAAGTCTTATTTCCTTTATGAAGATTTCCCAAACAGCATAGTTCATAGCATTCTCTTCCTACTCTGGACTCCTATATCTCTTTCTGTCTGTATCGCTCTTTTGGCCTTATACTGTTATCATGTACTATTCTGCCCTATATTGTTTTCATTTTTTTTGAGATCGGGTACAGTTTTAATCTGTGAATTTATCAGTGAGGGTAACACTCCACTCTATTGAAATCCCCTCTATCCATTAAGATCAGCAATTCCCTGGTAACAGTCAGAGAATTGCCTGGGAGCACTGAGAGATTAAATATCTTTCCCATGGTCACACAGCTAGTATGTGTCTCAGAGACTGGGCTTGAACCCAGGTCTTCCTGGCTCCGAGACCAGTTCTCTACCTATTATGTCATGTTGCTCCTTCTATATTTTTGGTCATCTTTTTTAGATTATCTTTTTTATGCTTCCCAAACTGAACTGTACACTTTTTGAAAAAAGGTTCCGTTTTATATTTCCCTTTGTCTTCTGTAATGGCCTAATAAAATTTCTTGTACGTTATAAGTGTTCAAGAAATATTTTTGATTGATCAATTTTGAATTAGATTGGGGACTATTGGAGATTATCAGTGGATGATAAAAATTGTCTAAAAATCTAGTACCAACTTTAACCATAATATGACCAGTTTGTAATGCCTTCATCACATGTTATACTCTAGTTGATGCAAACTCATCAAATGGAATAATGTTATACTCTGGTTGAAACAAACTCATCAAGTTGAATAACCAATTCTTTAACATATGTTTGCATGCTAGGAGGTGAAGCTGGGACCTGGGGACCGGAGGTTTAAGCTGCAAGGCCTTGGGCTAGGAGTCAGGTATGCAGTTTCTCTGGTAGCCTTTAAGGGTGGTCGCCGGAGCAGGATAGTATCTACTAACTTATCCACAGGTAAGATGGCGTCTCAAGCTTGGAAATAATATGTCATGGGCATTGTATATAGCAGATGCCACAAAAGGGGGGAGGAGCTCTAGAGAGGAGCAAGTGTGTGAAGTATTATGGTTTACATAGAAGTGAAAAAATGAAAATGTACTGTGATTGAGGGCTGGTTTTAAAAGTCCAACAAAATTACTCTGATAAATACATATACATATCTATCTATCTATCTATCTATAGAAATAGATATACGTCTATATATGTGTATAGACCTACATGTATATATGTGTGTTCATATATATGTGGGGGTGTAGAGTATGTATATACATGTATGTGTATGTATGTATATGTGCATGTATATGTATGTGTGTATACATATATACATACATATATACACATGGAGAGAGAGAGAAAGAGAAAGAGAGAGAGAGGTGTCTGTTAGGTATGTCTGAGAACTGTTGGAGAGCAAAGTAGGAAAGATAGAATACATAAGGTACTTAGACAGCTAGGTTATGCAGTAGATAGAGCACTGGTCCTGGAGTCAGGAAGACCTGAGTTCAAATCTAGCCTCAGACACTTACTACGTGGGTTACTCTGGGCTTGTCACTCAACACCATTTGCCTCAGCTTCCTCATCTGCAAAATGAACTGGAGAAGGAAATGGCAAACCATTCTAGTATCTTTGCCAAGAAAACCCCAAATGGGGTCATGGAGAGTTGGACGTGACTAAAATGACTGAACAACAAAATGTGAAATAATAGCCGAACAGATGGTGACCTCCCACAATAATGAAAAGCCCTACTCGTGATTTCCTTCCCTTTCATTAATGATGCTTCCTGTATTGGTTCCCAGTTGAGGCTCGTTTCCCCCACCCAAACGACTGCAGTCAGGTTCAACAGAATGGAGACTTCGGCAGCGGCATGTACACCATCTACCTTCATGGTGATGTCAACCAGCCCATGCAAGTATACTGTGACATGGACACTGACGGTGGCGGATGGATTGTGAGTAACTTGGTTTTCCCAGGGTCCTTCACCTAGTCATTTGTTTCTTGGCCAAAGAGTTGGCAAGAGCTTCTCCACAAAGCCTGGGGAGATTAATTTCTTCATTTTCCATGGAATAGAACTATTTGTCTGCAGCATTACTTAAAGAGATTTGTATTAGTTATTTAAAAAAAAAAAGTTGTGTCCCCAAGGTTTGGAAAGAACCAGGCTTGAATTATCTAGTCCAGCCCAAAGTCAAAAATAAATCCCTCCTACAGTATCACCAATAAGTAGTCATTCCACCTTTGCTTGAAGACCCCTAATGAGGGAAAATAATTTATCTCCTAAATCAGAACATTCCCCTTTTGGGCAGCTCTAATTGTCAGGAGGTTTTCCTTTACATACATCAAGGCTTAATGTGCCTCCTCGTAGTTACAAAAGTAAAAAGACTGATCTGTTTGGCTTATGATCCTAAGGCCTTTCATTTCCATAGTCCTTCATGCTTTTCAAAGTGATTTTATACACAATATCCAGGAACCTGGTGGTACAGTGGAAAACAACACTGGGTTTGGAATCTGGAGATCTGGGTTCACATGTCGGTTCTGCTCCTTAGCTGGGAGGCCTTTGGCCAGTCACTGGTCTTCGCTGAGCCTCCGTTTTTTCAACTGTAAAATGAAGAGGGAGGCTCAGACAAGATTTTTAAGAAAGCTTCTAAGTCTGTGTGTGACCAATTTCATAATAACCCTTGCCAATGGGGAAACTGAGGCACAGAAGAGTTAAATCCAATCTAAGAGGCAGCTATTAATGTGTCAGGCATGTTGCAAGGTGTGGCTTAAAAGAAATATGTTTGTGTGTGGACCTGTGATTTCATGGATGTAGAACTCCGGATGAGGGAATGCCCTCCATGAATGCAGATCAACAACTGTTTTGCAACTTAACACTTGTGGCCTGGAACCACACTTACCCAGGGTCACACAGTCAATATGTTATCAGAAACTGGACTTGTACTAGGCTTGGTGAAGCCTATGAATCTCATCCCATAATTTTTAAAAAATCCATAATGGAAGGAAATGCTACATTTTAGTTAGAGGTTAGTGAAAATAAAGATAGAGTTTTTCCCAGCCGAGTTTGTAGATCCCCTGAAATCTAAACTTTGACCCCTTGGGGGATCCATGAACCCCTGAAATGGAGGCCATAACTCTCTCTATCCACTACAAAGAAAAAAATGAAAATAGCTCCTGTCCTCAAGAATATTGCATTCTGCTCATTTCCTTCAATTTTTTTTTTGGTCTATATCTTGTATGGATCTAATTATTTACATATTTTCTCTATCACGGTATGTGAATTCCTTGAGAGCAGGGACTATCTTTTACCTTTCTCTGTATCCCCAATGCTTAGCTTAGTGCCTGATATACAGTAAGTCCTTAATAAATGCTTATTTACTGAATCAGCAAATGAGTCTCAGAATTGAGATTAGATTTCTCTTTTGCATTTCCCACCACAGTAGCATGTTAACAGCCAGCCAGCCCAGTGCACTCATGGCTTGAAAACACATTATCCGGAGGCATTCTGGAACAGGGTCGTCTATGTAGGGGTCATTTGCCTTGGCCATCTGAGTGAAGGCTTGTTGCCCAGGTATGGAGGCCCTGGCTCTATTTGACAGAAACAAGGGCATTTAAGACTTGGGTCAGGATGTTTTTGGTCCTCTCTGAAGCTCCCGCTTCTTGGCTTTATTCTCTTAGAGCTGTGTCTGTACAATTCACCAAGGCTCCGACCCTGATCAAATCAAACTCGTCCAATTAACTGAAGAGATGCCGTAAAGTACAACTTGATCCTCTCTAGCCTGTGCCCACATTATTAGCAGACCTTATTGCTTCCTCTCCCCTACTGCCCTGCAGTGCTCTGGTTTGGCCATCCCCAGCTCATTTTAGGTAGAGGGAAGCATAAACTCAGGGTGCTCAAACTTTATTCATTTACCCATTTGCTCAGGGGGCCTTTGAAGCCAAATGGACTGGAGCAACCGCAGATAAAATGATCCTGTCTGATAAGCAATGAAGAAGAAAACTTATTAACCGCACAGCTGCCTGTGGTGGCTGAAAGACAATAATTGGGCTGGGTGGGGAATTCCAGATTGATTTGTAAAAGGGACAGAAAGGAGAGTAATATGGGCAGCCTTCCACCTGACCAGACCCACAAGGCTATACCTGCTGCTTTTCATCTGTACCGTCTTAACTCACTAGATATTGTCCCTTCAGGCTCAAAGCCTCAATTCCGGGCAATTGTGCCTACAGTTGACCAATAGGCAAAAATTTTCAAGCTGTCTTTCATGGTTGCTGAGATCCAAGGCAGAGGAGAGAAAGTGACATCTCTTCATGGTAATCTGATGAAAAGATAGGTCAGCCTGCCTGGAAATGTCTGACTCCAACATATCCTGGCTCTTTCTTAGAACATGGAGATCGGCCCCAATAATAATAAAGTTACTTAGCAACAACCAGTGCCAATATTAGTCTAACCGACGCAAACCTATCCCAGCTCTTGTTTTCTGTCCAAGTCTCCATGATGAATTGTGTGAGTTTAGGCTCTCCCAATTCTTTCCTCAAAGTGAACACACTTTAAAAAGCATTCACAATTCCCTAACTTCTCCCTACCACTTTTTGTGGGTGGTTCCAGCATCTGTGGTGTTCAGGAAATTCATCAGTTTTGATGGGCCATGTTTTGAAAGCAGTCCCAAGTGGCTGAATGCTCTAAATCCTTTCCAGACAAATTTTCTGTAGAGTAGGCAGCTGGAAGTTTGTTATTTAGCAGTGGGCAGAAGAGACTTGCCCAGATGTAGCTAAGGCTGTTGGTTGGGAGCTAGAATTAGGAACATCAGGGAGCACTTACAATGCTATAGGTAGACTAGAGCCACTTTTCCATCTTTGTTTTCTATCTTCTCCATCTTGAAAGGCTTGTGGACCACAATAGCAGATCTTTCCGTTGGCTTAAAAAAATGTAGCTATGATTTTGTCGGTGTAGGGAATTCCCAGAAAGGACTTTTTTTTTAATCAATGCAGGTCAATACCTGCTTTGTGATTTAGAGTGTTCAAGAGTTGCCTGGGTCACTTGGAAGTTAGAGAGTTATCCAGGGTCACACAGTTAATATGTGTCAAAGGTGGGACTTGAATCCAGGGGCTAGTATGATTGATCTAGATGGGAAAGTGACCTCAGAGGCCATATTACATATAAGGAAACTGAGGCCCAGGAAGGTTAAGTGACATGTCCAAGGTCCCTAGGCAACAAATAGTCAGAGGTAGGATTTGAATCCAGATCCTATGATTTCAGAATCTGTACTCTTTCCATTGTATACACTTTAGGCCCTTGTGGAGAGTCAGTCAGTCAGGGAAATAGTGTTCATTAAATGTTTGCTATGTGCCAGGATAAACTGAGAGTAATCTCAGATTAAGGGAGACTGGGAAGGGATTCTTGCAGAAGGTGAGGCCTGGAGGAAGCCAGGGAAGCCAGAAAGCAGAGGGCAGGAGGGAAGGAATTCCAGGCATGGAGGATAGTCAGTGAAAATGCTCTGAGTTGGAGATGGAGTGTCTTATTTGAGGAACAGCAAAGAGGCCAATGGCACTGAATTATAGAGTACATGGAAGGGAGCAGGTATAATAAGGCTGGAAAGGTAGGAGGGAGCCAGGTTATGAAGAGCTTTGAAAACCAAACAAGATTTTCTTTTTTTTCAAAAGTTAATTATTTTAATTATTTTTAGTTTTCAACATTCACTTCCACGAGATTTTGAGTTCCAAATTTTCTCCCCATCTTGCCCCTCCCCCCCAAAGATTGCATGCATTCTGAATACCCCTTACCCTGATCTGCCCTCCCTTCTATCACCGCCCCCTTCTCTCATCCCCTTCCCCTTCTATTTTCCTGTAGGGCAGGATAGATGTCTATACCCCATCAAAGAAGATTTTTTTATTTGATTCTGGAGGTGATAGGGAGCCACTGGGATTTACTGACTAGGTTTACTGTGTGGGCTGGAGAGTAAGGAGTGGACACCAGAGAGGGGTGAAGACATAGCACCTCAACTGCAGGAAGGCGGCATAAAGTCTCCAATGTAATGAAAAACATGAAAAGTAATTAGAAAATCACCTGATCAAGAAGTTGATGAGCTCCAGAAGGAGCCATTTCTTTGAGGTTTCATGTATTGATTTATTGCCCCCCCCTTATGAATTAATTCATTATACCAGGAGATCAAAAATAGCTGGAAAATTAAGGGAAGTATTGAGAAGAAATTAAATATGTAGCAGATTTATCTAAGAAATTCCTGGGGCAAAATGTGGCCTTAGAGGAGAATCTACAGAGAGCTGAAGGAACACAATGCTCGTTTATTCCAAGTTTTTCTTATGAGTATGTAAGATTTCTCAATTTCAAATAGAGTCCCTTCAGTCTTAAATCTCTGTATGCCGATATTTATCATCTATTGTTTCTTCAAAATTCCTCTTTCTTATTCACCACTAAAAAAAAATAGCCTGACTTTGCTCTTGCTCAAATAAGGGGAGATCTGACATGTAAAACTCCCTTCGGTCCCAAGTAGAGAATGGTTCAGGATACGTTAGAAAAGTTATTTGATGTTTTGTTGCTTTCAAGGTGAAATATTATAGGACAATGAGTGCTTCTACTTACATAGAAAGCCTTATGAGGCTCAGATGATTAAGAGGCAGCAGCTGGCATTCAGATTAGAGCTGGAAGGGACCCAAGAAATCATCTGGTCTGACTTTATTTTATAGCTAAGGAGACCAAGGATTAGAGTTTAGTAGCAAAGCTGAGCCCGCTACTCAGGTCTCTCCTGACTTCTGGTCCATCCAGTATTCTTTCCACTCTACTATGTAGCTTATGAGGGCAGCTAGGTGGAGCAGTAGATGAGAGTCCGGCCTCAGACTCTAACTAGCTGTGTGACACTGGGCAAGTCACTTCACCCTACTTGCCTCAGTTTCCTCATCTGTAAAATGAGCTGAGAAGAAAATGGCAACCACCCCAGTATCTTTGCCAAGAAAACCCCAAATGGGATCACAGAGTCAGACATGATTGAAATGACTGAACAACATGCAGCTTGTGAAGAATGAGCTAGAAATTGGGCAAATAATAATTGCAGGTTCTTAGAGGAAGGAATGTTAACGCAAAGTAGGTTTGCTGTGGCTGCCATCACCATCCCTGGAGAAAGCCTTATAGAATCATCCAGACTCTCATTAAAGTTGAGGAGGACCTTAGAGATAATCTAATCCATCCCCCTTATCTTAACAAATGAGGAAACTGAGACTCAGAAAGGTTCCATGATTGGACCAAGATCCAAACAGCTAAGATGATTGCAGAGTAGAAACTAGACTCTTGAGTCTTCTGCACCTGGCTCTTCTTTCTACCATGCTGTTTATCCTTTGTTGGATGTTCTTTAAACAAACAAACAAACAAAAAAAAACTACAAAATATCATTTTAGAATCTCTTCTTCTAAGGAGTTCTTCAGAAGTAGGTTACATAAAAATATTTTGCTTTTGTAATCTAATCAATCAACCAGAACTTATTAAGCTCCTACTATGTATAAAGGCAGCTAGGTGGCACAGTGGATAGAGTGCCAGGGCTAGAGTCGGGAAGACCTGAGTTCAAATCTGGCCTAGACCTTTACTAGCAGTGTGATCCTGGGCAAGTCACCTAATTCTGTTTGCCTCAGTTTCCTCATCTGTAAAATAAGCTGGAGAAGGAAATAGAAAGCCACTCCAGTATCTTTGCCAAGAAAACCGCAAATGGGGTCATGAAGAATTGGACATGACTTAAATGTACCAGGCATTATGGTAGGTTCTGGGATTACAATGACAAAAGCAAAAATAGTCCCTGCCCTCAAAGAATTTATAGTCTAGCTGAGGAAGATAATAGTACACACATTGATATGTGCAAAATTAATACAAAATAGATAATAGGTGATATTTTGAGGAAAAAACATTAACAGCTTGGGATGGGGTATGGAAATCAGGAAAAGCATCATGGTTCTTGATTTGAGCCTTGAAGGAAGTAAGAGATCATGAGAGGCAGAGTTGAGGAAATGCATTCTAGGGAGGGGGGACAGCCAGTGCAAAGCAGTGCAAGTGGGAGATGGAGTGCTGGGTATGAAGAATAGCCGGAAGCCAATGTGATTATGCCCAAGTATGAGTGGAGGGGAGTAATTTGCAATAAAGCTGGGAAGGCAGGTTGTGACCTGGTGGTTAAGAGCTATAAATGCCATTCAGAGAACTTTATAGTCAATCCTAGCTGTAATAAGGAGCCACTGGAGTTTATTGAGTTACTGCTTGCATATTAGGGTTCACATGAGGTACAAATTCAAATTCATAGAATCAAAGAGTTGTAGACTTTAGAGCTGGAGGGGAAAATGGCTTCTCTTCTTCTCAGATAGATATCTAGCTTGTTTGATCCTCTATCCAAGTTCTCTCTTAAAGAATACCTTTTGCCAAGCCTGCTGTCTTAGCTAAAAACATCATAGAATCACAGATTTAAATCTAGCGGGGTCCTTGGAGGCCGTTGAGTCAAATACCTTCACTTTACAGATGAGGAAACTGAGGTACAGAGATGTTAAGATTTGTCCAGGGTCAAGACTCAAGTCTCCCTTCCAGGTGCCCTGAGAGGAACTCTTCCATTCCCAACCTGGTATTAAAATTACCTTGGAATCTTTAGTGTTGATGGGAGATACAGTGAAAATGTTTCTGTCATCCTGGAGTTGGGGGATGGGGCAGGAGAGTGGTAGGGGAGACAAGGTTGTGTTATGGAAGATCCATGTTATGTCAGTCTTTGGTTTCAAGTGATGTCACATGACCAAATTTTATATAAAGGGGCATCATTGTGTACCTTAATAAGAGGATATACAAGAACATTACCCATGCAGGGGCTATGATAGGTCCACAAAGAAGTGTCAGATTCTTAAAGGACTGGTGGGCTTCCAGAAGTTCTCAGACTCACTGAGTGGGAAGTCAGGAGACTTGGATTCCACCCCTGCTTCTGTTCCAGAGTCAGAGGACCTTGCTTCTAATCCTGCCTCTCACACCACACTTACTATCTCTGTGACTTGGACAAGTCACTTAGCCTTCCTGGACCTCAGTTTACATGTATATGACATGAGGGCATTAGGCCGGATGGTCTCTGAGGTCCTTTCAGCTGTTGACCAATGATCCTATGACTCAGCCCAATCTCTTCCTTCATTTTCTTTATTTCTGCTTGAGAATACAGACATATCTCAAATGCCCCAGTCATGTCATGAAGACATTAGAAGCGTGTCCCACCATGACATCTTGAACCTCACTCCTACTATAACTTGGTAGGCTCACCAGTGCTCCATCTCCTTTTTCTGACCTTCTGCATCCACTCACTCACTTTCTTCTAGTTTTGCTCTGCTCAACTCCCTGTTTATGGAGCCAAATGCCCCAGAACATTGTTTCAGTTATGTCATGTTTTCATGGAACCAGTGTTGCCTTTAGTTTTAGGAAGAGCATACCTAAATATGTGCCTACACTCCTTATTTTTCAAAAAAAGAGATCAAGTGGAATGTGGCATCTTTGAAGAGTTAGGGCCTTTGGATAAAGGATAAGGGTCTCAGCTAAGTGCCAGGTTGTTGTTGTTCAGTCATTTCAGTAGTGTCTGACCCTCTGTGACACCCATTTGGAGTTGTGGTTTGCCATTTCCTTCTCCAGCTCAGTTTTTACAGTAAAGAAATTGAGGTAAACAGGATTATGTGACTTGCCCAGGATTACCCAGCTAGTGTCTGAGACTGGATTTGAACTCAGGTCTTCCTGACTCCAAGCCCAGTGTTCTATTCACTGTGCCACCTAGCTTGCCCTAAATGGAAGGTACTTAGTCCTTTTTTGTTTTGCCATGACTCCTGTGCTACTGGGTCATGGATTATTAACACCAAGGAAGGATCAGAAAAAGTATGAGCTTTCATAGCTGAACTTTTAGTATCCTTGGAAGGGGTGTGGATGGTATTAAGGTTGCTTCTCCTCCTGAAAAGAGTAGAAGGAAACACAGAATCAAGATGCAGTGTATCTTATTAATACAAGAGAGCTAGCATTCCAATTCTCTTGCCTCAAGGCAAATGTTGTAAAGCAGGGTGGGAAGAAGGATGGATGATTGGGTTTTCAACCCTGCCTCTGCATTTAAATGAATACAAAGGAAAGTAGACAGAGGAGAGAAGAGAACTGCCAGGCTGCCCTTTTTGCTAAGAGAGAATCCATTTTAAGCTTAGTTATGATTGCATTTTGCCTGGCCATTACGGTCAAACTGAGCTATCTGCTGTCAATTCTGACGGTACACAGAGGTGGAGGGAGACATTACACATATAAATGGGGTTTTCAGGTTTGCCACATTTGAAAGTATTTGATTTACCCTGACTGGAAGAAGCTTTCCTCCCAAAGTAATG
>NW_020954567.1:13854918-13887434 GCF_900497805.2 Vombatus ursinus
AAAGAAAGAAAGAAAAAGGAAGGAAGGAAGAAAGGAAGGAAAGAAGGAAGAAAGAAAAAAGGAAGGAAGGAAGAAAGGAAGGAAAAGAGAAAGGAAGGAAAGAAGAGAAAAGAAAGGAAGAAAAGGAGAAAGGAAGGAAGGGAGAAAGTAAGAAATAGGAAGGAAGGGAGGGAGGGAAGGAGGGAAGAAGGAAGGAATTTTTGTTCAGTCTTGCCCAGCTCTTTATTGATTTTTTTTTTTTTGGCAAGGATACTAGAGTGACTTGCCATTTCCTACGCCAGCTCTTTTTATTGATGAGGAAACTGAGGCAAACATTAAGTGACTTGCCCGGGATCACACAGTTAGTGTCTGAGGTTAAATTTGAACTCAGGTTTTCCCGACTCCAGGTCTAGTGCTCTATCCACTGCTTCACCGAGCTGCCCAAGGAAGGAATACTTGCTCTGAAAAGGAAATAGAAAACAGCTCTCAATGTGTTCATTAGTGTAATTTAATTCAACAAATATTTATTGAAAAGACTGTGTGGTGCAGCGCATTGGAATTGAAGTCAGAAAACTTTAGTTTGAATCCTAGCAGAATTGCCACTGCTGAGTTCCATGGTCATGGAGCACATCACTTCCTATCTGTGTGTCTCAGTTATATCATCTCCAAAACAGGGCTAATGGTATACTGCTGGCCCCACAGGGAAAATGTTCCATAAATGTCAGTTATTTATTTTCTGAATATACTAGGCAATAAAGAGGACGTGAAAAACCCCACAAAGTCTCTGGCATCAATTTGATTCAAAAGCTCTTAACAGATTCTGGGGTCTATGAATCTGTTTTTAAAAAAAGATATTTTGATAACTCTTGCAATATAGTTGTTTTTCTTTGTAATCCTATGTATTTTACTTTATGCACTTAACAACATGATTTTGGGTTGGGATCCAGTCTGGCTTCACTAGACTGACAAAGGGATCTGTGACACTCAAAAGAATCAATGACCTTTGATCTAACTGTACCCCCGAAAGAGAAACCAGTATGTAACAACTAGATAATAATACAGTTGACACATGATTAAGTGCCTCGGTGGGTTGTACAGATGTTCAAAGGCCCAGGAGTTCAGAGGAAGAAATCAAGAATGTTTTTTCCTGGCCCACAGCCCGAACTCCTCCTCATCTTCTTTTCTCTGACATCCTGATAACATGAAATTGTTAAGGATAGAGATGTTTGGCACACAATGGGTACTTTAAAAATAGCTACCATAAATAATAATGATATGAGAAACAGGAGAGAATACCAACAAGTTGGTAGATAACAATCTTTACTCTTTTCCCCCTCAATAGTACCTCAGGAAATGTGGATGCTATTCCTTTTCCATACTCAGTTTTTATACACACATGCATGCACACACACACAAAGACATATATGCATACATACACGCACATATATACACATAGTATGCATACATACATGTGTATTGTATATGTGTATGTGTGTATGCATGCCTATATATGTGTGCAGCTAAGTGGCACAGAAGATAGAACACTGGGCCTGGAGTCAGGAAGACTCATCTTTATGAGTTCAAATCCAGCCTCAGAAACTTGTTAGCTATGTGGCCCTGGACAAGTCACTTCACTTCACCCTGTTTGCCTTGGTTCCTCATCTGTAAAGTGAGTTGGAGAAGTAAATGGCAAACCACTCCAGTATCTTTGCTAAGAAAACCCCAAAGGAAGGAAGGGGTCATGGAGAGTCAGATACAACTGGAACACAAACAACATCTATAGAACTAAATCTATATATTTAAGGGGGAAAATGTCATGCACTTTTTTCTCCCATGACAGGTGTTTCAGAGACGGAACACAGGGCAGCTGGACTTCTTCAAGCGTTGGAAGCACTATGTGGAAGGTTTTGGCGATCCCATGAGGGAGTTCTGGTTTGGTATGAGCTCTAACAATTTTTAGGGAATGGATGAATGGATGATCCTTACCTGGAAAGGCTAGGCAGCTTGAAGCACTCAGAGTTCAGAGGCAGGTCCAGACAATATTGGGCCTATAGCATCTATGAATCAGAGTGGCCATATGGTGAGGCCTCTGGTCAGATTTTCTGATACTGTGGGCTTGGAAGAAAGCTGGGGATAGGTACTAAGAGAGCAGCATTTCTTCCCATGTTTCAGTCTTTATCATTTGGCTGGAGTCCAAGAAAAGTTAAATGCCGGTTATGTGGAAAGAGACAGAAAGAGTTGGGAGAACAATGGATTCAATGTCCCTCTAGCAATTTTAGTGTTCCCTGAGGCCCCATCACTGATGTCAGTAATGAGAAGGATTTTATCTCCTTGCCTTTTTCCTGCCTCAGCTGTGGTGAAGGTGCTAATGAGTAATGAAAGGGCCCAGAAAGTGAGAAGCCCTTGGTTGGAGAATTCAAAGATCTACAGACTGGATCCTTAGCCCCTGATTAAACAAAAAATTGATAGTATTTGCTGTCCCTTTAGCTGCAGATATCCTTCTAATGCTTTATTAGTTAATGCATGTGCTACTTGGGGAGTTAAATGGATGACAAATCTTTCATTTTAAAGATTAGACAGCTGGAAGGTAGATTGCCCAAGGAGGTCACAAATCAATGGTGGCCTGAACCCCTGAAATCCTTTCTTGCTTCCCCTCCCCTTTCTACCCTTTTCTCATCATATGGGGAAATATATTTTAGGGTGAAAAGCAAAGCAGACTGGTTTTATATTATGAGCCTCAGATACCGCAAGGTGTCTTGGCAGTGAGGGTGCAATACAAATTTCTTGAATGGTGGATTAATTGAACTCTTATTCCTTATTTCAGGGCTTGAGAAGCTACACAATCTTACCACTGGAACACCAGTTCCATATGAAGTGCGGATAGACTTACAGACAGCAAATGAGTCTGCCTATGCGGTCTATGATTTTTTCCAAGTGGCCTCTAGCAAGGACAGATACAAGCTGACAGTGGGGAAATACAGAGGCACTGCAGGTAAGGACGCCAGGCTTGCTCTCGACTCTGACAATTTGGTGACTGCCTGCCACGGATTTGGGGAGGGTGCGTAGGCTTACATCATCATCCATCCATCAATGAACATTTATTAAGTTCCAGGCATGGCATCAATCAATCAATAAGTCAATATTTATTCAGCACCTATGTTATGCCAGGTACCATGCCAAGCCATGGGACTGCAAAGACAAGGAGTTTTCATTCTTTCAAGGGAATGACATGTATACATATAAGTCTGTACAAAATATATACAATGCAAATACAAGATAATTTTGGGTGGAAGGCATTGGCAACTGGGGGATCAGTAAAGGCCTCTTTCTCTCTCCTTTTTTCCTTCCTGTCTTTCTCCCTTTGTCTTTCTTTTTCTCTTTTTCTTTCCTTCCTTCATTTTCCTTCCTTTTTTCCTTTCCTTTCCTTCCTTTCTTTCTTTCTTCTTTCCTTCCTTCCTTCTTTCTTTTTTCTTTTGTTCTTTCTTGCCTGCCTTCTTTCTTTCTTTCTTTCTTTCCTTCCTTCCTTCCTTCTTTCTTTCTCCTTATATCCCATTGCGCATCACATAGCAGGCTCTTGACATGCTTGTTCATTGATTGGTTGCATGAATAAAGGGAGTACCCATTCTGTGAGGTCACCAACCCAACTAAGTATAAAGATAAATAATCATAGGGATCTCAAAGAGAGGGTATAAAGTTTTAAGGGGTGATAAAGGTAACAGTCAAATGAGACTAATAAAAAAAAGTAATCAGTTACCTGACAGAACATCATCAAAGATTGAGCTGTGTACCATAGTACACATAGTAGGTACTAGTACACATATTAGGTACCAGTCTGACGTAGGAGCTTGGAGGAGGGGTCAGAGAACATTTAGTAAGAGCTGGACTAATCGAGGAGGCTTCATGGAGAGAAGGGAGGCTCAAGCTGATCTTTGCTGGATGTTTGGGATTGGAAAGGTGAAGAGAGGAGAAAAACAGGAGCAAAGGCTTGGAGAGGAAAATGGTATGTTATTTGTGTGACGGAGTAGGCTAGAATTTGATAGAGGCAGACATTCTCTGACATACATTCTAAATACTTCAAGGACAGAATGTGAAGGGTTCCAATCCCATTGACTTAAATTCTACCATAAAAGTCAACACAGGGAGAGGAGAAGCTCTTAAGAATGAAATTCTGAAGCCACAAAGAACTTCTCTTTGATGATTCAGATGATGAGGAAAAGGAAAAGGAAATTCAGATGATGTCTAAAAGAGACTAACGAGGTCGGACAAAGGCACTCACGAACCAACCTAGATTTTTAAAGACATGCACAGAAGATGAAAGAAAGTTATAGAGGATTAATATAAAACTGTGTCATGATCCTGTAAGAAAAATGTCAGGAGTCCTAATTTTCCTGATGAGATAAGGCTGATGAGGAGTGCTGTGGACAACAAAAAGAGTTTTTAGCCGCATTAGGGAAAAGAGGAAGATGGGAAGATGATAATGGACAAAAAGCCTGCTCAGGCCTTATTTTTTTTGTCTTTTCTATGCCCATGAGAATGATTTTTGGATGGGATGACACATTGAAGACGGATTATAGAGAGTCGAAATCCAAGATGGTGTGAAGATGGTGAGAGAGCAGTCCCCAGCTGCCCTCAATGAGCTCAAGTCACCAAGCCCTGACTGAGGCAGGGATTGGAGAAAATGGCATTGTAAATGATCTTGGAAAGGTTCTAGGGAATGGGAAAGGTGCTGCAGGCCTGGAAAAGAGCTAACATTAGTCAGATTTTCAGAAGAGGGAAGATAAATAGAATCTGGGAACTCTTAAGGCCTCTGTCTGAGGACAGATTTGAACTCAGGTCTTCCTGACTCTTATTCCCATTTTCTAGACCCTGTGTGACATAGCTATGAGTCTAGGAGTAACATGATGAAAATAAGTTTTTAAGGTAGATAGTTGGGCACATGGATCTAGGATGGATTGATGTGGGTATGGTGTAGGTGAGGTAGGAATGTTTTAGTCTGGGAGATTATCCAAGAAGCTATTATAATAATATAGGAGCAGTAATGAAGGTCTAGATTAGGGTAATGATAGTAGATATAGAGTAGAATGGAGCCAAAGTTATGAGTGTGAGAAGATATGAGATATTGAATATATGAAAGATGAGGCAAGCATTTTTTTATAGTTTAGAGCCAGAATACTATTCAATTCCATTCCACACAACAAACATTTATTAAATACCTACTGTGTGCAAGGTAGGGGCAACTAGATGGCATAGTGGACAGAATGCTGGGCCTGGAATAAGGAAGACTCATCTCCCTGAGTTCAAATCTGGCCTCAGACACTTACTAGCCCTGTGACCCAGGGCAAGTCACTTAACCCTGTTTGCCTCAGTTTCCTCATCTGTAAAATGAGCTGGGGAAGGAAATGGCAAATCATTCCAATGTTTTTGCCAAGAAAACTACAAATAGTGTCATGAAAGGTCAGACATGAATGAAAACAACTGAAAACGACTAAATAACAAAACAACAAATGAGCAAGGTAATAGATGATAAACAGATGACCTCTTAGGCTCCTTCCAACTCAAAATTTATGATCCAATGACCTTATGGTAGTGGCATTGTCAGAAGGGGCATTCAGTGGAGATCCTTATTTGGAGTGAAATTGGGTTAACTTGTTTTTGGAATATGTTGAGTTTGAGGTGATGGAGAATCACTCAAGTAGAAATGTCCAGTAGAAGTATGGAATTTGACTGTGAATGCAAAAAAAAAAAAGCTATAGGTATACATTTAAAATAATGCTATTCCTCCTTCTGCAGGATATCTGGTAAGATCTGTAGCAAAGAGCTGTCTGGCCAAAAACTAACCAAAAAGACACTTGTCATTTGTAGAACATGGTACTTAAAGATGTCTGTGTGGCCTTAGGCAAGTCACTTAACCTCTTCCCTGGGGCTCAGTTTCCTCATCTGTGAAGTAAGGGACTTATACTAGGTAGCTTTTCAGGTTCATTTCTGCTATAAATCTGTAATCCTATGATGTTCTAATGCTTTTCTCTTTGTTGGACCAAAGTATGTCAGCCCTTTAGGTACCTTTCTTAGACTTTCTGCTTTCATCTCTTCCCCATAGGTGATGCTCTCTCTTACCACAACGGATGGAAATTCACCACCTTTGACAGAGACAATGATATTGCTCTCAGCAACTGTGCCCTGACACATCATGGCGGCTGGTGGTATAAGAACTGCCACCTGGCAAACCCCAATGGCCGATACGGAGAAACCAAGCACAGTGAGGTAAGCTTCAGACATATTCTTTCAGAGAGACCTCCTCCTTACTTCCAGAGAATGATACACAGGTCTGGTTAGGTCATTCTGTGGCTAATGAAGGGGATCCCTAGTGACTCTAGGATATGCTACAACATCTTCCATTTGGTATTTAAAGCCCTTCACAGTCTTCCTTCCAATGGTGTTTCCAGTTACAAATGAATCTCCCTATGCACTTAGCATTCTAGCCAAATTGGCTTACTTGTTGTTCTTTGTGCAGAACGTTTCATGTCCTATTTCTGTGCCTTTTTTCACGCTGTTTCCTGAAACTGGAATGTTCTTCCTCATCTGTGCTTTCTACCAATCTTAGCTCTTTGCAAGGCTCAGCTCAAGGGTCACTTTCTTCGAAAACTCTTCCCTGATTCCTCAGTAGTTGGTGATCCCTTTGCTTCCAAATTACTTTGTATTTATTTCATGTTTTACTTTTTTGCATGTATTTATCTGTGCATATTTTGTATTCTACCTCTTTTCTCTTCCCCTACCCCCTGCTTAGAGTATACACTCCTGGAAGAGAGTGATTGTTTCCTTTTGGTCCTTGAATCCTGGAACCTATCTACTGTCATGCTTGGCACATAGTAGGCTCATGGGATTGTTGAAAAGAATTGATTGAGAGGCTATTCCTAAGCAGAAATCCTCTGGACTAGTTTTTGCTACTGCTTGGCCAACTTCTTGCCAGCCTCACTATGACAGTCTCTGCAAAGACTGTGCCTTTGGGACCTGGACCCTTCCCCATATTCTTCCTGGGATATGTTCCTTGCTTTCCTGCATGATCCCATCAGCCTAAACAGTTGAGTCAGGCATTTAAAGTGCACATATTTTTTTTTTTCTGCTAAAATTCAAGAGTGAGCTTAGGAGACAAATTATGTACAAATTTGGGAAGACATACAATGTGACAATGTATACTGCATTCACCCTCACAGAGATTTAAATATGAATCAAGCTTTCATAGTGGTGTCTCATTCCCCTTCCTGGCTTACCCTCACTTGGATACCTTGTCCAAGGCTACAACTATTTGTCTCAGGTTCTTGGAGGCCTCAGAAAACAAGGTCCTTTCTGTTTGAGACCATGAAATTGCTTTCTTCCAAATCACCTGGCCTCTGACTCAGAGACTCCCCTGGATTTTACCCATGGAATTTCTCTGAACCAGTTTCTTGTTTTCATGTGCACCCAACCCAGGCTAGTGTCAGAGAGAGAGTCCTCTGCCCTCCTGTGCTCTCAAGTTTTTTTCACTGGTTGTTCCATTCATGCCTCTGAATAGCACCCATCTTCATACCTAGTATGTCCTGAGTCTAGCTCTGTATGTTGGCACTGGCTGTTTCCAATCCTTTTTCCTAGGTCTCTTTTCCGGAAACATCATCATTAGCCGTTGTTATCTTGAGCGCTGGCTTTGGAGTCAGATAAGGATTTGAATACTACCTTACTTATTAACTAGGTGACCTTGCCCAAGTCACATAACAGCTCTTTGCCTCAGTTCCACACAAGGAAAATAATAGCTGCCTCTCTGGGTTTGTGAAGATTAATGCAGTAAGCATTTATTGAGCACCTAAGCACGAAGATAAAATTGTAAAGCAACTCTTACCTTCAAGGACACAACTTTTAAGTACCTAAATGCAATATAATTAAAGGAAAGTGAAAATATTAAATCAAGAAAGGCTTCCTGTAGAAGTTGGCTCCTGACATTTGAAGCTTTCAAGGAAGCTAAGGATTCTAAAGGCATGGAGAAATGGTGGGGAAGGGAATCCATTCTAGGCAATGACACAGAGGCAGAATGAGTGCCGAGCTAGGGGAATGGCATGCAGGCCAGCTTAGCTATAATGGAGAATGAGTAAAAAGGAGGAGCAAAGATAGAATGGGAATGAAACACTTTGCAAACTATTTGAAGGTCAGATTCTCCATTCCACTTTGCTTTATCTAGCACTGGCCTGATCAGGGTTCCTCCCAGTCCACGGATTGGGAGGTTAGGCACTTAGCAATGAAAGGGCCAGGGCCCTGAGTGATGAAGATAGAATAGTGAAGTCTAAGCCTCTGAGCAGGTATTTAGAATAAGCCACTAGCACGCCTTAAGTCCTCACTAGATTTACTAATGAAAGCCATTCATCTGGTTAATGGGTTTGCCTCACAGGCTGCACAGCATTTAACTCTTATTTATTATTTACCTCACAAATTAAAATACATAAAAATGGTCACTTGGGTCATCCCTTGGCCAGGTCACAAGGTTATTAAGCGAATTGAATATTATTGAACTCACCAGTCAAATGACAGAAAACAGAATTTAGTTTTTAGTGAGCTATTTGTTTCTCCAGAGGAGAAAAGCACCAATCTGAAATGAAACTGATTTTATACAACTTGCCAATAAGAGTGTTTCAATAATTAATGCCTCTCCCCTTTGTGAGGGTGAGTGTGTGTGTGTGTGTGTGTGTGTGTGTGTGTGTGTGTATGTGTCCTAAGGGAGGGAAAGGGAAGCTTAAATCCGATATCAGTCAAACAGAATTGTTCCTCTGTGTCAAAGTTGACCCATCTGCCATGGAAGCAGCATGGTGAACTGGAAAGAGTGCTGGATATGGAGATGGAGCCCTGGGCGCCATTTTCAATCTGTGGGACCTTGGACAAGTCACTAACTTCTCTGAGGTTTCAGTTTCCTTGTCTATAAAATGAAGCAATTGAACAAGGTGTCCCTAAGGTCCTTTTCAACTGTATCACCCCTGTTTAAATGCTTATTTTCTCTACTGGAATCACATATTCTCTCTCCATAAGATTTAGAACTGATGGCAGAAGATTCTGCAGATCTCCCCTCACTTTGCTTTACCACTCTGCTCATACTGAGATCCACTGAGGCTTCTACCAGAAGTGAGAAGGCAGCTCCATTTCCAAGAATCTTTCTGATTAGGCTAAGAGTTCTCAAAGAAGGTAGACATTTTGAAGGCAAAGGCCTCATCTTCCACATTAGACACCTTCTAATTACGGCTTAGATCATATAATTGCTGGAAGGTACCTTAGAGGCTATTGAATCCAACCCCCTCATTTTACAAATGAGGAAATTGAGGCCCAGAGATATTTGCCCAGGTAGTAAGTATCTGAGACAGAGTAGGACCTCAGGTCTTCTTAACTCCAAGTTCTGCAGATAATCCACTGTGCCTCCTTGTTGCCTCAATGATCGAGGTGGAATAGACCTCTGGAGGTCATCTGGCCAACCCTCTTCCTTTAAGCAGCTAAGTTGGTGCTCTTATTTTAGACAAAGGACACCTGAGGTCCAGACACGTGCTGTGAACTTGCCTGAGCTGTGGGCAGAGCTAGGATTAGAATTCTGGTCTCCTGCCAGAGACTAGTCTCCAGTACTAGTCTCCACTGTACCACACTTTCTTTGTTTTCTTCTACCATGCTATGACAAACAGGAAGTGGTTTAGCAGGCAAAGAAGGGTCTTTATCCATTGTCCCTTCTTGTCTCCTAAGTCCCCTGTGTCTTCCTGGCTTTTTTTTTTCCTCTAGGGGGTGAACTGGGAGCCATGGAAAGGACATGAATTCTCCATCCCTTATGTGGAGTTGAAGATCCGCCCTCATGGTTTCAGTGGGAGGCATGTGCCAGGGAGAAAGAAAAGGATGTTGGCAGGGAAGAGAATAATCAACACAAGATCCAACTGAGCAGAAGCCAGAATGAGAAGAGATTAGTTAAAACTGCAAAGAGTTTTGGATGGGGGGTGGGTAGATTACTCATTGGCTGAACTTGAATTAACATCTGAGTGACTGTATGGGGGATGTACGTGATCTCTCCTTTCTGTTATCTTCAGAGACCCAATCTCCAAGTACATTCTGCCAGGCCCCAAGCCATGGCCATTCCCCTTTCCCCTCCATCTTCACTGATGCAACATTATCTATACTTAGGATTTAGATTTTTTAAAAAGTGATTGCATAGCATGTGATGGGGAAATTAATACCATACTGGCAAGGATGCTCAACCTTACCCCGATGATGTTCTAGTGACATGAGATGGCTTGAGAATTCTGTAAAAGACATGTCATCTAGCTCTTTACCAATTGGAAAGCTCCAGAAACTGCTATTTCTTGGATTCCCTCAGTATATATTTTGTATGTATTTGTATGTGCATTTGTCACCCCACTGATGGAATGTAAGCTCCTTGAGGGCAGGGACTGTTTTATTTTTGTCTTTATAACTCCAGTGCCTGGCTTATAAGTAGTCACTTAATAAATGCTTGTTAATTGATTGATGTATATGTCTATCCAGCAAGACCACCCAATGGGACTAGAATGGTCCAGCTATGATGAGGTTACTGCATTTGCCAGAAGCTCGCATCCATCATTCCTGCTTTGGCATTGGATGGATAACTGTTCTTTCTCTCACTTATAGGTGTTGGGAGGGAAAGCAAGGAAAAGAATGGAAGGCAAAAGCAGAGGTGGAAGGGCCCCCTAAAACGCATAGTTAATGAAAGTTTTTATGAAAACCTCCTCCTCCAATATGCTAGATAATAAAGCTTTTACTATGCTGTCCATTTTCCCTACCAAGACAATTCTTAGTCTAATCTGTCTTAGAGGTGTTTGTCTTGTGGATTAGTCTGTACTCACTTAGACTTAAAATAATTTGGCGTGTTTTAAAAATTGTTATTCCATAGAGTTTCGAGCTCCACCCTGCTGTGCCAACCACAAGCCCTAACCTCACTCATTTGTCCAGACCCTTCCTTAATGCTTGGTGCTGTTAAGCAACTCTTTGTGCCTGAATTTTCTGAAATGGCTTGATATTGTGAAGCCCCCGAACGGTAGGCTTGGAAACCTTGATGCTTGGTATGGGAGACTCAGAAAGGTCAGATATTTTTGGATTTTTCCTTGCCATTATGGAACATTTTCTATTAGGTAATTTGATGATCATTTCAGTACCTTACATTTCTATTCCTGAAAAAAATAATAAACCACTTGATTAAAAAAAAAAAGCAACTCTCTGGCTTTGTTTTTTTCTCGACTTACTTTCTCTCTCATCCCCACATAAATACATGTGAACTTGACATTTTGCTCAAGTGTTCAGTACATTACAATTTGTGCAGAATGAAGGAACTTGGTGGGTGAGGCCCTATTATTTCTTTGATGGCTAATAGAGACAGTGGAGAAGTTGAAGAGCTGGGAGAGAGGGAGAGGTGGAAGGAAGTGGCTTATAAAAGCCCGGTCTACTCCAGAGCTCAAGCATTAGTCATCCATGACCCTTTCAGGCAGAAGTAGGACCTTGATGCCTCCACCTTTCGAAACCACCTGGTTCAAAGGAAAGTCATCATCCCATAAGTTCTTTTTCCTTCTCTCATTCTTTTCCCCACACTGTAGTGTGGTATAATTGAAATAAAGTCTTGGACCTAGGATTAGGAGAGTTAGGTTCAAATCCTCAATCTAATGCTTACTAGTTGAGTGACCCTGAGCAAGTCATTTCTCTCTGAGTCTCAGTTTTCTCATCTGTAAAATGGGGATAACAATGCTTGTATCACTTCACGGGGGCAGAAGTAATCATAATCCTAATCATAAGGAAACATGTAGAAATTTCGTTAAGGTTTGTAGTATTCTTTCCTCACGATAATCCTGTGAGATCCATAGTCATTGGCTTCCATGAGTTCAATGATCATCACCACAGATAATTCCCAGATCCAACCCTTGTCTCTTTCCTGAGCTCTGTTCTTGCATCACCCACTGCCTTCTATATATTTTGAATTGTTGGCATTTCAAACTCAAACTCTTCCCTTTTCTAAGCTTTCCTATTACTGTTGAGGAATTTCTCAGCCTGGGTTGACAAAATCTGGTTTGAGAAAATCTTGCCCAGTGGCGCATCTGCACAGTAGAGGACAAATAACTTCAGAGATTAATTGGAAATAATACTTAGGTAGCATTTATACAGTGCTTTAAGGTTTGCAAAGTACTTTTCAAATATCATCTCATTTTATTCTTGGAATGAAATTAGAAAGTGTGTCCTAAACTAGCTTAGGGAGCCACATAATGGAAAATGACTTTATGGACAAAGGACTAGTCTGTCTTTAAGTAGAACTTGTCTCCATGTTCAGCTCCCTCTGCAAAGATTACATAGTCAACAAGCAGCATTCTGTAACAGTTTAGGTCAGATGGGGAATAGCCAGTAGTGTGCTGGTAAATGTTTAACAACAGTCTCTCTGAAAAAACAAACAAACAAAAAAAACCCAAAACAAAGAACAAAACAAAACAAAACAAAAAAAAAAATGGACACTCTCAAAAATAAAAGTACACAGATCACTCTTTTAGGTTTTGTTCACATTATTAATATTTTCTCTCCCACTTTCTTTTTGTTGTTGTTGTTGAGTCATTTCTGTCCCATCCAACTCTGTGACCCTATTTTGGGGTTTTCTTGGCAAAGATACTGAAGTGGTTTGCCATTTCCTTCTCCAGTCCTTTTGACACGCGAGAAACTAAGGCAAACAGGGTTAAGTGACTTGTCTAAGGTCACACAGCTAGTAAGTGTCTAAGGCTGGATTTGAACTAATGAAGTTGAGTTTTCCTGATTCTAAGCCCAGTGCTCTATCCATTTCACCACCTAGCTGTCCCTTCACTTTCTTAAGTCTTGACAATCAGCAAAATAAATTGAGCCTTGCTTTGTAGAAGTTGCTGATTTTTGAGGTATCAGTGAAAATTTAACAATCAGCTTTCTTAAGTCAGTGTTAGCCTTTTGAAGGAGGAGTACAGGAAAGGAAGGACCAAATGGGGGTGGGGGCAGCTTCTAGGGGAACATTTGCCTTTCAGCTGGAGGCATTTGTCATTTGAGTGGGGAAACAAACACTCCCTGCTGAAGGGCAGGAAAGAGGGGGATGACTAAATATTTTTACAATTAAGCGGTCCATTTGATTTAACACAGCAGAGGTGAGGTAATCTTTCTGGAGAAAGCCTCCTATCCAAGGACACCAAATGGTTTTGACAACAGTGGAGGAGACCATCTGTTCTGCCATACTCTGCCATCTTCCCATTCACCCAGACTTGAAACCTTGGTATCACCCTGGATTCCTCACTCACCCACGGTTTGTTATCAGGTTTGTTGCCAAATCTTGTTGTTTCTTCCCTCAAAACATTCCTTCCATCTACCCCCTTTTCACTACTCACCCAACCACCCCCTAATTCAAGCCCTCATCATCCCTGTCCTGCACTGTTGTTAATAGTCTTCTAACTGGTGTCCTAGTCTCCAGTCTTTCCTCCTGTAATCTGATTTCCTTAAAGCCTTAAGTGTGCCCATAATCACAGCCCCACCCTCCTCCTCCTCATTCAGTCCACTCCACTGGCTCCCCATTAGCTCCAGGATCAAATATAAAGTCCTTTTTCTGCCTTTCACTTTCCTCTCTTCCATACCTTCTATAATCAGGCTCTCCTGCCCTTTCTCTGGTTTCCTGCCTCTTAGCACAAATCCTTCTGGATGTCTCTTCTGTAGGAGCCCTTTCCTCATCTGACTGCTGCTGGCTTCCCTCTGGGATTTCTCCATATTTTCTGACTATATCTTGTACCTAGCTATACACATGTCATCTTCTTCATTTGAATGTCAGTTACCTGCTGGCAGAACTGTTTTTGCCTTTTATTTTATCCCCAGTGCATAGCACAGTGCTTGGCATACACCTAAGAAGTGATTAATGAATGTTTTTTGACTAACTTTGTATTTTTAGTGGGGTGGGATTTAAGCCTCTATTTTGTAGATGATGAAATGGAAGGGGCATTCAAAACTAGGGTCCCTTAAACCTAAATCAAAAATTCTACCAGAGATACTTTTCTGCCTCCCTAATTCAGGAGCTGGTGAGCTGGTGAGGTAGAATAATGGAAGGTGCTGCCATGCCTGACGTGGTTCCCTGAACCAATCTTTTCCAAGGTGTGGAAGAGCTGAAGTACATGGAAGCTGATAACATGGGGATTTTTTTTGGGGGGGGGAGAAGCTAGGGATACTGAGATGCAGATATCATAGATTAAAGGTCTGGAGTTGGAAGGGATTTTGAAATCCATTTAGTCTAATCCTGTCATTCTACAAATGAGGAAACTGAGACCCAGAGATTTTAGGTGACTTGCCCCAGCACCAGGGCTCTTTCCACTGTGCCATGCTATTTCTGAGGGTTACACCAACATCTGTTGGTGTACAAGTGACTTGCAGATATAGAGACCAGCCTTTATTTCATGGAATGGAATAGAAAAGGAAAAAAAAAAACACCTTTACAAAGCACTCACTGTGTGCCAAACACATAGTAGGCAGCTAGGTGGTGAAGTGGATAGAGCCATGGACTTGGAGTCAGGAAGACCTAAGCTCAAATCCACTTATGGGTTATATGACCCTGGCTAAGTCACTTAACATCTGTCTGCCTCAGTTTCCTCACCTTTAAAATCGGGGTGATAATAATAGCACCTCCTTCCTAAAGTTGTTGGAGGTTAAAATGAGATCATATGTGTAAAGCACTTTGTAACATTTAAAGTACTATATAAATATCAGTTATTATTATTATTATATTACATTAAACACTGTTAAGTGCAGGGAATATAAATAGGAAAACAGACAATTCTTACTCTCAAGGAGGTCTTAGGGGACACATGTATAGGAGGGTTTGAATATGGAGTAGATGGATACCAGATGGTCCTTGGGGCTTGGAGGGCAAACCAGCAGAAAAGAGCAAAACCCAGGGGATCTTGGAACTCAATGACAGGGCAGACGGTCCGAACCATTGACTGTTGGGAAGAGGATAGTGGGCTGGAGGACTGAAGTGGAGCAGAGGTCTAGCTTACCTTAGAGGTGGGAATGAAAGGAGATGAGGTGTCAGCATGGTGAGGAGGGACGGTGGTTAGAGTCTTTGGTTAGATTTAGTGGCAGGGGAGAAGTTGTGAGACCCCGGGAAGCTTGGGGCTGTGGTTCCTGTGGTGTTGGTTTGGGGCCTTCTTCCCTCATGCCATTTTTGTGGGGTGTGGAGGAGTGGCTATGGCTTTGAGGTTTGGCCTGGGGTTTTGTCTCGTGCTGCTCCAATACCCCCACTCAGTGTACATCAGAAATGAGGAAGCAGTGGCTGATGACATCGGTGGACAGCTCCAGTCTCTGTGGCTTATCGGACTGTACAAGCCAAGCTTGCATCTAGACCTTTGTCACCAGAGAATGTGGTGTGGGTGGCACTGGGAAATGTGATGCTGTGAGGAAAGCACTGAGTTAAGCTTGAAGTGCCACAGAATTAGGGTCTAGTTATTTTTTGCAGGAGACCTACAGCCCAATGCAACTAAGCAGCAATACCAGTGGCCTAGAAGGAGGACAGCATCAGGACCATGGCAAAGGATTGGAAACATTGTCTTCATATTCATATTAGCTTGAATCCTGATATCTTTTAGGTCCAATACAACACATTATGGTCAGAGTTTCTATTAATTTTTGTGATGCACTTAAAGGCTCTTTAAAATATTTCTTTCAAATATTTCAGGTTTCTCTTAGTTAATTTGCTTCAGTCCTGCTAGTGTCCATTGGTTCTATGACCCAGTAAGGCAGGTTCACTCATTACCTTCGCAGACAACCAGAATTCCCATGAGACAGCTAATGCAACCTGGACCTGAACAAGAATCAGTTCTGTAATGCATTCAACCAACGGTCACCCAGTCTTTGTTGGAAGACCTCCAGCGCAGGGCAGCCCTCTACCTCCCGAGGCAGTCAGTTCCACTTAGGGACAGCTCTCATTGTTGGCAAAGGTTTTTTTTTTTCACATTAAGCCCAAATTTTCATTTTTGTAATTTCTGTCTGTTGCTCCTAGTTTTGTCCTTTGAGCTCAAGCAGAATAAGTCTAATCCTGTCCAATGTGGCAGTCTGTTAGACACTTGAAGACAGCCAGCTTGTCCTCCCAGGTCTTGTCTTCTCTAGGCTAAGTATCTCCTGTTCTTTCATCAAATCTCCATAGAATGGCTACTGTTTGGGGTCTAATCTCAAGACCCCTCAATATCTTGGTCACTCTCTTATGGATGGTGGAAGTGCTCTTCTCACAACAGGTCACCAAGAACTGGATACAGAACTCTAAATGTGATCTGATCAGTACAGAAGACACTACTATTACTACTGCTGCTGCTTCTACTGTTGCTACTACTACTGCTTCTGCTACTACTGTTGCTGCTACTATTACTAGTAGTAATTACTAGTAGTTGTACTGCTGATGCTTCTACTGCTGCTGCTTACTACTACTGCTACTGCTACTACTACTATTATTACTACTACTACTATTACTACTACTACTGCTGCTATTGTTACTGCTGCTGCTACTGTTACTGTTGCTGCTGCTGCTCCTACTGCTACCTACTACTATTACTACTGCTGCTACTATTACTTAGTAATAGTATTACTAATAGCACTATTAAGTGTTTATATAACACTTTAAGGTTTGCAAAATGCTTTACAAATAATGTCATTTGATCCTTACAACAATCACTTAAAGTGTTTCTTCCTTCCTCACTCCCTTTCTTCTTCTCTTTTCCCCTCCTCCCTTTTGTTGGTTCTCCTCCTTTCTTCCTTCTTTCCTCCCTCCCTCCTTCCTTTTACTAGTTTCTTTTTCCTTTCTCTTCCTTCCTTCCTTCCTTTCCTATTTCCTTCTTTCCTTCCCATCATTTTGAAGGAATTCCTTCCCTTATAAAAAGAGAACCACAGCAATATGGAGATATGACAGAGGATTATAATACAGTAGGCAAAATTTGAAAGGGACTGGGAAATTGTATATTTATTAAGCATGTATTAAGTGCTTATTGCACGGTAGGCCCTGTGATAGGTATTGAGGATACAAAGACAAAAAAATATATAATCCCTGTCCTCAAGGAGTTTACAACCTACTGAAGGGAAACAACCTGTATCGGAGATATGTAAAAACAGCACTGTTCAGAAGGTAGGGAGAACACTAACTAATAACTCTATGTGGGGGATCAGGAAAGGTCCCATGTCAAGCTGATGCCTGTTGAAGGTCTCAGTGAAATGGAGAGGGCAGATGTTTGAAGAGGCATGGGTTTGGATTTTGAAAATGGAATGATGGAATTAGGGAAGGTCTAGATGAAGATGATTTCTGAACTTCTCCACTGTGAATAGAGAGAGGATTGAAATACTGGGGAATGAAAAGACTAAGTACAGTTATCCCTTCTATATCGTGGATGTTAGGGGTGCCCCCTCAATCTGGAAGATCCACATAAAAATTTTTGGCTTTCCCTTCATACCAGAGAAGAAGTGTGAATTATTATGGTATTAAAAGATAAAATGTATTGATATTATACAATGCTATTTTCAAAATATTTTATGCGTTTCTGAGTTTCTAAACCTTTTCTGTGTTGTCTGCTGGCTTCTGCAAAACCCAAAAGCTGCATGTCTGCAGCTTCTGTAAAACTCCCAAAAGATTCCCATTTAATTTCTTATACTGACCCATGATATATAGAAACCTAAAAGGGGAAAAGTTGTGATGTGGAAGGGATTACTGTATGTATAAAGGTCAATCTTAGGATAAAGAATGTCTTAAAGGCTGTCAAACGCCTGGTCCCAGAATTTTAGTATCTCATTGTTTGAAGGGATACTTGAACAAGAAATCTTTTACTTCAGGGGTTCTTAACCAGGGGCCCACAGACCCTCAGAGATTCCATGGAAGGAATTCAGAGGACTCATAAACTTGGATGGGAAAAAAAATCACATCTTTAATTTCAGTGTAATTGGTATTGGTAAAATACATAATCCTACACATTTCTCTTTATGTATTTAGAGATATTATTCTAAGAAGGGATCCATAGGCTTCACTAGACTGCCAGAAGGGTCCAGGACACAAGCAAGGTGGAGAACACCTTCTCTAAGGCATCACACCTGACAAGAGGTCACCCGGCCTTTGCTTAATGACCTCCAGTGAGGGTGGTCCCAAGCCTCCCTCCTGAGGCAGTCCTTCCATTTTGTGATAGCTCTTACTGTCAGAAAGTTTTTTTTTTTTTCCTAGCATCAAGCTAAAACCTGATTCATTATATTGTCTCTCTCCCTCCTCCCCACCATGGTCCTTTCATGATGGAGTTAAAAACTGCTCATTACAGGCAACAACTTTTCCCTGGGAACAGTATGTGCTAGAGAAGTGTGTTCCAAGGTGGAGTGTGGGGGTATTTTGTACCTTATGCCAGATTTTTAGGGGTTCAGGTCCTTGCTCAGGTGCTGAAGCCATCCCTGAAAAGCTTAAATTGATCTCTGCCTTCTCAAATTTCTTCAGAGCACTCCCTGTGACTCTTCCTTTTGCCCTTATATTTCTACCTTTTATCATAGTTATCGGTGGATGTCCCACATTGCCCCATTAGGCAGAAAGCACCTGGAAGGTGGGGACTTTGTAACCTTAGAGCTTAGCACAGGGACAGAAGGAATGACGAGCCTGGGAGAAGACTGGGAATTAGAAGTGTTTTCTGATAGAAAAGGATTGTAATTTACAGTTTTATTAGGGGTATGAGAGAGAGGCACGGGCTGGTGGAGGGGGGGAGAACCATCTTCTGGGATCTTCCCAGGGAAGATTTCGTCTTTTGTTAAAGTCCTTAGCTAAAATGGCTTAGTCATTACTGTAAATACCTCACTAGGGGATCACATCTATTTGACAGAACTAAACAATCAGAAGCTGGATACTACTCTCTGTGTGCTGCCCATGAATGCCTTGTGTGTAGCAGGTCTTGTTATATCCAGCTGTCACCAGGAGATGGCAATATTTACTCATCCTGACAAAGCTTAGCACCTCTTCTACTTAGCAAACAACAGATTTTCCTGTCTTCCAGCATCATGGACTCCCGAGTGGGGAAAATACACAAAAGATCCTTTAAACCAACCCTCCTTACTTTCCACATGAAGAAACTGAGGCTTAGAGAGGAAGCTAAGTGGGGCAGTGGATACAGTGCTGGACTTGGAGTCAGGAAGACCTGAGTTCAAAATCCTACCTTGGACATTTTCTAGGTGACCCTGGACAAGTCACTTAATGTCTCTTGGCCTCATCTGTAAAATGGGGGTAATAATAGCACCTACCTCACAAGGTTGTGGTGAGGATTGACTGAAAGAACGTATGAAGCACTTTGTAAATGTTAAAAGTGATATATAAATACTATTATTATGATATAATCTCAATTATATTATTATATACAATATATTAATTATTATATATAATATATTATACTTTATGTAATATATTTATATATTATATATATTTATTAATTTTTAAAATACATATCAAATATATGTGTATAGTATCCATATAAATAAGGCCTTTGTAAAGTGCTTTACAACTTTAAAGCTCTATATAAATACTAGCTGTTATATTATTCGTCATTCAATCATCATTTATACAGGCACTGTGCTAAGCACTTGGGATACAAAAAGTGGAAGAAAGACAAGTCCCTGTGATCAAGGAATTCATAAGTGCATGTTCCTATTAATGTAATGTCAATATTTTATGAATATAATTATATGTAATTATTCATATTCTATATATAATTATATGTCTACTTATATATTCATATTCTATGAATATAATTATATATAATATTGTCTCACATACATATAAAAGTGAGATACTATTTCTAAAGTGCTTTGGAAACCTTAAATCTTTCTATAAATGCTGGCTACTACTATTATTATTGTTAACAAACGATTTGCTCACATAGCTTCCTATTCTAACTAATGCAGGCAAGTAAGAAGGAAAGTAGGGACTTAAACCCAGGTCCTCTGACTTAAGAATAAGCACCTGTTCCCCTGTACCATAAAGCTATAGTAAAGATGCCATGGCCCCTTCCCTCTCATAATTCATATGGCCTGGAGTTCAAGGTTGTGATGATTTTTTTTTTTTTGGTCTGAACCTGTGATTTCATCAGTGTGGAGAATTCCTATTACGAGATCTCCCTCCAGTACTGAGAAGCAAAGAAGCATCAAGGGTTAAAGGACATGACCGTGGGTAATCAACTAATAAGTGTCTGAGGTGGGACTCAATCCTTGGTTTTCTTGATTCCAAGGCCAGCTCTCTCTAACATGTCAAGATGCTTCTCATGATCCATCATTATTATCTTGTTTCTTTTCTTTTTGACTCACAAATGGGAGAGAGAGACAGAGAGAGAGAGAGACAAAGAGAGAGAGACAGAAAGAGAGAAACACAGACAGACAGAGAGACAGAGACAGACAGAGAGACAGAGAGAGAGATTGTCCTAAGATAAGAAGTCATAGAGGGGAAGGAGGAAGAGAATTAAAGAGAACATCTGTCCATTTATAAAAAAGGTGTATTGAGATTGAACAAACTAAGCTTTGATGGGGGTGGAAGGTAGAAAAAAACAAAAAAGAGCCAAGTATGAGCCCTATCATTCCTTTCTGCAGAAGTGATTGGGAAGATATGTTGGGGCAGAGAGCTTCTCATTCTGGCCACCAGGTGACAGTATCAGCTCAGGACAGCTAGATCATTGCCCTTAGTGACTGGACATAAGTGGAGGAGAGCTAGCCTTTATAATATAAGGGCATTTATTGTTGTTGCTGTTCATCCTAATAGGGTCCTATATAAAAATGAATATATGCATCTAAATAAATATATAAAAAAATCCTAACGGTTCTGTTTCCTGAGGCCAGCACAGAAACATAATCCAGGGGTGAGCAGCATGAAAGTAGTACCGCCCCCCTTTTTCTCTCCCCCAAATCAACTTTTTGAGATAAATTCAAACTTTTGAAGGGAAACCTTGGATCTCTGGCCCCATGGAGAGACCCTGGGATAGCTGGAAACCAGGCAATTTTCACTGGAGGAGGGGGCAGGGTGGCGCTGCCAGAGGGGGAGCTTGCCTTGGGTTGCCTCTGGGAGGAAACGAGGCAGTAGCTTCCTATTTTAACTAATTATACTATTGCTAAATATATGCTAAGTTTGGTCATTTCTACCTACTTACTGAAAGGGTATAGGTGCTGTCCTGAGTCCTCTAAATTTTGGCACCCTGGTATAAAGCCCTCATTGTCATGTCCTAGTTATAACTGAGTGTTCTGTCTCTCTTATTTCACACAAAAGATGGCTAACTTAGAGAACTTAGTGGTAGTAGAGGCAGAAAATAGAAATTCAATTCTATTCAGCAGGTTAGCATTTACTAAGTCTCCTCTATGTGTATGACCCTGTGCCAGGCCTTAAGAACTTATAGGCACACAGTTGGGGGAGGAACTTGTATGCAAATAACTTTGATATAGGGGAGAATGAAATAAGTAATAATAGCTAACATTTATACAGTGCTTACTATGTGTCATGTCCTTTGTAATTATCATCTTATGTGATCCCTACAACAATGCTGGGAGATAGGTGCTATTATTATCCCATTATCCCCATTTTGCAGATGAGAAAACTGAGGCAGACAGAGATTTTAAGTGACTTGGCCAGGGTCATACAGCTAGTATGTGAGGCCAGATTTGAACTCAGGTCTTCCTGTCTCTAGGCCCAGTACTCTATCCACTGTGCCACCAGCTACCTCAAAGTACAAAGTACAAAGTACAAAGAAGAGGTCCAAATAAAGTGCTGTATGAAATTAGAAGAGACGGTGAGATCACTCTCACCTAGCAGGGTCAAGGAAGGCTTCATGGAAGAGGTGGCACCTGAGTTAGACCTTAAAAGAAAAATTTCATGGATGACATTTTCAAAAAAGGTTATTAATGAAAACTAGGATGTTTGGGTGAAAGATGGTGAAAAATGCCTTAATCTTGGAAGGTGAAGTCAAGGATGACAAGGATGCCCTTCCAAAGCACATTCTTTGGTGCCTTTTTTGTGGGGACAGAAAAAAGCTGGGTTGGGTAGACCTGAATCTGAGCCAATATGGCCTAAGGAGTCTGAATGGATGGAGGTTCTGTTAGGCTTGTAGCAAGACATACAAGAGGCTGAGGGGTCTTGGTCGGGGTGGGGTTGTTCTGGTCTGTACAAGTGGCTAACATCTGTGCCTGGCTATGCTCTTGAAAAAATAGCTGCCAGTCTCCCACCCTGATAATTTTTGATGCAGGCCTAAAAAGGTCCAGAAAAGGTTTGGAATACCCTATGGGAGAGAAGAGGGGAGTAAAGTGAACCTAAGGAGATGATAGTAGTCAATAATCAATAGTCCATAAACATTTATTAAGTGCCTACTATGTGCCAGTCACTGTGCTAAGCACTGGGGGATACGAATATAAAAAAGAAAGTCAGTTCTTGCCCTCAAGGAGCTTACAATTTAATGGATGAAGACAATGCAAAAGGAAGCTGAAAAAGGCCAGGGCAGGGGAAGGAAAAATATAATAAGCTCTTATGGGATGATGAGGTTATCCCAATAATAACCTTCCTGAGGCATGGTGGAGAAGAGGAATCCCAAAGTAGTGCAGCCAGGTGAGAAACGAGGCAATATTATCACCACCACCATCATCATCATCACCATCATCATCATCATCACCACCACCACCACCACCATCATTATCATCATCATCACCACCATCATCATCTGCAATTACATAGTGCTTTAATGTTTTCAAAGTACTTTATAAAATATTACCTCATTTTATCTTCACAACTGCTCTGGGAGATAAGGATGTACAGAACAGGAGGGAGATACTATTATTATTCCTATTTTACAGATAAGGAAACTGAGGCAAACAGAGGTTAAATGACTTACCCATAGGCACATAGCTAGCAAATATCTGAGGCTGGATGTGAACTCAGCTTCCAATCGTTGCATAACCTAGCTCCTCTAGGTGAAGGTAGCAACTGTCTGCCCCAGGGAGGTTAAGATCGGAGGGTAGAGTCATGTCAATGCCACATTTCCTTAAAGGAGTTCTCTCTCTCTCTCTCTCTCTCCCTCTCTCTCCCTCTCTCTCTCTCTCCCTCTCTCTCTCTCTCCCCTTCCCCTCGATTCTGTGTAAGACAAAGCAAAAAAAAAAATCATTTAAAAATATCTTCATTAGGACAAAAATCAGAGACCATCATAATCACTCCACTAAATGTAAATCCCGGCCAGGATCAAATCAATAAAAAAAAAAGTACCCTTGATTAAATTTCTTCCCGCAACTCCCCTAGCCCAGAGCTGTCTCAGAATTCTATCTCTGGCCCCTCTCCTCATAAAGAAGGGATAGATTGACCTCACTGCAGAAAAGGTCCTCTAACTGCTGAATGGGACCATCAGTGTATTCCTTCTGAAGTCAGTCCTTTGGAAAATGCCATTTTAGTGCCTAGCCACAAGTCTCTTTCACCAGTGGCTGAAGGTGTCATTCTTCCTGTTGAAACTTTTCTTCCCATTATTTGAAAGGTCTGTACAGCTCTAGAATGATGCTTATGAATTGATTGGGGCAGGGACCCTTTCCCCACCCCAGTCCCCAAGAATGGCTTTTGTCTGACAAACTACAAAGGGTGATCTTTAATGCCAAAAAAGTTGCAGTGAGATTGGCAGGGAGATAGAACAACAAATTTAAATACCTTTTGTCTGTTCAAACTGTACAGAAAACAAAATATTGACAAGTAAGTATATTAGTCCATTTATGTTTGTTTTCAAAAGATAAAAATAAGCCAACAAAATGAATTTATTGAGCACTAGGGAGAAGTGGCCTTTGATCTGACCCTGCTGAATTTCACTGAGCTGTCTCAGCCCTAATCCTGAAGGAGGGGAAGCCTCTGCCTCAGTTTCCCCAAGGCTATGCTGATTTAGGAATGCACGCCTCAAATCCGGAGAGGTTCTACTGGCTATTGGTCCAGGCACCATGCCCCTTACTGCCTTGCTTTATCTTCATCCTCCTAAGAGAGGTCAGAGTTGCAGTCACACAGAGGCAGTGAGGGAATAGGCAATACATAGCGGATACCACAGGCAGGTTGGGAAGAAGAGTCTGGGGAAAGAGAGGCAGAAAGGGATGCTGAAGTGTGGTGATGGAAGAAGTGTTAAAGTGGAGAGATGGGAAAGAGAATGAGAAATCAACATGGAGTGGCAACATGGGTAGGAAAGCAAAGGGCCTCCAGTGCCATAGGCTGCCAACACAGAGGGGAATTAATTTCCTCTGGAAAATTTCTGCATTATGTATTCTGGGCCACAGACACATATGAGGAGAGGAGACCTTTTGGTTGTTGCTTGGATGGAGCCGGAGTAAGTATGTCCAGACAAAGAAGACCAAAAAAAATTCTGCACACACAGGGAGACCTGTTCATGGTGACTGGGTTACTTGTGAGGTCCAACGTCCAGGGTGACGTCTCACATTCTACACCCCCACCCCCATTATGCCCGTCACTATTATTATGTTCCATGCTTTCCCCTCTGGTCATCCAATTTTGCAATGGCTGGGGCCTGGGAGTAGGAGATGGAAGGGTGACTGGAGCTAGCTGGGGGAGTGGGCAGGGCATCTCAAACATGGGAAGCCTTGTCAGGACCATTGCTTGTCAAATATCTTTAACGTGGCAGGCAGCTGTGCCAAATTGATCTCTAGGTCAGAGGCAATTTTTCTTTGAGGGGTGAGGGGTACCAGAAAAATATTAGAGTATTTTCCAAGTTTGGGCTACTTACTTTGCAGGGGAAAAAATAAATGATACTGTGACAGATGTAGGACCATATGACTTACAAACTCATGAGTAGCTTCCACTGGCAGGCTGTCCCCCTACTTCTCAAGCTTCCTCAAGCTTGTTGGCTTCTCCCCAAGGAGACCGTCTCTTCCTTTCTTCTGTTTCCTGTCACCCACTCTCATTGGGTTCACTCCTCTGTCTTCCCTGACTCTCCCCAAGCTGGAGTGGGGAAACCACCCAACTCTAGCCTAGAGAGGAGACAATCTTCCTTCAACTCTTGCTTCTCTGCTGCAGAACCTTTCAGACCCATTCTGTGCCTCAGAAAACACAGGCTGGGTGGGAAAGCAGTGGGATGGAGTCTCCATGCCCTCTGCCAGGGCGTTTTTGGTTCTTCAGGTTGGAGTTTGGAATATCTTTTCTCATAGAAAAATGTTCTAGTTGTATATAACTGAATAGTGGGCAGGTTGTAATGTACAGCACTATGGTTGAGCTAGAGCCCAACCTCACTGGAGGCAATGAAGGTGTTATCATAGACTAGGAGTCAGTTACAGACTTAAGTTTGAAACCTGATTCTAAGCTAACTAGCTGTATGACCTTGGGCAGTTACTCATGCATCCTCAGGGAATCTCAGTTTTCTCATCTACAAAAGGGATACCTCTTATATTCTCTGTAGTTGTTAAGGACAGAGCTTTGTAAATCTTAAAGCACTAAAGAAACTTCCAAATTCTGTAAAACATTCCCTGGAGCTCCCTTTACCAACTTTTTATGGCTGAGTAGCTAAGTCCTAGGGGAGTCAGTCACTTGATGAACACAGAAGTTAAATGACTTATTCAGGGTCACCCAGCTAGTATCAAAGGCAGGATTTAAAATGAGATATTCCCAACTCCACACTTAGTAAAGCTATCACCTATGGCTGGTTGCCTCTATATTACTACGACATGTTGGGTTAAATATGCTTTTAAGCGGTCTGGGCACTGAACATTTATAATGTTGCTTCCATGGGGAAATAGGTTCCCATTTTCAAAAAAACTTACTTAGAATTCACACTCCTTTTTGAAACACACTCTTTATTAACTGGGATTGACTGTTCTTCACATTTTCCATAAGGATGGTGGCCTACTTTCCAAAGTTCTTTGGCCTTGGATGGACTGGGGATATATCTTGAATGTATGCTTACTATGGATGTAGGCTTATACATAACCATCTCTGCAAACATCTGCACCATTCTATTGTTTCTTTCTTGTACCTTACTCTCCAGATTCAATATACAACTCTTTTTCCATTAGAGAAATTGGTGTATTCACTTAGATGGGTAGGGGCTTTGTTTTGAGTTGGTGAGATGTTAAAATTTCACCCTTGCAATGATCATCAGCATTGTCATATTTGGCAATTCACCAGCTGTCAGCTAAGAGCAAGGCTTTATGTTGGGTCTTGTGATAAACAGGGAGAAAAGCCTGCCAGGCTTCATTCTGAGGTTTTCCAGCATATAATGGTCCCTTGGCAGTGTGGATCTTTAGAAAATGCATCTGGATCGTATCCACTGGCTTTCATTGATTTCTTTCAGTATCATCCTTTTTATTCTTTTATGCCTTTGCCTCCTACTTCCAATATAACATGTGCCCATCCAACTGGGTTCCCATCAACCTTATGGTTGTTGGATTCAACATGCAAATTCCAGCATTGGCTCCTTAGCTTCTTTCACTATGTATAACATACCTCGAATTTCCACGTCTATTTTACATCTCTCCACCTGAACAACCATGTCCACACAGGTATATGACATGATAATAGTACAGTCAACCTACCCATTGGTTTTCCACAACTTCCTGGCCATTAACATCCACCTGGCTTTTTTAGGCACTTCTCTTAGTTGTTGCTAGGAGGAAAGCCCTAAGCCCTGAGTGGGGGAACTGAACACTAAATGGGGTTTGGAAGTATAACACTTGTATCCCAGGTAAGGAGAGCAGAAATGCAATCTGATCCATCCTGTTAATAACTTTAGCTGTTAACCCAGTGTGAGGGTAAAGAACACTGGGACATGGCATGTAAATGTGAATCAATATTTGTATAATATCTGAGGACCCCAAGAGGTCTTGGACTGCCCAATGAGAAGTGTCATGGGCACTTCTAGGTGAAAGGTTAACTGTCCCTGCAGGGAGGGAGACACCTAAAAATCCTCCCTGCCCCACAATTGATTTGCCTATGCCAGTTACAACTTGACCTATATCTAGAATTTTGAGCAATGGAGACAGTGGTCAGCAAAGCATTCCTGACATTTTAAAAATGTTTGTACACATGCACAGAGATGGGCATGTCTTTACAAGAGACTATACAGATGTGAACTGGTGAATATAGGTGTGTAATGTACTTGTTCACCTACCTATGTACCTGGTTGGGGGTGTGTGTGTGTGTGTGTGTGTGTGTGTGTGTGTGTGTGTGTGTGCTGCTTTTTTTTTTTCTTCTTTTTTTTGATACATTCACAAGCCTTACCAAAGCTTGTGCCTAACAGTGCATTTGTGCCCTCGGGTATAGTTGCACATACCCAAGTATGGCTATTTGCCTTTTTTTTTTTTTTGCTAGTCAATGGGGGTAAGTGACTTGCACAGGGTCACATAGCTAGTAAGTGTTATGTGTCTGAGGCTGGATTTGAACTCAGGTCCTCCTGAATCCTGGGCCGGTGCTCTATCCACTGCACCACTTAGCTGCCCCTATTTGCCCTTTTTAATGTAGGTATGAGCATGTGCATGTACCTATTGCAATAGGTATTGTTAAATATTTCTCATCTCTTGAACATCCACAGTGGCTAGGCCAGATTGACTAAAATATGCCTTGCATGTGTAAATATAGGCCTGCTTGCCTTGAGGGCTCTCAGGCTGTTTTGTTTGCTAGCTTTGGAGTTTTTTAGTTTAGAAGTCACTCTGGGGACCTAGGTAGCCATGTCATGGATTTCTTCTTCCCTGGACATTGGTGGCTGGATCTAAGATCCCAAGTCTCAGGAGGAGGATGCCTTTACTTCCTTCCTCCTGTTAGACAGGTAATGATGGCCTCTTCTCTAGCTGAAGAAGCTTGGGTTGAGTAGAGATCCATAGATCCTCTTCACCTTTCTTCTTCTTCTTCTTCTTGTTCTTTTCTGAAGGCCCGTTGTTCTTGCCTGGCCTGCTCCAGCAGCAATGGCAGCAAATGAAGAAGAGGGCTAAAAGGACCAGTATGGGCAGCCCCAGGAGAATCCCCAGGCAGATGGTGTTGAAGAGACCCTGCTCATGTTTGCTGTAGATGAGGCTCCAGAGGCTGCTGAAGAAAGAGCTGATTTTCTCCATGGGAGTTGACTAAATCAGGGCAGATTAAATCTTCCTGCTCACCACCTTTCCACTGGCTCAGCTTGACTCTCTCTCTCTTTGATGTGTGGTCCTTCCTCTGGCTCCTGTCTTTATAGAAGATGAGGAAGATCCGGAAATCCCAGCAGATAGCACCTGAAGAGACAGAAGATGACAGCAACTTACAATCCTATCAGTGAGATCATGGGCTTTAAGCCTGGGTAGGCTGGACCTCTTGTTTACCATTGTCCATTTAGGCCTGGAAAAGGAAGGGGGCATTAGAAATAAACTCAATGGGATTTTATGGGGGACCAGTGACCAGAGGGAGGGAGATTGTACCACAACAGAAAAATCAGCATCATAATAACAAATAGAACACACACTCCTTGAGGGCAGGGACCAGTTCACTTTTGTCTTTGTAGCCCTGAAACTTAGCATGGTGCCTGGAGAATGCTGGCACTTTATAAATACTTGTCGATGGAATTGTCACAGATGCAACCCTTTATAATTACATGGAAGGTAGCATGGCTAGGGAGTTATGCTATGATCTATGCTTCTATGACAAGAGGTCGATTGACTTTCTATTCCTTACTATTATATTAACTCATTTTTGGCTAGTGGAGCAAGATTGATAGAAACTGCCTCTTGTTGGCTCTTCCCCAAAATCTCTTCCAAACTCCTGGCCCTAGAGCAAGGAAGACCCAGGTTCAAGGCCTCTTTCTGACACACATTAATGATGTATGGCCCTGAACAAGTCACTTGACCTCCACTGTCCCAGGAAACTCTCCAAGATCATAAACTGTGGATAAGGTGCTGAACTGCATTGATAGAGGGAGTTTCCTACTCCAATAGTTTCTTTCCCTATCCATAGAGTTATAAAGAGCTTTACAAACAACTCATTTGATCCTCCCAACAATCCCAACTCCAAGGATGACCCTCTATGCTCTATGCTGGGTTGCCTATCATATAAATAAATAGATGAACAAGAACAAATAATATGTAAATGCTTGTGTGTATATGTGTACAGACTTTAATGACCTTAAGTTTCACAGGGGTAGGGTCTGCTCACCAGATCACAATTCCTTTATGAGTTAGTATTAGACACAGTGTGATGAAATCACTGGCCCAAGGATTCATAGTGAGCACTGAAACCTGGAGAATTTCTTGGTCCAGGCTGGTTTCTCTGAGACCTCACAGGCAATGAGCGGCTGGCTCTCCCAGTTCTGAATGATGCTATAATTCTGTGATAAGGGGTGGATTGGCCCCCACCTTCCTTTCTACCCCTTGTGATTATATTTAATTCATTTTTGGATAGGAGCATAAGATTTATAGAATTTCACCATTTCTGACTATTCCCCATAATCACGTCAAAATTCACACAAGTGTCATGGAAAAGAGGCCAGGAAGAGATTTATTTCCCATCATTCTCCCAGATTCTAAGCATTATAGCAATAGATGCCTCAAAAAGGCCCAGAGACACATAAAATAAACAGCAACCCAAGCCCTATTCGAGCATAAGTTTATAAAAACTACGTGACTACTCTAGCTTAAAATCAAATTCATCATTCAACAGAAAAAAAAAAGGTTGTGAAAATTCACATGCCAAGCTCAGGAGACTGTGTGAATACTTCTTGGGCCTGGAGAACCGAGCAAACACACAAACTCATTACATAGCCTCCCTTTGACGTCAACTAGTCCTGTTGACTTTAAGGGAGCTCTGACAATATTTCCAGCCTTCTTTCAAAGGAAACTCAGAACCACTTTCTTCGGATTAGCACCTTATTTCTTCAGGGGCAGTGTGGCATACTGGATAGAGAGCTAGCCTGAAAGATCTCAGTTCTATCTCTCACAGATTCTGGCTGTGTGACCTTGGAGAGATCACTTAATCTCTCAGTGTCCTAGGAAACTCTTTAAGCCTGTAGGTTGCAGAGAAGATGCTGGCCTGCACTGGGAGAGGGTATCTCACTGTCTCTCTCTCTCTCTCTGTGTCTCTCTCTCTCTGTCTGTGTGACTCTATCTCTCTCTGTCTCTGTCTCTGTCTCTCTGTTTCTCACTGGAATTCCTTGTATCAATGAAATCACAGACCCAGATCTTATCCCTTCTTCCTTCTCATCCATTCATTCAATTAATCAATCATTTAACAATAAGTATCTTTTAAAGTCCTATTGTGTATAGGGAACGTACAATTATGGATAAGCTCCTGGACCTGTCTCAAGGATCTTAAATTTACAAACTACCATATAAATGAAACATAGGTTCATGAGATCTAGAGTTGGAAGAACCTTTGAGACCATCTAGTTCATGGAAGAGATTGAGCCCCAGAGATACAAAGATGGTTCTATATAGATGGTAAGGTAGAGTTCAGACTCAGGCTTTAGATCAGTTTGCAGCCTTCTGACTCTGGAGTCTGACATCTAGTAACAGGGATTGAGGATTCCAGGTTGCTGAAGGTTTCTTGCTGGAGATGTTTGGAATCTTTAGGCATGGCAGGAAGCAGCTGAGAATGCTATGGTCTGACCCAGGGAAGAGGCAGGAGGAGATGCAGTTGTTCAGTGAAAAGTTATTGAGCCTGGCAGCTAACAGTCTTTCTTCCCAGGTCTCCTGAATACAAATCTGGTGCATGTCTCAAGAGAACTACTGATTTTTCTTTCCACCTTTTTTTGCTCTTCTCCTGCTTATGCTTCACACCTAAACCTAAAGCTATTGTTTAGACTCCCTAGAGGCTAAAAGGCCTCTGCTCCGGCCTGGTGTATTAACACTTGAGACCTTTTTTCCAAGCTGACACTCTTCCCAGATGTCCTGGGGCTCCCAAAATTCCTCCACAAGGATTTCTAAGCAGGAGAAGATGTGAAAGCAATTTGATCATGTTTTTAAAGGTGCTGCTCAAACAAAAACTATTATTATCTCAAAGGGCAAAGGACCCACGTCAGGACGAACAGTTATGAGTAGGTAGATAGCATCATGAAGACCCAGTTCAAATCCTGCCTCTGACACAGATTGACTGTGTGACCCTGGATAAGTCATTTAACTTTCAAGTATCCCCAGAAAACTCTCCAGGACTAGAAGCTGTAAAGCAGTTGTTGGAGGGAATGTCCTAAGAGCCCCCTATATAGACAAAAATCACAGGGTCATATGATAAAATGCTAACTTTAAAATTAAATCGAAAAAAATTAAATTGAGTTTAAAAGCAAGGAGGAATTTAGGCAGCTCAATAAACTTAAACAGATGATTGCATCTGAGTTCTTAGGTCACTTGCATATCCCCCTCTCTGACACCAAACACAAGCCCCTTCCCTCCTGTATTTACTATGGCTTTTATATAAACATGTTTCTTTTTGAGATTATACTGAGTCAATAATTCACTTTGGTACCAGGGAAGTTACTTATTGGACTACAAAGAGAGCATTCATTAGCATTTGTGGGAAAGGTGGCCTTTATTTCTGTTGAGGCTAACTATTCTCCTCTAGGTCTATTAAGACCTCTACTAATCTATGGAACTTCATTCCCATTTATGAGCTGCTGTACTATCATTTCAAGAAAACAGCTGAATTCCTCTCTAGTGGCACCTGTGAAAATTCTAGGATCTTCCCCAGAAAGATTTAGCACAGGGCCTCCTTTCAATCCATTGGCCCCAAAAATGTACCCTGAGGAGGGGGAACAGAAGGACCCTTCCTTTGGTGACTTACCCAAGACTGCAGACTATTGTGGATCTATACCTGTGACTGCAACAGAAGGTGGGCAGTTATTCTGGCTAGAGAGAAGTGAATTTATTTTGGATTGAGGACAGCAGTAGGTATTAGCTAAAGACTGCTTTCTGGGAGATAGAGGAGGACTGCAGTGATAAATTTCTTTTTGCTTTTTGCATTTCCTTTCCACTTCCTATTACCATGCTACCTCTTTCTTTGCCTACTCCTGCTCTTTTTCTTATCCCCTCCCAGAATTAAAAAAAAAATCACAGGTCACCTCCCTATTTAAGATGAATTGTGAGTCACAGGGGACCTGGTCCTTTAAGACCAGTCTACTGCCTTATGATGGTGACTCTGGATTCTGGTATCTAGCAATACCAACTGAGAATTTCAGTTTGGTGAAGGTTTCTTGCAGAAGATGTTTGGAATCTTTGTGGGGCAGCTGAGAACGCCATGGTCTGACCCAGGGAAGGGAGGGAAGGAGATGCAGTTGCTCAGTGAAATGCTATTTAGCTTGGCAGCAAAAAAGGTTTCCTTCTTTCCTAGCCAGTCCTCTCCCCATCCACCCCTTGATTTGCCCCAGGTCACAAGTTGCTATGCAATGGAATCTAGATTCAAACTCAGGTCTTCTGAGTACAGGGGCCCTTCTCTTTTAGCATGCTATCCTGATGTCTTCCAAAGAATACATTCTCTCAGCAGCCCTGGTCTTTCTTGGAGTCACTGTCTGATCTTGGGGTTCAGGATATAGATCTTGAAACAAATC
>NW_020954567.1:13888473-13894182 GCF_900497805.2 Vombatus ursinus
ACATGCACATGCACACACACATGCACCCTGTCTTTGAGGGACAGTCTGAGAGGTAGGAATGAGTACCTCAGGAGCTGAGTAGCTAGAACAGTGGGGACAGCATCATCAACTCCACCTGGGACTTAATGAGCCGAACTGAATAGAATTAGATGTAGAGGGACAAAAACCAGAAGGAGAAAGGGAAAGGAGGTCTGAGCTTTGGCAGAAAAAGGGCAGAAAGTAATAGGCCATTGGAACCTGTAAGCATTTCAGTTGTTGCTTGGTCGTTTTCAGTTGTGTCCGACTCTTTGTGACCCTACTGTCGCTGGAGTGGCAAAATACTGGAGTAGTTTGCCATTTCCTTCTCCAGCTCATTTTACAGATGAGGAACTGAGTCAAACAGGGTTAAGTGACTTGCCCAGGGTAACCCAGATAGTAAGTAAGTATCTGAGCCTGCTGTGAACTCAGTAAGTGCCCGACTCCAGGCCCAGTACTCTATCCCCTGCAACACCTGGCTGCCCAAGCATCCCAGAAAACGAGACTTTTACAAAAGCTATTGTTTATACTTGCCTCTTCAAGGACTGAGGGAAATTCTTCTATGGATCTATTCTTTCCCCAACTTCCCCTTCCCATGTCTATCTAATAATAAACACCATAATAGGTGCTTCTTGCTTCTCTTGCTTAAATATTTCCTGTACCCTGCTACATAAAGGCTCCAGGAGTTAGCTTGAGATACCTCAAACTTTCAACTAAAACACAGAGCTAAACCTCTAAATGAATGTTAGGAATTTTCTCAATTGGGAGGTCTGAGCTACTGATTGTACTAATAACTTTTAATCTGATGTAAACTTATAAAACTGCAGAGAAGGGTGGACCTGAGAGCCCTTATATTGCTTTTAAGTCAAAAGTGAGCTAGCTTTTGTAATAGAGTGTAACTAAATAATTCTGAAGTCTCAGATGTGGAAAAAGAATGGGGTCAGGATAGAAATAGGAGGGGCCTAAGGGAGAAGCCTAGGTAAGACTCTGCTCTGTCCCTTCTAGAAGAGAGGAGGGAGCAGGAAGGATAGAATATTTTCTACAAGCTCTGGTATACACAAAGAATTATAAAGAATAAAGAATGCCAAGGACGTAACCAAAGAGACATATGATAGAAAAAAGGAGATGAACTGGCCATGCATTAAGAACAAGGAATAACTGATGGACAGTCCTTGTGTTCCATTAGTATCTTCTTGATTTCTTATCCATTATCCACTCTTGCTGTCAAGATTCGAAGAAGGACAACTGGCACACTGAGAGGATCCCCATGTGGCAAAGTTTTGAGAAGTCATGGATAAGATCTGTATAGCATGGGTAGACATGGTTAGGTTGCTGTGTGCAACATTGGAGGGAATACTCACACCACTGAAATCACAGATTCACTGGGAGAACTGGAGTCTTCAATGCCAGCCCTCTCCACCCTGACTGCTCAAACCTCACCTCATCTACTGAACTATATAATACAGTGTTAGAAAAATTCCTCTGGTTACTAAAATATACCATCCTTTGAAAGCCAAGTGTTACTGGAAAGGAGGGCACAGGATAGAACCTTAGGCAGTGGTTATTAATGGCACTGCACTAGCTACATATTTCTTGATGGTTTTCCCCTTGCTAACATGATATGCTCAGATGCCCCTTAAGAGATGTGTAAGTACTGTCCTGTACATAGTGTTAAACCGCCAGCAAATATTCGGCTTGTGGAGGATTTCATTGCAATTTAAACACGGCTCAGCTACAATGAAATACTCAATTGCATTCCCCCAAGTCGATCTATTCAGTTATTGTTTCAGATCTTTGGCCTTACTGTAAAATCCTTATAAAGCATAAAAATTCTGTTCTGTCCAGTCCTGGGAAAGACAGACATTCGGGGTCCTGAAGCTCACTGCTAAGATGTGGGTCACACAGCTAATTGTGTTTCTATAGAGCTCAGAATCTCAGGGCTGTAAAGGAACCTCCCAAGGTCAATGCATACCTGAATTAGCATCTCCTTGATTAACATAGTGTTGGCTGCAGATGTCTAATGAGGGTGAGTACACTCATTCCCACTTGAGGAAGTTAGTTTATTCTACTTTTGAATAGCTCAAATTAGGAGCTCTTTCCTTATATTCATTCTAAAATTGTTTTTCGACCATCAACCAACCATCGTGTGTCTTGCACTATGCTAAGTACTGGGATAAGAAGGTAAATAATGAAACCATCCCTTCTCTCATTGAGCACTTCTCCTTCTGTCCTCTGGGGTCAACCATGATGAGGAATCTAATCCCTCTTCCACATGACAGTGCATTAAATACTTGAAGACAGATAGCATTTTTCCTGCACAAGTGTTTTCTTCTCCAGGCTATCCATCCCCAGTTCCACCAACTGATTCTCATGTCACATGATCCCTTGACTCTTCACTACTACAGTTGCCACTCTTTGGACACTTTCCAGATTCTCAATGTCTTTTTAAAAATGTGCCCAGAACTCAAGTCAGTCATTCCACAAGTATTTATGAAGCCCTCACTATGTGTCAGATATAACATTATGTGCTGGGGATAAATAAAAAGAAAGGCATTTTAAACTCCATTTTACAGATGAGGAAGCTGGTTAATTCAAAGGTGGGATTTGAACCAAAGTTAATCCTCAATTCATGTTCAGCACTCTATCCTCAACACCACTCAAAGAGAAAAGAGGAGCACTAAACCATGCATCAGGATCCCTCGGGCCACCCATTTACTTGGAAAACCACACATTAACATTATCTATGTTTTATTGTATTTTTATAAATTTTGTTAAATATTTCCCAATTACATGTACTTAATCTTGGTTCAGGATGCAGTCTGGAAGATAGTGGGAAGCATGTGGCCAGTAGGCTGAGTTTTGACCCTTCTGCACTATATCATGTTGCCCCCGATGAACAAAGGGTGAATGACTAGAATTTTACAACCAAAGAGTAGTTGTTAATAATTCACTGTCCCCATGTCTGAGGTCTTTAGTGGAATATCCTAGGGATTTTTATTTATCCCTGTGCTATTTTTCATTTTTATCAGTTACTTAGATAAAGATTCTGCAGCATGATATATACCATAAACCATATAACATAACATACTCTGCTCCCTTCTTTTACCTAAGTATTTCTTGTACCTTGTCAATGAAACATACCTAGGAGGGATAGCTAATGCACGTGATGATAGTTAGAACCTCAAAAGATCTCGACAGACCGGAGCACTGGGCTGAATCTATTAAAAGGAAATTTAGTAGGGACAAATACCCTTACACTCACGTACAAAAAAAGCAGCTTCACAAGGACAAGATGGGGGCATGGTTGGACAGCAGTTATTCTGAACAAGATCTGGGGTTGCAGTGGACCAGAAGCTCAACGTGAGTCAGAAGTGTGATGTAGCTGCTTAAAAAAGCTAATGGGATTGAGGGCAGCATTAAGAGAGGTCTAGCTGCCCAAGAATCAAGGGGCTAACCATCTTACTGTACTCTGCCCTTATCAGACTTTTTGTGGAGTCCTGTATCAATTTCTGGGTGCTGGAGTTTAAAAAAGACATTGATAAGCTGGATAATGTCTAAGGGAGGGGTAAGTAGGAAGGTGAGAGTCTTGAGTCCATGTCCAGTTGGTACTGATTGATGGAACTGAGGATATTTAGCCTAGAGAAGAATTAGTTGGGGGAGATCTGATGATAGCTGCCTTTAAGTATTTGAAGGGTTGTCATTTGGAGGATGTATTAGATTTATATTTTACCCAGGGGGTGGGGCAGAACAAGGAGTAGGGGGTAGCAATTGCTGAAAAACAAATTTAAGTTTCTTGTCTGGAAAAAACTTTCTAACAATTACAGCACTAACAATCAAAAGTCAAGGCACTATGCTAAGCACAGGGAAAACAGAGAAAGGCAAAGGGCAGTCAGTCTCTACCTTCAAAGAGATCACAATGAAGTGGGAGGTCAGGTAGTTCCCCCTCCCTGGAAGCCTTCAGGCAGAGACCAGATAATCACTTGGTAGTTACACCATAGTAGGGATTCCTTTTGTGTATGAGTTGGACTAGAGGGTGGCTGAGGTCTTGTAAACTTTCAACTTTCAAATATCATGATTCTGATGGAATATTATAGCTGGAAGGGACCTTAAAGATTCTAAACTCATCTCTTTGTCTCCTGGCTCAGCCCTATCACTTTCTAATCCATCTTACACCTAGGGCAGCTAAGAGGTACAGTGGACAAATCACTGACTTTGGAGCCAGGAAGAGCTGAGTTCATAATCCTGCCTCTGACATTTACTTGCTGTGTGATGCTGGAGAAGGGATTTGGTCTCTTTTAGCCCCAGTTTCCTCATCTGTAAAATGGGTATAACAATAGCAACTACTTCCCAGGGCTGTAGTGAGGGTGACATGAGATAACATATGTAAAGTACTTTGCAAGTCTAGAAGCAGTATAGAAATGAAGGCTATTATTAATATTGTTCCACCAAACCCGCCAATGAATCTACCATATGCATGGACTTGATCATGCTATTTTTCTGCTCAGAAATCTATCTGTGGCTCCTCAGTGCCTACAGAATAAAGCCCAGACTCAGCCTCACATTCAAGGTCCTCTACAATCTGCCTTCATCTTATTCTATTCCAAGGGAAGAGTAAAGGGAAGGGAATCAACATTTATATAGCACCTACTGGGTGCCAGGCACTGTGCCAAGCACTTTACAAATATTATCTCCTTTGATCCAAACTCAAGCCAAACTCAACTACCTGCTACTCCCTGAACACACTTCTCACTTCCTCACCTCCATAACTCCTCTTATCTTCACAAATGAATAACCTCCTTGTCCCTCCCCATTCTTTCCTCCAGGTGACAAAGACTCCCATTTAGAGAGTATTTTACAGTTCACAAAATACTTTTCCTCACCACAGATCTATGCAGTGTGAAGTGCAAGTATTATTGTTCCCATTTTATTGATGAGGAAACTGAAGATCAGTGACCTTAAGTGACTTGTTGAAGGTGATCATCTAGGCTCTGACAATTACCAACTGTATCACCTTCAGTGCTTTACCCATGGTGCATCATAACTCACTTAAATCCTACCAGTCCCTCAAGACCTAGCGCAAATTCTGCTTTCTTCCTAAAGTCTTACCTGATTTGACCAGTTGAAAATGATCTTTCCTTTTCCAGAATTCTTAGAGACACTCTAGGGAAACTTGTCTCTAGGTCAGGTCTTTGTCATCACATTTAGTGGCCTCTTCTAAGGTCCTCATCTTCCCTGACCTCTCTGTAGCATCTGACACCATTAATCATAACCTTCCTTCTTGATAACACTTTTTCCTTGGGTTCTGTGCCATGGCACTCTCATGACTTTCCTATCTCTCTGACCAGTCTTTCTCAGTTGCCCTTGATGGCCACAGGTCTTCCTTTTTTTTTTTTTTGAACCCTAAATACAAATGTCTCCCTAATCTGACTTTAACTGTTTTATCTTTAATATCTATATCTTTCCTCTCCTCTCGTCCCCTCCGTTCCACCTTGTTTGTTTTCTTATTCTACAAAATTAGGTTTACAATTAATGGAAAGATTGTTGGAGAATGAAAAAGCATATTTCTCCTCCTCCTCCTCCTCTTTCTTCTTCTTCCTTTTTCTTTTCTTCTTCCTCTTCTTCTTCTTCTTTTTTTCTTTTCTTCTTCCTCCTCTTCTTCTTCTTCTTCTTCTTCTTCTTCTTCTTCTTCTTCTT
>NW_020954567.1:13894216-13918212 GCF_900497805.2 Vombatus ursinus
TCTACCCATTTATCCTTTCTCTTTCTTTCTGCCCTTTCTCCAAAAGATCTCTAATAATAGAATCATTCCTTTTCAACAAAACCCTCTCAGTTTGTACAAAACTTTCTTTCTTTGACTACTTTGAGAATCTAAAGAAACCAAACCAGAACTAAAAGCAATTTGTCCATCCTATTAGTAAATCAGACAGTTCCCTCTGCTTTGACCCCGTTTGGGAAACTTTGTGATATCTGTTAGGATTAACTGGAAACATATTGGTTATGTATACACTGTCCCAAAGCAGTTCATTAAAAGTAAGGAAACTCAGTTAACCAAATATTGTTTTGTTCTGCACAGAGCTTTTGTCTGAATTTTCACAGAACTGATTGGCTTAAAGGCTGAAATAACCCAGTGTTTGGGTTCTTGAAGAAACAGTCTCTTTCCTCATACTTTTAAAAATTAGGTGTCCTTCATCCTTCAGCTGCCTCTACTTCACCTACCTGACCAAAAGTGGAAAGTCAGCCTTGAAGGTCTGCTTTTATGGAGAGTTCAACGTTGCTCCCTCCACTTTGTTAGTGTTTAAACATTTTGTTGTTTTTTTCCTTTATATAACCTTTATTTCCAAATGTAATTCTCGTCCTCTCTCTTCCCTGACCTAGAGAGTCATCCCTTATAACAAAGATGAAAAAAGTATGAGGAAAAAACCAATCTAGCAAGATTAACCAAGGTATCAATCGTGTCTGGCAGTACATGAAACATCTTCCAATCATGGTCATAGGACCATAGGTATAGATCTGGAAGCGATCTTCGAGGCCATCTAGTCCCAACACTCATTTTACATATGGGGAAACTGAGGCACAGAGCAACTTATCAATGATTACATAGGTAATAAGTTTCAGAACCCAGGTATTCTAACTTGAGAGCCAGCACATTCTCTGATGGACCACAGTATCTCCTAGCCCTCCCAAGAACCTGTCTTCATTTTGCCTCAAATATTTATTTTCCTTTCCTCTTGTCTCAGCTTCCTCTGGTTGAATTACTGCAAGGACTCACAATCACAAAAATGAGAATTTGAGGTCTGACACAGACAATGAAAATTGTCTTGTTTCTCTATCTCAGGGCGATGAGACTTTTGGTGGCAACATCATTTGAAGTGGTAGGTTATAAGCTTCGTTAGAGGCACAGTCCGCACTGGTCTTCTCTAAAATGTCTCCAGTACTGCCATGTACCATGTGGGTGCTCCATAAATATGATTTGAGGAGGGAAGGAAATAATTGCTTTCTAGATATCACCTCTGCCTTTGATGGATTTCCCCTGATCCTTTGTTGGTCAGCCTAACTATAAGAATGAAGAATGTTTGCAGGAGGAATTAATATGGGTAAAAATGCCATGAAACACTCAATCAAACTGGATTTGAAACACCTAAGGCATAGGACACAGATACACATACACACAGCTGATGCCAGTCCATGATGAATGATGACCACCTAAATCCCGTGCTTGTCAGAGTTGGGGAACTCTGGGTTTCCACACTCCCACATTGGTTCTCTGTGGCTTCAATCAACTATAAAAGCACATTTTTCTCTGAACTTTGAATATATATATATATGTGTGTGTGTGTATAAATACATATATATATTTATATTTATATGAAGAAGATTTCCTGGTATTAGTGCTAATAAATGCTGTAGACAAGACCACACTCAAGCAGTTGGTTATAAAGCTCTCATTTTTTCTCTCTTAACCCTTCTTGGGGGCCAAATATTTTTAGGTGTGGCTACATTACCAAGGTGAAGTTTTATTTTTGGAAAGTTTGAGCTAATTCTCTTAAGTCTTCTGTGAGCTAGAGGAGACAGGGGAAAAATGTGCTTTTTCAGCTCTAAAAATAATTGTGAGACTCTTTCTGCTCTTGGCTAGCTTTACTAACTGATGCTTAAAGTTTCAAATGTTACAGCCTTTAAAAAAAGGAAAAGAGTCCATGATTTTTTTTGGGGGGGGGGGGGGGGGTAAATGGGGGAAGCAAGCAGACACTTTAAAATGAAGGAGTTTGACGGGATTCAGGTTTTCCACACAGGTGGTGATTTCCTCTTTTCTTTTACTGAATTTTAAGTGGCATTGTTCTCTTTAGCTCCAGACAAAGGAACCCAGAGTTCTGCAGAATTCTCCAGAGTAACCGAACGATTTCTTTCTTGTTTCTCCCTTTGGTTTTTGATAGTCTAGGCTACTTTAAAACTAATGGAGTGGCACAAGAATACAATTATGCAACTCCAAAGCAATATAGATAAGGGTGGTTTTTTTTTCCCTTCTTACAACTTCCCCCTTCTTTTAGTGTTAACTTAAGCTCAGGGCAATTAAATTCCCAAAGCTACCTCGATGTAACATTAAGGTTTACAATTTAACGGCAAAATTGTTGGAGAATGAAAAGCATAGATCTCCCACACATGCTAACCCAAGCCTTTGGAATGTTCAACTTAGAATATCTGAACTGAGCCTGGCATTTCACTGCCTGCTTCATCATAACAGAAGGGCTGAATGGGAGAGTTAATGTTGCTAAAAGATGAGATTCCACTTTCCTACTGAGGGTGTGTTCACATTTGTATTCTTAATATTGCATGAGGATAGGTTCTTACAGTTATAAAAAAAATGGCAGGCAATTGGCTTGAGTTTTAGCAGACTTTTGTGAACCAAATGGTATTTTTACATAGTCCACGTGAGGCTCTAGATCTTGTGATTAATTTCAGAAAACTATAACCTGTCAGAACTTGGCATTTTGTGGTGACCAATAGATACATGTTTGCTTTGAAGCTGCTTTCAGGGCATCAGAACTGACCTTAGTCCCAGGTCAAATATGGTTGGGTGGTGTCAGTAGAAACTGCAGAAAGGCTCCATTTAACACCCAATATTTGCATCAAAGCCTTCCATGGTACCTGAAGCAATCATTAAGCACTCTTTTGGGAACAGGTACTTAAAGATCCCATTAAATTCAAATATGGCATTTGGGAGCAGGGCTGGCATCATATGAAGAAGATTGAGGTTCTCTGACTGGCGTCTCCTTAATGCATCAAAACTTCTCAGAATCATCTCCCAGACTTCTCAAAAAAGTAGTCTGTACCTGATGCCTCTGCTTCCTCATTCTCAGTCACTTGCTATCTTGTTTCCCAGAGGACACCTGGGACCTTCCTCATAGCTGAATCCAAAGGCCTGTTTTCAATCCTCTTTCTCCTTGGTCTTCGATACTGTTGACCACTCCATCATTCTGAATCCTCATTCCTCCTTTACCTTCAGAGACATCACATTCTTCTGGTTATCCAATTATCCGTCTCCCTCTTCTCTGTCTTAGTCTTCTTTCTAATTCCTAACAGGACATGTTCTCCAAGATTCTCTCCTTGTCTATCTTTCTGTTCTATACTTTCTGGGCAATCTCATTCATTGTCATGCTACCAGTGACTCTATACAGATAACTTCCAAATCTGCATCTTTAACTCCAAACCACCCTCTTGAGATTCAAACCCACTGCCTACAGAATACCTTCTCCTGGTTGTTCCATCATCATCTCAAATTCTACACTGACAGCAGTGTGGTAAAGTAGAAAGAGTGGTGGCTCCAGATTTGGATAGGCTGGGCTCAAATTCTGCTTCGGAAGTTTACAAACTACAAGTCATTTACTGTCCCTGGTCCTCAGTTTCCTTCTCTGTTAAAATGAGAGGGTTGGACAAGATGGCTCTCACGTGCCTGACATTGAAAATTGTGTTTGTTATTTCTTCCCCTAAATCTGATCCTCCATGATTTCATTATTTTTGTCAGCAGCAACACGATTCAGACTCCCAAACTTAACATCTTCATGAGATCTGTTGTTTTTCTCTATCCCCCATATTTTATATACATTCAGTTTTCAAGGTCATTCAGTGCAACCTCTGAAAGATCGCTCACCTCTATCCTAGCTATGCCCACTGCTATCCCACTGGTTTTGGTCTTCATTTCTCCTCTGCTTTCCTCCAAGCTGTTCCCTAAGCCTAGGGCATCATCCTTCTTTCTCATCACCTTTTGATTACCTACCTCTCTTTTAAAAGTCAACTCAGTGAAACATCCTTTATTAAACCTTCCCTCATTACCTATCTCCCTGTAACTGGTAGTGACTTTTGCCTGTGAAAAGGTAAGACTTTATTTAAACCTTAAAGCTGGATTTGAGATTAAGTTTTGATTGGAAGACAAATTCAAGTTAAGTTAACAAGCATCTATTAAGCACTTACTATGTGTCAGGCACTGTGGTAAGCCTTAGGCATATAAATACATGCAGAAGGAAAGACAAAAAAATGAGGAATTTTTGGTATCTGAGGAATTAGATTTATTCTGCTTAACCCCAGAGGGCAGAAATAGGACTAATGGGTGAAAGTTACATAGAGGTTGATTTCAGATCAACATAAGGAAGACCATACTGGCAATGTTCAGCGATGGAATGGGCTGTCCAAGGAAGTAATGAGTTCTCTGTTAAGGGAGTTGCTAAAGCAGACACTAGTTGACCACTTTTTTAGTGATGTGGTATGATTTGGGCTAGGTGGCCTCCAAAGTCCCTCTCAACTTGGAAATTTTGTGATTCTCTAATTTCCATGAAGAAAGGGAAAATGTTTTATTTTTCTCTGTTTCTCCTACAGTGCTATGTACTCCATACATAGAAAGCACTTGGTTGATGTTGACTTAAAGAATGGCTTTGTAATTCTGTGTGGTGGGAGAGAGGAGATATCACCAAGGGTAGAAATAAAGTGAAGAACTGGGAAATTGGTAGAATAACATTAAAATGCAAGACTTTCATTGGGGTGGGAAAAGTTAGTGGGTAATGATAAAGATGCAACCAAAAAAGAAATAAATGACCATCAATAAGACATTAAAAATTCATCAAAAAGAGCAAGGAAAGAAGTTCAGAAGAGCACGCAAAATAAGGAAATTTTGTTACTACCTTGTTAAATTTAATGTTCACTATATTCTTTAATAAGGTGATGAACTTAAAATGCAGAAGGAGACATACATTTTGGGATATGACCAATGTGGGGATTTGTTTTGCAGTATTACACATGTATACATCAAGGGTTTTATTTTTTCAGGGTTTTTCATTTGTTCAATTGGGAGGTTAGATATTAACAAAAAATTTAAATAAAAAAATCTATCCTAGTAGGAAAAAAAAAACCACATTCCAAAAGTTTACACTTTCACATACAATCCATTTTGTTCTTTGTCTGCTGAAAATGTCAGTGACTGATAAGTTCATAATTTTAAAAAATAGTATAAACCTTAAAAAAAAAGACTTGGAAGTCAGTTGAGCCTGGGGACCCATTTGCTGCATTTTCTTCACAATTTTGAATAGGGCTGGGCTGACTAGGAGGGACAGCCTTATCATCCACTAGCAATCCAGCAGAAATTAATTTATCAGACTAGTTTTGGTTGAGAATTAGGGCCTGGGGGTTTCAGATATGGGGTAGAAGAGGTAAATTATGATGCAGAGGGAGGGAAAGATCTGGAGGGAGGGCCCTATCCTTGTCTATGAAGCAGTATCAAAACATGAGATTGGACTGGGATAAAAATGGGGCCATGGCACCAAAATAAAGAAGCAAAATCCTCATAGTGGGAAAGGAGAGCAGCTGCGAAGGGCAAACTTCACCTACTCAACAATAATACTGCTGAAGCCTGGCCCTGCTGGCTGTCAGAGTAGCCTGAATACCTGTGGAATTTTCCCTCACTTTAGGGATTCCTTGCCTTTTCTCCCTGTGTCCTCCATCTGCAAAGCACCAGGGTTTGTCCCCTGTACTTTGCTGAAGCAAGACAGCCTGGCTAGAACTCCAATCATCTGGGTCCTGTCTGTGCCCCAGTGACCTCAGCTGGTTTTCCAAGGGTTGGCCAAGCATGTCTGTCCTGCTGAGCAAGTTCTGAAAAGCACATTCCTCCCATTGTTAGGAGGCAGTGGGGCCATGCCATAGGCTAATTAGAATGAGAGGAATATAGGATTTGCATTATCCCCTCCAGTGACCTAGAAGTGGGCTATTGCCAGCATGTGGGTATCTGCCTTAGGTTGTTTTCTGAATTACAAAAATAAAAAGTGATTCTAATAATGGGCTATCCCTCTTACATAAAGGGGACATTCCTCAGCTACCAGCAATAGAACCTTCAGTTTAATATTAATACTGGGAATGGGGTGGGGGAAATGTAGGAATAGATGTGTGGCCATTAGAATGAGAACTTTGACTTTTCCATTAAAATATTAGTTCCTTGAAGGCAGGGATGGTTTTATTTTTCCTTTGTATTTCCAGTGCTTGGCACTGCCTAGCACAGATAAATGGTTTTTTGAGTGACTGGATGTTGTATTTCCCTCTTAGACCGTGAGCCCCTTGAGGACAAGGAACCATGTTTCATGTAAAATTTATACTTCCTGAGCAGGTAGGTGTTCTCCTCCTTAGGGAAGCTACTTAGTAAAAGATGAAATTGGAATGACTCAGGTAAAAATATGCATGGAATTTCAGAGAGCCTGCCTAAGCAAGGGGTGGGTGGTGTAGAAATTCTATCCCTCCCTTCATCCTTATCTTAGATCATAGGATCTTTCTAGATGCTACCAGAGAGACTTGATCCTATGGGTTCAGTTATCATCTCTACACTGTCAATTCTCAAATCTGCTTATTCATCTCTAACCTCTCTGCCCACCTCTGGCTTGCATCTCCAATTGCCTATTGGATATCTTGAAATGGGTGTGCCATAGACATCTAAAACTCAACATATTCAAAACTGAACTCATTCTCTTTCCCTCTGAGCCCTCTTCTCTTCCCTTTTGCTGTCAAGGGTACCACCATCCTTTTCAGTCATCAAGATTCCCAACACAGGCTTCATTCTTGACTCTTCACTCTCACTATCTTCCTCTATATCCAATTTGTGGCCAAGGCCTGTGGATTTTACCTTTGTAACATCTCTCATATATCCCCCCTTTTCTACTTTGTTATCACATACAGGCAGGCCCTCCCTCATCACCTCACATCTGGACTATTGCAAAAGCCTGCTAGTTGTTCTCCTTTCGGATCTCCCCATCCCAGGCCATCCTCCACTCAGCTGCCAAACTAACTTCATAAACTTCAGGTCTGATCATGTTAACTCCCCAGACCCAAAACTAGCAAATTGCTAGTAAACTCCAGCGATTGTCTATCACCACCAGGATGAAATAGAAAATCTTCTGTTAGTGTTCAAAGTCATATACCCTCCTCCCACTCCCAACGTTTCACCTACTTCATGATCCAGTGACCCTGGACTCTTTACTCTTCTGCACATAAGATACTCCCTCCATTTCTGACCTCTGGATTTTGACTGGTAACCCCTGTTCCTAGCATACTTTCCTTCCTTATCTCCACCTCCTGGTTTCCTCAAGTCCCAGCTAAAATCTCACCTCCTGCAGGAAGTCTTTCCTGATCCACTTTAATGCTAGTTCATTCCCTCTGGTTATTATTTCCAGTTTATCCTGTATATAACTTTGTACATAGTCATTTGCAAGTTGTCTCCCCATTAGACTATGCGCTTCTCAAAAGCTGGGCTGTCTTTTGCCTTTCTTTGTATTCCTGACACTTAGTACAGTGTCTGGCAATTAATAAATGTTTATTGATTGACTGACTGATCCTTTCCTAATCATAGAAGAGTGGAAAGAAGACTGTCTTTGGAGTCAGAGCATCTGAGCTCTAATCCCACCCCTGCTGCTTACTGCCTTCATGGCTTTGGGAAGGTCACAACTTCTGGACCTCAGTTTCATCATCTGGAAAATAATGGGGTTGGGCTAGATGGCTTTTAGATCTTCATTCCTATAATCTCAAAGCATGGTCCTTATGCACCTCATGACATTCACCATTCGCTGCCTTGTATTTTGCCCAGTACTCAACCTGAATCCCACACAAACCTTTTCTTGAAGTGTATGTGTGTGTGTGTGTATGTGTGTTATAGAAAGGATGTCTATTCTTAATATCAAATGCTCTGTTTTACAGGACTTCATTTTCATAGAACTTTCACACACATGACCTCATTTGATGAAGGACAAAGACAATTATGTAAGGGAGATTGGATCAGTATTGACCAGGACTGCATTCATGACTCTGCCTTTAACTAAGGGGGTGACCTTGGGCAAATTGCGTAATCCCTCTGCACCTCAGTTTACTACATTTATAAAATGAGGAAGCTGGACCAGGTGATCTCTATGGTTCTTCCCAGACAGAATATTTTATGACTCTATTTCAATTGTCATTTTCCAGATGAGAAAATGGAAAACCAAAGAGGTTTAAGTAACTCATTCCCAGTCATTCAGCTAATTACTGGCAGAGGCAGTAATCGGGTCTCCCATTTCCTAGACTGCTGTTCTATCTATTATGCCATCTCCTAAAATGAATTCTCACTTAGGGCATGTGCCATGATGGTCCTGATGGGTGATAGAGAAATTGTCAAAGGTAGGAGGGCAGAGTATGTAGGTGGGAGAAGGGGGAGGAGGGAACATGTGGGGAATTCCAACCAAAGCCCTTGACTTACAGGATATTTAACAAATCCTCCAGTAGCATATGACCGATAGTGATTTTAATATGGACCCATGGCCATTCTGTTTAGGCAGTATGCCTTGCTGGGTAGGAGAGGATCAGAGAATTATAGCATTATAGCTAGAAGGGAACTTAGAGGTCATCTAGTACAACCCCTTCGATTTACAGGGAAACTGAGGCAAAGAAGGAAGGAAATAAGCATTTATTAAACACCTACCATGTGCCAGGCACTGTGCTGAAATATTATCTCATTTGATCCTCACAGCAACCCTGGGAGGTGGGTGCTATCATTATTATTATTATTATCCCCATTTTACAGTTGGGGCATGACAGAAGTTAAATGACTTGCTCAGGGTCACATAGCTAGTAAGTACCTAAGATTAGATTTGAACTCAGGTCTTTCTGACTATAGGCCCAGTACTCTATCCACTGTGCCACTTAAAGTCTCATAGTTAGGGAGTGGCAGAGCTGCAATTCAAGCCTAGATCTCTTCAATTTCAAATTCATCAGGGTTTCTGCTATAGTGTGCTGGAAGCTGTCTTTGTCTCAGGGTACCCTCATAGCTGCAGTGAGAGTGGGGATTGAGTCTTGGGTTCCTGCCCTTCTTTGTACATGTTGGTGAGTCTCCAGGGCTTTGGTCTCCTCCCTTGGGAGAATGGGATCAGGGAATGTCCTTAGTTGTATCTGTCCAGGGCTATGACACTGGCTGGTCAGTGCATAGACTGGAGTAGTGAAATCAGTACAAGAATGTTTAGTCATGAAATTAGTTCTCCTGAGGCTCACCTACACATTGTGTACCTGACACACGCTGTTGAGGCCGTCTCCTTCCCTAAGGAAGATGCATGGAATGGGTGTCTTTGGCCTCCGGTAGATACTCCCAATAATAGAATAGTCAAATCTTAGTCAGGACCTGAGAAGAGTTGTTTTCCTGTGTAACAATGACCAGACCCTGGGAAAGTGTGGGTGAGACCTTAGGTGTTTTGATGAATAGGCTATTATAGTATGGAATGAAGTACCACATTTTCTCCCGAATGAGTTATGGTCGTGGTGGGATAGCCTGGGGGTACCATTGATGAAAAATAGAGCATAGAGTGAGGGAGATTTTGGCTTAAGGATGATCTCATCTTGAGTTAATATTGTGACCTGGTGGCCATAGAAGCCAATGCCATCCTTGGCTGTATTGAGAGACATGGTGTCAAAAAAAAAAAAAAAAAAAGGAAGGTGATATTTCTGCTCCATTCTGCCCTGGCCAGACCACCCCTTTTTCAATTCTGGGCAACACATTTTAGGAAAGACAAGCTATGGTGTGTATGGAAGAAAGTGACCAAGATGGTGAGAGGATCAAAAAGCATGTCTTATGAGAGCTGGAGGAAGGAACTAAGGATATATAACTTGAAGAAGAGAAGGCTCTGAGGAGGGAGGGGGAAAACATGATAGTTGTATTCAAGTTTTTTTTTTTTTTTTTAATGGTGGTCATTTGGACTAAGCATTAGTCTTGTTTTAGTTTCTTCCATGGACAGACTAGGAGCAATGAATGGATGGGGATTGTATAGAGTCAGATTTCAGCTTGGCATAAAGAAAAGAAAACTTCCAGACAATTAGAGCTAGTCAAAGGTGGAGTGGGCTGCCACAGGAGGAATTGGGTCCACCATTATTGGAAGTCTTTAAGCAGAGACTGTTAATGTTATTTGAGGGATTCTTGCTCAGGTACTGGTTGGAATCAATGACCACAGAGGTGCCTCCCAGCTTTTGGATTCTGTCCATCTAGAGTAAATATGGGTGACTGTCTCCCTGGCAGAAAACTTGAAGGATATTATCACCTTACAAGACATACATCACCACAACATAAAACCCTGATTGGCTGTGAGAAGAAACATGCCTACAATTTTAGTTATTTTGAAGCTACATCATTTCCGCTGTTAATTCTCCATCAACAAGCAACCCCCAGACTAAGTGATACGTTTATGTACATGGTACCTGGTGTCTCACTAGCCAACTGTCATTGCTAGAAAATTTCATTAAAGAAATGTTTCTTTCTTTATAAAGGAAAGGATTCTTCCATCAAGAAGACTACTTTTTTCTTTTCTCCCTTTCACAAGCTTAGATCACCTATACAATTGATACTAAAAGAATGAAGGATTGGGGGTCCTGTTGCTTTATAGGGATAGTGCTAGGACGTTTAAATAGCCATGGCTGGCTAGAGAAAGAGAAATTGACCCAGACCAGTCTTGAAATTCCAAGCCTTCCAATCTCACACTGTTACTAAGTAGACTAGATTTACAGTTGTCTTAGCAACATTCAAACACATTACACAACCTCATCCCTCAGCCTTCCTTTTCCCAGAGTACAGCTGTTCTAATCTCTGCTGCATTCCAATGAAGAGCCCTTCACAATCGTAGGAATTTACTTGAGGCTGTGGTTTGGATGAAAGCAGTTAAAGTGAAAATTTGATCTCATTCCCAATCTCTCCCTCTCCCCCTTTCCCACCTCTTACCAAACCAAATTGCTGGGAAATGTGTTTGATGGCTGACTCCAACATGGTGGAGCTGATGGTGGAGTTTTGCAGTGCCAGTAGGGATTTCTACAAGCCATCTCTTCCTTTCTCACCTGGTTGCTCTACTTTGAGACCTCTATGACTGACTTCCCCAACATGCCCCAGGAAGCTCATTAAAGGGAGAACCTGATCATCCTAAAATTTTATCAGCCTTGGTACTCTATCTCATCATCTGTCTGGTTGGAGGGTACAACCATGAACTCCAAATTTCCAGTTAAAGAGATCTCCATTGAAGGAGAGAGCTCAGCTCAGATGTCTCCTCATTTCTCACCTAGTTGTAATGCTTTGGGACTTCTCTGAATGATTTTGCCATTGTGCCCACTGAGTCCATAACTTCTCCTCCTCTTTCTCTCTCCCCAAGCCTCTTAGCTTCCTTTTATGGGTTATCTTCCCCCATTAGATTGTAAGCCCCTTGTGGGCATGGAATTTGTATCCCCAGTGCTTAGCACAGTGCCTGGCACCTAGGAGGCTCTTCGTAAATGTTTATTGACTGATTGACTGACTCAGCACAGAGGGAATGGGCCATGACCCTTGGAATGGATGATCAAAGTCATGATGGGTGGGGTGGACTGGTCAGATTTGTTTTTTCATTGTGCTCATCCATAAGATTAGTACTTCTACTGTGTAACACAGCCTCACAAGTTACTAAGGGTCAGAAGCTGGAAGCCAGTTATGGTATTTCAAGTATACAGGTGTATGCAGGCAAGCCCACCTGCTTTGCCCTTACACAGAGGTGGCTAACATCTTACTGGAGTTATGGGGGGGGGCAACATGGAGTAGTGGAAAGAAGGCTGGCTTTGGAGTCAGAGGACTTGAGTCAATATCCTCCTGCTAATTACTACCTGTGTGACTTGGGGAGTGAAGGAAGGAAGGAAGAGAGGGAGGGAGGAAGGAAGGGGGAGGGAGGGAAGAAGGAAGAGAGGAGGATGGGAGGAAGTAAGAGGGGGGAAGATGGGAAGAAGGAAGGGAAGGAGGGGGAGGAAGGAATGGAGGAAAGAAAGATGGGAGGAAGGAAAAAAGGAAGAGAGAGAGGGAGGAAGGGAGGAAGGAAAGAAGAGAAGGAAGAAGGAAGGAAGAAAGGAAGGAAGGAAAGAAACTAGAGAGGAAGGGAGGGAGGGAGGAAGGAAGGAAACAAATATTTATTAAGCATCTACTATGTGCTGGGCCTTAACCACTCAAAGTTTCAGTTTTCCTGTGTGTAAAATGGAGTCAGGCTAGAGATCTCTAAAATCCCTTCTAATACTAAATCAATAATTCCTTGACTTAAAAAGAAAGCGTCCAATAAGGAAAACAGGCAGTGTGTAGTAGTGGATAGAGAACCACCCTGAGTCAGGAAGTCCTGAGTTCAAGTGCTGCCCTGACAGTCACACTGAGGCACAGCTTGCAGCAGGGGAGTGCTGGCCCAGTGTTAGCCCAAAGACTAGGAGAGCAGCCTGGCAGAAAGGGCCTGGAGAGTATTGCAGATTAGTCAGTGGGTTGAATCTGGAGAGACTGAGCTAGAAGGATCAGGTGGCTATCACAGGTCAACTAGAAGGATTAGATAGATTAGAAAAGTTTGAGCGGGTGAGGGCCAGAGTTTGAGAGGTCGGAAACATTGGTAGCAACAAGCAGGAAGAACCCAAACTGTTTGTTTTCTGCTCTCTCTGTGTGGGTGGGGGGAAGGGAGGCTGAGGTTTGCAGGTGTGAGCTTGCAACTAGAGCCCTGGTGGCACATTTTGGTATTGATTAGGTCAGCGACAGAGTAAGTGTTAGGCCTCTCAGAAGGCTTTTAAAAAAAATTTTAAAAAGTTTTTAAAAATAACTTTCTTGGTTCCTTTTGCAGAAGAACCTAATAGCCAAACCTAATAAACAGGAGGTAAATAACTGATCCAGAATGTAGTCTTTAGAAGACTTAGGTCCAGAACTCAAAGCCATGAAGATGTCAGTACTTTCCTTGACTTATCAAGCTCTGTTGTTTCTCACACCTGCCCCAAACACTGCACAACTGTACGCTAAGAGGCCTCTAGGTTTCCATCCTGAGGTGAGTTAGGACAAGTTCTTTGAAATGGGATGCCTCCTTAGTGCTATTCTCTTTTAAGGTCCCTTCCAATGCTAAAATTCTATGATCTTTTGAGTCTGAGCATGTGAAAATCATTCCAGATTCCAATGGTATTATCTGATGATTTTTAGATACCGCTTCAAGGTTTGCAAATCAATTTGTGCAGGGTGTCCCCAAAATCTTATAAAGCTTTAAGTGTTAGTAGCTTAAAAACCACACCAGATTTCGGGGACACCATTATTTCATTTAAGTCTCCCCATAACCTCGTGAGGCAGCAACTCCAAGTATTATGATTCTCATTTCATAGATAAGAAAACTGAAGTTCACTTTAGTTAAGTGACTTGCCCACCATCCTAAAATAAGTGCCAGAGGTAGGATTTGAACATGGGTCTTTCTTGTTCCAATCCTAACACTTAATCTGTTTCTTTTCATTTTCCCCTTTCATATTCTGGGAAGGGCCCTGAAGGTAGAGAGGAAAAAAATAACCATTTCACTTCTTCTTGTCCTCCCCTTTTTATACTTGTCCCCACCTCAAGCCCTAATCATTAATCAAATTATCTTGCTAGAGATGATACATGTACATGTGCATGCACATACAAATATATATATATATACATATGGTAATTTGCAAATAAAGCACTATAAAAATGCTAGCTTTATTACTATTATTATTCTGGGAAAGCCCATGGCTTCTTGAAGATTGATGTCAGACTTTAGGGAAAGGTATAGAAGGTCAGTTCATTGAGAATAACATGGCTATTAACTGGAAATTAAATCTGGTTTGATAATTTTCTCATGTTTTCTGGAAGGATGAGATTTCCTCTTTCCCCCCTCTCTCCTGGAATCAGGATTTTTAAGTTCCAGAAATCCTGTTCCTTGAAAATATTTGTCAGGTCCATCTGACCTCGTCTGCATATCGCGGCCCACTGACACACAAGGAATGATTCAGCGTCTCCTTTGACCAGCTCTCAGACAGCTCTGGAGAGAAGGGCAGCGTCTGCTGCCTTCTCCTGACTCAGGTTTGGAAAATGAGAAATTCTCTCCACTGATTGTTTTGGGCCATTCATTCCAATAATTCACTGAAAAAGTTCTTTCCTCAAAATAACTATCCGAGGCAGGAAATACAAGCATGCTTGTACCCATTTTATAGGAAAATCCTGCTCCTGGCTTGGAAAGATTGATGGCTTCCTGTAATGATGGTCTACCTAGAAATACAGTTGGAAATCAGCTAGCCTGCCAGCATTCAGAACCACTAGTCTCTTTATTGCTTTCTTTATTCCTTTCCCCCCTGAATCAGCCATGACCCTGGGTAATATCCCAGTGCCCCAAAGGGTTGGATTGGAGTTTCTAGCCAGGCAACAAAGGAGAGGCTCAGGAGGGATTACAGTCTAGGTGTATATGAAGAAACTCACCTTTCACTCCATAGGTTTCATTTTGAAATGGTTGGGTCATGAATGAACCCGGACATTTTAATCTAAGCCACCAGGCTCCTCTGATGACTTCTGTCCTCTGAGGTCCAGCAGGCAGATGGCAGACAGTAATGTAGGTCAGGGTGAGAAGGTTGAGGAGGCAGCCAGGGAAGAAAAAAACCTGAAAGGAAGATTGATCAATGGATGAGGTCACAAAGTCAGGAATCAGGGAGGCTGGGTTCTCTTCCCTGGCTTGTCCACTCCTCTGATCATTTTGAATAGCCTGTCAATCTCGAGCATGATATAGTGGAAAATTCTTAGAGGCAGCAGAAACCAGGGTTTGGATCATCTTTGAAACCTCATGACATTTACTAGTTGTTTGACTTCTGGCTTCAAACACTTATTAGCTGCATGACCTTGGGCAAGTCACTTAACCTCTGTTTGCCTCAGTTTCCTCAACTGTAAAATGGGGATAATAACAGCACCTATCTCCCAAGGTTGCTGTGAGGATCAAATGAAATAATATTTGTAAAGTACTTAGCACAGAACCTGGCACATAGCAGGCACTATATAAGTAATTGCTATTAGTATACTATAATAATGATTTTGTTATATTATATAACCTCCCTGAGTCTTAGGTTTTTTTTTTTCTGTGAAATGGGGATAATATTTTCATTCTATTGGATGAGGCTGTTGTGAAGAAAGTGCCTCATAAAACTTAAAGTATTATATAAGTGTGAATTATTATTATTATTATTGTTATCAATCTGTGTTTGTAAGCTTGGGGAAGGGGAAAAGGACCATATCTTTATCATCATCATCATAGCTAGTATTTATGCAACACTTTAAGGTTTACAAAGTCTTTTACCTATGTTATTTTATTTAGAATTCACAACCACCCTGGGAGGTAGGGGCTATTATTATCCCCATTTTGCAGAGGAGAAATCTGAGGCAGGCAGAGATGAAGAAGTGACTTGCCCAGGGTCACACAGCTATTAAGTCTCTGAGGCAGAATTGGAACTCGGGTGTTCCTGACTCCAAGTCTAGTGCTCTATCCACTGAGCCGCCTGTATTATCCATCTTTGTAGCCTTCATAGCGTCTTCCGTAATAGCAAGAGTAGTAACTCATTTATGTAAGGATAAGTGCTTTATAGAATGCTGTTGATGTGTGGCTTAGTGGATAGAGATAGATTTGCAGTCAAGACTTGGGTTCAAATCCTGCCTCCGGCATATACTGACTGTGTGACCCTGGGCAAGTCCCTTAACTTCTCTGTGGTCTAAGCATCTCACTAAGATTATAAATATCGAAGAAGGTACAGGACTATATTGGTAGATAGGGAACCCCCAGAGGAAGAAACTGTGTTAATGAAATCATGGGTCTGTTCTGGTCCATTTTTTTTTAAAGGTAAACATGTATTGACTACTCAATTATAATGGCCATTATTATTATTCATCAGACTAAAGAAACTAAAACCCAGTGAACCTTAAACAGAATATTTATGCACAATGTAACAATTCTCTTTCAAAAATGCAAGGCCATTTTGACTAGAAGGCCTATATGCTATATTGCCCTCTGTTCAGTTAATGCCAGCAAGTAAAGAAATTCCTTCAGCCTCTGTTATTTCCTTCTTTCCACCACCAAACACTCAGCTTCTCCTTTTCCCCTCTTAAGATGTCTGTTCTTTTCCTTCTGGAAAAAATGAAGAGCATTAAGTATCTTCAGCAATATGAGAATTTATTATTATTCCTCCTTTACCTCCCTCCCTTTCCTCCCCCACCTCACAATTGTATAGTGCTTTGGTGTTTTGTGTAGTAGATAGGACATTGGATTTGGGGTCAAATGGCCAAGATTCCAGTCTCTGTCCTTTGATATTTATATCATCATCAATCATCACCATTACTAGAATGTATATATCTTTAACGTTTAAGGGCTTGAAATCAGGATGATTTGAGTTCTAATCTGGCCTTGGACATTTACTAGTTGTGTGACCCTGGGCAAGTCATTTAACTTTGTTTGCCTCACATCTGTAAAATGAGCTGGAGACGGAAACGGCAAACCACTCCAGAATCTCTGCCAAGAAAACCTCAAAGGCAGTCACAAAGAGTCAGACATGACTGAAATGAGTCAACAACAACAAAAAGAAATCCTTTACATACGTTAACTCCTTAATTTTTGCTCTTAATGCCTGTATAACCTTGGGCAGGTCACTTAATCTTTACAGTAACCCACTTTTCTGGTGACACATAGTTGACGAGGCACTGGGTCATGGCTACTTAGGTTTAGACACTTCTGCGCGATTGAAAAGCTTTGGGATTCAGAAATACCAACCCAGAAGGCATAGAATACTATGGAAACTACACAAAGAATGCTCATCTGACAATCTGACAAGCAAGTAAGCAAGCAACAAGCATTTATTAAGCCCTTGCTGTGTGCTGGGCACCATGCGAAGCCCTCAGTTCCCTCTTCCAAAAACTGGAAGGGTTGACACTTTCTGTGTGGCCTTGTGCTTCAGCTTATTCATCTGTAAAATGAAGATGACTCCCTTCCAGCTCTAAATCTACTCTAAGATTCAACCCCATGATCATTAATATAAGGCATCCCAAAAGTCTCAGTGTGGTTTTAAACTATCAAAGCACAAGTCTTCAAAAACACCCTGTACTGGGAATGAAAGTCAGTCACTCACCATACATTTATTAAGCACGTACTATAGGCCAGATAGTTATGACAGCACCTAGGTGGTGCAATGGATAGAACTCTGGATCTGGAGAAGGGAAGACCTGAGTTCAAATCTGACCTCAGACACTTACTAGCTGTGTGACCCTGGGCAAGTCACTTAACCCTGTTTGCCTCAGTTTCTTCATCTGTAAAATGAACTGGAGAAGAAAATGGCAAACTACTCCAGTATCTTTGCCAAGAAAACCCCAAATGGGGTCATGACTGAAATGACTGAACAAAAACAATGGACCAGGCAGGCATATGCTACACTTCTTGCTTCTATTCTCCTGCCCCTAACAAGGTACAGTTTCCTTAATAAACACTTGTTGATTTATTGAATAGTAATCTCTTTTCTCGATCTAAATCCTACGCCCATTTTACAGAGGATGAGACTCAAGAGATCTTAAGTGACTGGACCACTATCACACATTTAGCAGGCGTCAGGCATAGAATTCCATCAGGTCTCTTGACTCTAGGTGCTGTGTTCTTTTCCATACAAGAAGTGCCTCCCTAAGTACATGTGGTTTCCAACCTGAATTAGGTCTGAGCTGAATGGGCTGGAAGTTCCTAAAGCTCAGGTCTGTCCACTGAAGAAACCCTGGAAGGTTATCAATAGTAAAGGACGGGACTCCCAAGTTTCTTTTCAGTTTTGTGCTGATCAGCAATGATGCTTTCTCTCCTTTTGCTTCCCGACTAACCGCAAAGCAGCTTGCCCAATCGTGGGAGCCTCGGTTGGACTGGGGCTGTGCAGTGTCTCTGTGGTCCTTTGGGAGTTGGCCCTCAAGAAAGGAATCTCTTGTTTGTGTGTGGTTCATTCTGGAGATCAGGCTATTCTTTCCATACTAAGCCCCACTTACTCCCACACTGGTGTTGTATTTTAATAGGCCAACATGATATAGCTGGGAAAGAAAGAAAAGTGAAGCGGGGCCGCAGTCCTGGGGACTGTCCTTCAAAGAATGTCCCTCGTCCATTTCTTCCTTTGCCTAAAATGGTGGGGAAAAAAAACCCCTATTTTTCACAGTCTTCATCTCCCTCATGGTGCCTTGGAGGAACATTATGAATTTCTATTATTCGCCTGATGCCTTTTGGGTTGGTCAGGGAAGGTATGTATCAGTATTTGACGGGTCCTCCTGACAGTTTCCCTGGTTTCTAGTACACATTGAGCCATCTCTAGGGTGTGTATGTGTGTATGAAACAAGGAGTTTTCATGACAGAAATGACAAAGCAGCAAAAAATCTTCACTCAATTAAGCTACCTTCTTTTTCTTAGGGTTCTATGGGAATCCTGCTTGGAGAACAGTTTAAGGGTAAGGGTTAAGGAAAGAGATTTGGTGATTGTATTACATGTATCTCAGCAGGTTTCTTCTTGAGCGTCACTCATGTTTTAGATACTAGCCTCATAGAACCTGAGAGTTGCAAGGGTCCTGAGGGGTCATCCAATTCAGCTGCCTCATCTTTTATTTCAGAATGAGAAACTGAGTCCTAGAGATGGGAAGTGACTTAGCCAGGGTGGGAACTCCTGACTTCTGAATCTTTGTTCAGTACTCTTTCCACTAGGCTGACCTCTTCAATGTAGTAGAATTTTATATTGAGCATCTTTTCATTTTTTTCCTATGTAAGGATAAGTTGGCCAAAGGTCCTTCACTAGGCTAGAAAGCTTCATTGATTTTTTTTTTAATTTCTTGTCTCCTTCCTGGGCAGATGTCACAGATTTGCCTCATGCTGGAAATCACTGAGATGTGACCAGAATGGGGTACCAATTGGATGCTGGGAAATCCCAGCCTGACTCAGAAGAATCAGTATGCCAGGCATCTGAGTTTGGGCTAGGGGAACTTCTACATGTTGCTATAAGAGGTAAAGGTGGTGGGGAGATAGACCAAAACCCTGCCGGGGGGGCTCCAAAGTCACCAAATATCCAAAGCTTGTATTAGCTTCTTTTGGGTCCGGTTGTTTTATTGAAAAGGTCAGGGAAGAGTGAATGAAAAAGAAATACTCATTGGATGTGAGAGAAAGGGGCTCCTCTGTCCAATTCTATCCAATAAGCATTTATTAAATGCCTACTATGTACAAGGCATGGTGCTAGGCACCAGGAGACAAAGACAAAACAGATTCTGTTTTCAAGGGGCATCCTTCTATTAGAATAGGGGGAGTATAAAGATGTACTCCTATTCTTGGTGATTTAAAATATATTTTAAACCATCAGAGATGCATACTAAAGGATTTAAGATGCTGCTTCCTCTGAGTCCCTTAAGGTCTTAGGGCCAATGCCGTTTTTTCATCTCAGTGCCCAACATTTTATCCTTGCCCCAATAGGTACTTAATAAATATTTTTAATTGAACGGAATTTAATAATCTTATTGATTTCAGGTTAATTTATAAGCTAGCAATTCCCTCTGAAGAGTTAACCCTTCAGGGTCTGAGTATTGCTTGAGCAAGGTCAGTTTTCTTCTTGCAATAAAATCAGGATTCTCTACCTGGATCACTGTTAACTAACAACATAGTTGTATTGAGTAAGGGATAGAAGTCCTAGTGTGTTTTATTAGTTTACTCAAGTATTTATTGATTTCTGACATCAACAGGTGTATTTCATAATTTCTAAGCCTCCATGAGGTTCCTCTTCAGCTGAGACCCACTTCTAGCGTCTTGGGTAATGGACTTCATCAGTTTAGATAAAGGAATCTTAACTTTTTTAATGTGTGATGGGCCTCATTGGCAGTCTGGTGAAACCTACAGACCCCTTTTCAGAACACTGTTTTTAAATGTATTAAAATGAAATACATAGGATGACAAAGGAAATTAATTATATTGAAATTCAATTACCAAAACATATTTTTAAAAACCAAGTTTTCATAGATCCCAGGTTAGGAACCCCTTAAGTAATTCTGACATTTATATAATACCTACTACATGCCATGCACTATACTAAGCACTTTACAAATATTGTCTCATTTGATTCTTGCAATAACTGTGGGAGGAATTATTATTCCTATTTTACAGATGAGGAAACTGAGGCAAACAGAGGCTTTTTTTTTTTGACCACCAAATGCATACAAAATAGATATGAGTTAACTTTGGGAGCAAGCAATAGCAGCTAGGTGGCACAGTGGATAAAGCACTGGGCCTGCAGTCAGGGAGACCTGAGTTCAAATCTGATCTCAGACACTACTAGCTGTGTGACCCTGGGCAAGTCACTTAATCCTGTTTGCCTCAGGTCCCTCATATGTAAAATGAGCTGGAGAAGGAAATGGCAAACCATTCCAGTATCTTTGCCAAGAAAACCCCATATAGGGTCAGGAAGAGTCAGACAGGACTGAAATGATCGAACAACATTAGAAGCTAGGGGTGGGTGGGTAAAGGAGACCAGCAATGTCCTCATGCAAAAGGTACTACTTGAAGTGAGTCTAGAAGACCAGAGGTGGCACCATCTCCAGTCATCCTGATCTATATCTCGCCACTGGACCCAGATGGCTCCAGAGGAGAAAGTGAGGCTGGTGACTTTGCACAGTCCTCACTCACTTAAATCCAGTTCACTTGCAAGTCATGGCATCACCTTCCTGATGTTCTGGTCCTCTTTTAAAAGTAAGTACAAACAACAACAGCAACAACAAAGACCAGGGATTCTAAGAAGCAGAGATGCGGGAGGGCATTCCAGGCATGGAGCAAATTTACTTGAGCAAAGGCCTAGAGAAGACAGATGGATTGTCACGTGGGAAGAAGACTGTTTAGGCAGACTGTAGAGTACATGGTAGGGAGTAATATGCATTAAGATTAAAAGATAGAATGGGCAGAAGGTTGTAAAATATTTCCAATGTCAAACAGAGGATTTTATTTGCAATTCTAGAGGGAATAGGAGGTGGAACTTATTGAGTAGGGGAATGACGTGGTCAGAATTACCCTTTAGGCAAATCGCTTTGGCAGCTGTTAGGAGGATTGGTTGAAATTCAGAAAGATGAGCTAGAGAGACAAATTTAGAGGTTATTGAGGTGAGGATGGTGGTTGTGTGGGTGAAGAGAAGGGGACATATATGGAGGAGATATTATGAAGTAAAAATGACAAGACATTGTCACTGATTGGAGAATCTTCTAAGTCACCCAGATGACAGAATGTTATCACATCACCCTAAAGTTTAATAAAAATTATTTTATAGACTTTTGGCATATGTGCTAAACCCTCTAAATTTGCCAGCGGTATTCACTTGCCTGAGATCAGTGATTCATCTTTCTAAGGCTAATTACTTTCTTGAATTTAGTTTATGAGGGGAAAGGGCAAAAATTCTCCTTATTTTAGTTTCACAAGCTAAATGCCCTACAGAAGATATATCAATTTATTTTGTTACTCATATAAGGAAGAGAGCCTTTACCAACTTTTTAATTTGGGAGCTAGGAGTCCAAAGTTTCTGGGAAGAAATCGTCAATTAGGTTTAATAAGAGCCTCCTTCATTGACCAGATTTTTATTGCTTTCCTGGTAAAAGGCTGGATGAAGAGGGTGAGAAACATATTTACTGAATTAACTCATGTGGTTGTTCTGTTGTTTTCAGTTGTGTCCAACTCTTTGTGACCCCGTTTGGGGTTTTCTTGGCAAAGATACTGGACTGGTTTGCCATTTCCTTCTTCAGCCCATTTCAGAGATGAGGAAACTGAGGCAAACAGGGTTAAGTGACTTGCCCAGGATCACATAGCTAGTAAGTGTCTGAGGCCAGATTGGAACTCAGGGAGATGAGTTTTCCTGATTCCAGGCCTGGCACTTGATCCACTGTGCTACCTAGCTGCCCCTTAAGTCATGTTAAATATAGCCTAAGAGGCTGTTGTCACAAGGAAGGTAGAACCCTATGTAAATTCATGGTGTGTGTGTGTGTGTGTGTGTGTGTGTGTGTGTGTGTATGGGTGTGTGTGTGTGACCTAGAGACCATTAATAAAAAGATGTCATTAATAGGTTTCATTAAAGTATTAATTAAAGCAACCCAAGCCCCATCCTGTCTTTTATCCCTTCAAAAGATGATTTGGCTTAAAAACAGTTAACTTTTCTAATGCTCAGATAATTGTGCTGTTTATCCCAATGAATGAGAAGCAGCAACTTTGGAGAGGGAGATAACGCCTCTAAGAGTCTAGGGTGCCCCTCTCTTCTCCTCCCTTGACCCCTTTCATTCAATAAAATAATAGCCACAGTACTAGGATTCAGTTTTCTGCCAATTTGCACTGCAAAATTAGGCCAAGTGTCTGTCTCTGTTTCGGTTTCTCTATCTGCAAAACAGGAGGATTATTTGCACTAACTAGCATACTCATCATGGTCATTACAGACTCTGTGACACCATTTCACATGATGCTCTGTGCTTTGTGCTAATGCAGGTAGGTCCTGGCTCCATTCATTGGTTCCCACCCCCACCAATGAAGGTTTGCGAGGAAGGGGGTGAAGGAAACAGAGGATGTTCCCAAAGCTCAGAGAAGTTGGGAAAGAATCTCTGTCCCAGTGTATCCCCTTAGTGGTATGGGGCAAAGAAAAGAAAACCCCTGTTTATTTTCTTCTATCTTTTGGCTACTTTCCTGCTTCAGCAAGTCTATTAGTTCTAGGGCAAAATTTGTTTCACCCACAGTGCATTCAGGATATCTAAGCCAATGGCACTTTGTGGAGGGCTTCAGAACTTGAATTCCAAAGCAAACAGAATCCCCATCTGTTTCCTTGAGAGCCTGGGGGGTGGGGTGTGTGTGTGGGGAGGGGGGGCCGAGAAACGAACCTATTGTCGTTTGGAGTTAGGAGAATTCTGCATCTTCATCCCCTAAGTATCTGATGTGCGCCTTCCCCAGAGAAGTTTAGAATGTCAGCGCTAGAAGGGACCTTGGTGATCCTCTAGCTCACCTTCACTTTTACAGGTGAAGAAACTGAGGCGCAGAGGAGCCACGTGACTTGCGCTGGGAGGCAGAGCTAGCTTAGATGTTGACATGAAGAACGACAGATTCAGAACCCACTGAAGGGGAGAATAAAAGTGTGTGTGTGTGTGTGTGTGTGTGTGTGTGTGTGTGTTTTGGTCCGGGGAGTGGGGTGGGTGGACGGGTGGGTGAGGAGAGGCAGGGAAATTTCAAAGTCATTATAACCCACTTGTTAGAGGACTCACCTTCATTCCTCAAAGGTATGAAATATTTTGGAGACCCTTCTCGTCTCAGTGACCTCGTATCGTTTGGAAAGTTCACGGAAAATAAAATAAGGTAACATCGCTAGCCCTTCAAAACTCACCTCCAAGTTCGCCAGACGGCTCTCTTAGGGTCCCTCAAGGATCTCAGAAGATCTCAAGCCCAGCTGCGTCACCACTGCTCAAAGTTTTGGAAGGAAGTCCAGGGTTTCTTTTCTTTTCTTTCTCTTTTTCTCTCTTTACCCCCTCCCAAGTGGAGATGTTTTAAGCATCTAAAGGAAATGGTGAGAAATTGTTCTTTCTGGTTTTAGACTGTCAGATTAACTCATAGTCCTTCCTCCCTCTGCCTCCTCCCCATCTCCTCCCCTTTGCCCCCGCCCCCTCCCCCTACACTCCTCCCTCTTCTCTTTTCCTTGTGTACCTGGGCAGTTCGTTTCCGACTCTGGGCTGCCTTGTTTGCACTCGGTAAGAAAAGCTCCCTCTGTTTTCCCTCCCCTCAAGCTGGCTCACGCCCTGCATTTTTGAGGTTTCACTCTAACTCAGCCCTGCCACTGATGTCAGAGACACGACTTCCTGAATTGGACTCTCTCTCTCTCTCTCTCTCTCTCTCTCTCTCTCTCTCTCTCTCTCTCTCTC
>NW_020954567.1:13918268-13981519 GCF_900497805.2 Vombatus ursinus
TGTCTATCTGTCTCTGTCCTCTTTCTCTCTTTTTCTGGTGCTGAGCCAGCCTTAACTTTCTTGTGCTGTAGGGGACAAGCAAAGCTAACTGAGCCTTTTCTTTCCCCCATCAGTGTACACACACACACACACACACACACACACACACCCACCCACACACACACACACACACCGAACCACCCTCTCACTCCCTTTCTCGTAGGTACATGGCTTCAAGTATAACGTTCTCTCAACACCCAGCTTCATCTCCAGGAGAGTGCCAACAGTTTCTTTCATGCGCTTACTTCCCAGGGACAAAATATTCACTCTGGGGAAACCCAACTTCACTGAAAATAGCCTTGTTCTGCTTAATAGAGCAAACTTCCTGGACTAGGGAGGGGAGGTGGGACTGGGGGAGAGGCGGGGCAGGGCGGGGCGGGGTGGGGTCGGGCGAGGGATTTCAAATGCCTTATCAGGACAAACACAAACCCCAGGCTGGTACTGTAAGCCTGACTTGGTGTGCTCTGTCCAATCTTCAATAAATATTTTTGATTAAGATGGCTGAGTATCTGAGCTTAATTAATTAATGAAAACTTCATCCAGTGATGAGTTTTCAGAAGCAAAGATTGAAAAGAACAGCTTAAAAACAAAACAAAACATCAAAAGCAAACCCAAAACTGAACAAAACTAGACCCTTTCAGTAAAATAGGAGTTATAAATTTTCCTGTCTATTCTCTCTACTGTCTATCTACTTTTCATTATTGCCTCAAGAACCTCTAGATGTATAGAATCCCAAAGATAAATCTTGGTCTAAATGACTGGGACTTTGTAGACTAAAGGACTAAATAAAGTACCAGACTTCAGTGTCCTGGAACAGTCACATCTGAGAAAGCCAATGAAGGGAGCTGTTTTAAAGGGGGTGTGGTGGTTGAGAGAGTATAACAACTCCCCTTTCTATAAAGCACTTTATATACATTATCTCATTTTATCCTCAAAACAACTCTATGAAGTCAGGACTACTATAATAGTTTTTTTTTTCTTCTTTTGGTCTGGACCTATGATTTCGTTGGTTTATGTAATATATTGGGATATTCCCAGTGAGGAAACATCTAACATCAATGCAGAATATCACCTGCTGTTCAATCTAGTTTCATTTGGACACCATTAACTACCTTCTACTCTTGCTTGCTCTTCTCTGGGTTTTTGGGACACAGTTTTTTTCTGGTTCTCCTCCTTCCTACAGGACCACTCCTTTTCAATCACTCTTTCTGCATCTTGATCCAGGTCACAATCCCCTAATTGTGGGCGGCCCACATGGCTCTGACTTTGTCCCTCTTCTCTTTTCTTTCTATTCTCTTTCACTTGATGATCTCATCAGCTCCCATGGGCTTTATTACCATCACTATGCAGATATCGCCAACTGCTTATTAGTTGTTCCAACCTGGATGTCCCACAGGCATCTCAAACTCAGCTTGTCCAAGAAAGAGCTCATTATCTTGCCCTACTCACAACCCACCCACTTTGGAGCTTCTCTATCATGTCAAAGACCCCACCGTCTTCCCAGTCACCTAGTGACAGCTACTCACTCTCACCCCACATATCCAAACACAGTAAAATCTGATCATGCTTATCTCCACAACATCTTCCCCTCCCCGCCCCGCTTCTTCTCCACACATCCAGCTACCATGTTTGTTCAGTCATTCATCACCTCTCGCCTGGACTTTTGCAAGTTTTCCATTTATCTTCTCTACATCTAGCCTCTCCCTACTCTTATCCAACCTTCACACAGCTGTCAAAGTCATTTGGAGACCATTTTCATACTTGGGGGACTTGGGGAAAGCATTATAGGGGAGATGTCATATGATTTGAAGGAAGGCAAGGCTTCAACTATAGGTCATGAGGGTGGGCTGGCCATTCAAGGCATGGGAGTTAGTGTGACCAAAGGCCTATGGATGGGGGAAATAAAAAACCAGGATGAGAAAAGAGAATGGAGAATTATTATCAGATTGAAGTCTAATAGATTTACTGCTTAAAGGATTAACTTCCTATTATATGTAAGACTCAGTGGGTGTAAAGATTAAAACAAAAAAACACAATTTCTGTCCTAATCTACTAGTGGTGATAAGATGTGAATAGATGAGTATGATACAACATGTAATGTGATTAAAGCAAGGTGAGGTATAGGCAAAATCCAATTAGAAATTTGAGCAGAGATGCCCAGAGCATTAAGTATATGTGAGCTATTATTGATTATTATTAGAGAAATTAATTGTTTATGAATAAACAAATGACGCCTCTTCACCTTCCCCAGAGGAGAACAAAAGATCCAGATTTAAAGAACTCAAAACATCTAGAGGTTTGGTAGTCAGGAAGGCAGTTTGGAAAAGTGAAAAAAAAGTTGTTTCTTTGCTGGACTGGAAAAAGATGGCCAAAATAATAATAGAATTTATATACAATAGAATTTAAGGTTTGCAAAGCACTTTATATGTATAATACTATACATGTATATGCATACACACATATACATATATGTACATACATATACATATATAACCTCTATATGCATATATACATATACATATGTATGTATATATAGATAAACTCATTGATCCTCACCTCTATACTTATGAAATCTCACTGATCGTCACATCAACCCTGTGAAGTAGGTGCTATTATTACCATCTCAATTTTACAGATGAAGAAACTGAGACTAGGACAGGTTAATGGCCAAAAAGCTAGTCAATGTCTGAGGCAGGGATGTAAACCCATGTCTGGCTCCAGGTCCAGCAATCTATTACTGCCCCACCTAGTTTCTTTAGAAGAAACATCATCTTCAGGGAGCAGAGTGAGGTAGATTATTCAGTAAAAGCTAGAGTCTAGAAGAGGATGGCTTGTTATTGAGTTGTGTCTGACTCTCCATGACCCCATTTGGGGTTATCTTGGCTTATCCTGGAGTGGTTTGCCATTTCCTTCTCCAGCTCATTTTATAGATGGGGAAACTGCAGCAAACAGGGTTAAGTGACTTGCCCAAGGTCACACAGCTAGTAAGCATCTGAGGCTAAATTTGAACTCAGGTCTTCTTGACTCCAGGCCTACTTGCTATCCACCGTGCCACCTCGCTGCCCAAGGAAGATAGCTAAGAGGACAGAGTCGCTAGGAGAATGGAAAAAGAATTTGACCTGGAAGGAGAATACAGACTTTTGAGGAAGCAAACAAAAGAGAATTTGTACCAGGACGTTTGGACTTGGGTGTCTAGAAGTGGGTATCTAAGATCAAAGGCCAACTCTTGGAATGGCTAAAGCTGAGCTCTGTGACAATGCTCAACACCTGGAACTGCTGCTCTGTACATGGTTTGTCCCCTCTTGCTTATAGTCAAATATATATTTTTTTACTGTAGTCAATAATAATAATAATAATAGCAGCTAACATTTTTTGTAACACCTACTATGGTGCTGGGCACTGAGCTAAGTGTTTTACAAATATTGGCTCACTTTATCCTCACAACAACCCTGTGAGGCAGGTGCTGTTAATATCCTTATTTTTTTTTTTTTTGCAGTTGTGGAAACTAAGGCAAACAGGGAGATTAAGTGACTTGCCCAGAGTCATATAGCTAGTAAGTCTCTGAGGCTAGATTTGAACTTAAGTCTTGCTTTCAGGCCCAGCACTCTATCCACTGTGACACCTAGCTTCTCAAGAACAGTGGCTTTAGGGAGGGTCCCTGCCATAACTATTTATAAATCAAGTAAACCAACATTTATTAAGTACCTACTATGTACCAGTCACTATGCTAAGTGCTGGTCTTTGCATAGTAATTTAAGGAATTACAATTTAATAATAACTGTTCTCATCTACTAAAAGCAGTTGTTTTTGTAGTTTTGTAGTCTACTCAAGAAATAAATAACTGTTTCATGGAAGGAATACCACTTGAGTCATGGCCTAGTTATGGTGGAGGGTTTTATGGGGGGAGGGTCTTACTTTTCCTTACTTTGGGGTCTGACAGGCATTTACTAGTGGAATAGAAAATATTTCTCTCAATGTGATTAATAGAATGACAGAGTCTTACATGTCAGGGAGGGTTTAGCTTTTTTTTTGCCCAGCAGCCAGGGCCTGAACTAGAGTATGGGAACTCCAGAAATCTCTGGAGGCAACCTGATTTAGCAGAATTAGTACTGGACTTGACATCAGAGGTCCTAGATTTGAGTCTTGGTTTTTGCCCATTGATAATTGTGTGATCAAGAGCAAGTCATTTAGCCTCTCTGAGATTCAGTTTGCTCATTGTAAAATAGAAATAATAATATACTTCTATCACAAGGATGTTGTAGGAATAGCTTTTTAAAATAATGAAAACTGTTATTCTGTTACCTTGTGAGCTTGCATACCTATTTTGCACTGCAGTGACACTATACAAAAAGATGCCAGCACCTAGAGACAAGATGTACAGTGCCAAGCTAAGAGATGGTGTCTGGGCGGTAGCTTCATTGCTTAACTTTAGAGAGAGAAAAAAATATTTTACTACAACTTTTGTGGTGGAGCCACCAATGACTTCTTTGTAGCTAAGATGAAATCTCCATTTCTGTAGGATGCTGAAATCTTGGGAAGGAAAAAAAAAACATGGGGGAAGTTTCCATAGGTGGGTCTTGTGCTGTGAACAGGGGAGAATAAGGAGCTAGGGTGGAAGTCTCTGAGAGGTAGGACTTGACGTAATGGAAAAAACTTGCTAACATTTGGAATGATCCAAAAATGTAATGGCTTGCCTTGGGGGAGGTCATGGGCTTCTTCTAACATGAAGTCTTCAAGCAGAGGCTAGATGACCGTTATTGGGGAAATCAGATGAAATGATATTAGTAAAGTGCTCTGTAAATTTGAAAGCACTAGACAAATGTCAGCTATTAATGTTGTATGTTATAGAGGAAATTCCTTTTTTTTCTTTTTAAATAGTATTTTATTTTTCCTGATTACTTGTAAGGAAATTTTTTTACATTCATTTTTTAAAAATTTTGAGTTCCAAATTGTCCCCCTCCTTCCCTCACCTGCCCCCTCCCTAAGATGGTAAACAATGTGATATAGGTTATATATGTGCAATCATGTAAAACATATTTCCATATTAGTCATGTTGTGAAAGAGAAACAGGCCAAAAAAAGCCATGAAAAAATAAAGTGAAAATAGTATGCTTCAATCTGCTTCCAGACTCCATCAATTCATTCTCTGAATGTGGATAGCATTTTCCACTAGTCTTTTAGAATTGTCTTGGATCATTGTATTGTTGAGAAGAACTAAATCCTTCATAGTTGATCATCATGCAATGTTGCTGATACTATGTACAGTGTTCTCCTGGTTCTGCTCACTTCACTTTGCATCAGTTCATGGAAGTTTTTCCAAGTTTTTCTGAAATCCACCTCTCATCATTTCTTATAGCACAATAGTATTCCATTACATTCATATACCACAACTTCTTCAGCCATTCCCCAATTGATGGGCATCCCCTCAATGTCCAATTCTTTGTCATCACAAAAAGAGCTGCTATAAATATTTTTGTACATGTGGGTTCTTTCTCCCTTTTGATGATCTCTTTGAGATATAGACCTAGTAGTGGTATTACTGGATTAAAGGCTATGCACAGTTTGATAGTCCTTTGGGCATGGTTCCAAATGTGTCTCCAGAATGGTTGGATCAGTTCACAACTCCACCAACAGTGTATTAGTGTCCTAATTTTTCCACATTTCCAACATTTATCATTTTCCTTTTTTGTCACATTAGCCCATCTGATAGGTGTGAGATAGTACCTCAAAGTTGTAATTTGCATTTCTATAGAGGGAATTTCTAAATGGATGTGATTTTACTAGAAAGTTTCAGGAGGCCTCAGACACTTACTAGCTGCATGGCACTGGTCAAGTCACTTAACCTCTATCTGCCTCAGTTTCCTCAACTGCAATAATGGAGACAATGGCACTTTCCTTGTAGGGTTATTGTGAGGATCAAATAAGATAATATTTTCAAAGCACTTAGTGCAGTGCCTGGCACATATTACCTGCTATATAACTGTTTATTCTCTTCCCTTTCCTCTCTTCCCCTTCTAGTTAAATGACAACAAAAATGGTAAAAATTCTGCTCTCTTCACCACATATAACTGGGTACTTTTGAGTTATTGTTGCATTTGAGACATTTGTTATTTGGGTTATTTATTGTAGAGTATTACATCAACAATGAAGTGGGCTATTTGCCAAAACATGTAGAAAGCTTTCAATAGACTAAACATTTTGGTGTTATGATAATGTTCTGTACTATAGGATTCTATTTGTGGTGGCAATTAAATAAAAACCCCAACAACTACAAAATAAACCAGTTCATATAATTAAGGTGGTTCCATTATTCTCATCAATAAAATTTCAGAAATTGGCATAAATGGCCAGAAATTGGCCAAGATAGAGAAAGTAATCATGGATCTGGGATCGCAGAGAGAAGCTGAGACTTGGGTTCTAGTCCCAGTTGGCTGTGTGACTTTAACCCAGTCCTTTCAACTGTTTTTGTCCAAGATTTTGCATCTGTAAATTGGGTGAAGAAGGATCATTTCTATGGTTTTCTTCAGCTTGAACTTTTTAAATCTAAGATCGCTTCCTACTGTAGAAGTCCATGACATTATTATTCTAGGGATTGTATCTAATACCTAGAGCTGTGCTATGTACCAAAGGGGTGCATTTGAGGTATCCTTTTAGCATTGAAAACAAAACAGAGAATATTATTCTACCTGGATATCAAATCTATACCTGGAGTGCTGTGTCTAGTTTCTGCTGCTTTATCTCAGGAAGGATAAAATGAATATTTCATTTAGAGAAAAATCCAAAAAGGGGAAATTCAAATGATAAGAATTAATAAACTAATAAATAAAAAGTCCCAAAAGGCTGATGGAAAACAGACTTGATAAAAATCTCTAAAACTGAGAAGTATATTTTGTATATGCTTATTTATGTATCTATCTCTCCTGATTTATGTATGCTCTCTCTCCTAATAGAATGTAAATTCCTTGAGGGAAAGGATGGTTTCATTTCTGTCATTGTATACCCAGTGCTTAACACAGTATCTGGCACATAATAGGCTCTTAATACATGCCTGTTGAATGCCTTCCCTCTGTTGATTATTTCTTATTTATCCTGTACATAGCTTGTATGGACATAGTTGTTTACATGATGTCTCCCCTATTAAATTGTGAACTCCTACAGGGCAGCGATTGTCTTTTGCTTCTTTTTGCATCCCCAGTGCTTAGCACAGTGCCCAGCACATAGTAGGCACTTACTACTACTAGCTAACATTTATATAGCACCTACTATGTGCTGGGCACTGTGCTAAGCACTTTACGATCATTATCCGATGTGATCCTCACAACAATCCTGGGAAGTAGGTGCTATAATTATCCCCATTTTGCAGATGAGGAACTGGAGACAAACACAGGTTAAATGACTTGCCCAGGGTCACATAGCTAGGAAGTATCTAAGGCTGAATTTGAACTCATTTTCCTGACCCTATGCCTGGTGCTATATTTGCCATGCCCCCTAGCTGCTCTATATAAATACTTACTGACTGACTGTATTATAACTTATTGACTGACTATTATATATAATAACTTATTGACTATATTATATATATATTATTGACTGACTTACTGACTGATGGAGAGGGATGAGGTGAAGGCAGAAATAAAGCATGTGAAGGTGGGAAAAGAAAAAGATGAGGTTAGGTTGAAGATGTGGATGAGGAGAAGTCATGTACATGCTCTACTGAACTGGGTAAGATGGAGTCCTGGAGGGCATGAAGGTGGGTAAGATGAAGATGAGGGTAAGATAAAGGCAGTGATAAGGTGTGTATATGGTTAAGGTGACTAGATTAAGTGAATATGTGAATAAGATCAACATGGTTCTGTTTACCAAATATTAAAATAGGAGGGAGGGGGTGGCTTTTGAAACTCAAGTAAATAAGTTTAGGGGAAGTAGGAAAGAAATACTACTTTGCCTAATCGGTGATAAACTTAATGGGACTGATTCCCTCAAGTGGTGGAACTGGCAGGAAATAGAAATAGATTTAACGTGTGTTTGGGCAGTTTTATAAATTACACACCTGTAAATGATTGTGAAGAGAAGTTGGATGCTGCTTAATCTTTAAGGCTGACACTGGGGAAAACAACCATGTCCTCTCCTTGGCTCTCTTGGCAACAGAACCCTGGGCTGAACTGACCATAGGCTGACCTAGAGTCAACTTTAGGTGCTGCAGGAAAAGAGAGAGACAGATGTCCCAATTAAAAAAAAAGAAAGAAAAAGAACAGAGTCTGTAAACTGAAGGCTAGTGAGCTTGACAGTGAGTCCTGGGGGACAATGTAGGAATGGGTTATTGAAGAGATGGTACATGAACATGTAGCCAGGGAAGTCATCATGTAGTTCACATCTTGAACTCCAGAGTTCTGAGCTGTAGTAGGAATGAAGCTGATGGGGTATCTGGGCTAAGTCAGGCATCAATAGGGTGACTCCTGTAGGGATAAGGAGCCACCAGGCTACCTACAGAGGAGTGAGCCACTCCACATCAGAGATGGAGCAGGTCAAAGTCTTCCATGCTTATCAGTAGTGGGATTGGACCAATGAGTGGCAATTTCTCTTCCATCTTGGGAAAGAGAGGGAGAACCAATCTCCAAAACAAAACAAAACAAACAACCCCCTCCCCAAAAACAACAACAACAACAACAAAGATCCAGCATTAGTTTGTCAAAGAAGGCTACTAACTGGTAGATCAGGAGAATGCTGTAGATATAATTTATTTTTTACTTTTTGGACTACATTTGCATGTAATTTGATAAAATCACACAGCTAATAAGATACATTATGGTACAGTCAAAAGAACACTGGATTTGGATTCAATTCCTGACTGTCACTTCCTATCAATGTGACCTTGGGTAAGCCACTCCCTTTTTTTAAATTTATGGAATAAAACGTGTAGTTTAACTAGGTTTTAGCAAAACATTTGATAAAGAATCTTAAACTATTTTTGTGGAAAAAGAAACAAAAAAGTGGATGAGATATTAGATGGATTCAGTGAGATGGATTCAAAATTGGTTGAATGTTTGGAGACAGAGAGTTATTGTTAACACTTCCATGTCAACTTGGCAGGAGTTGTCCCATGAAGTGCCCCAGGGTTATGTGCTTGGCTCTTGACTGTTTAACATTTTTATCAATGTCTTGGATAAAGGCTTAGATGACACGCTCATCAAATTTGCAGATGATACAAAGATGGGAGGAATAGCTAACACACTGTATGACACTGGTGTGTCAGGATTCAGAAAGACAGAGCAGAACATTGAGTCAAATCAAATAAGACGAAATTCAATAGGGAAAACTTTGAAGTCTTAGACTTGTATTTAAAAAAATGTAGGTGCAAATTTGTACTTATACACAAATGCAGGATGGGGGAGGCAAGAAGTTTTGTCTGATGAAGATCTTGGGGTTTTAGTGGATGGTGAGCTCAGTACAAATCATTAATGGGATGTGGTCATCAAAAGAGCTTGTGGTCCTTGAGCAGCATTGAGAAGCATAATTTCCTGAAATGCAGTGCTCTGCTGTGGCCAAACTGTATCTGGAGTATTATGTTTTGTTCTGAACATCACCATTTCAAGAGGAAGCATATAAACTGGAAGGTGCAGGAAGCTGGAAAATGGTGAAGCGTTTTGAGGTCCTTTCATTTGAGAATCAGTTAAAGAAATTGGGAGAGTTTTGTCTGGAGAAGACTCACAGGGGAATATGAGAATTGTTTTCAAGTACCTGAAGGGCTGTCCTGTAGGAAGAAGGATTAGATTTATTCTATTTGGCCTTAGAGAAAAACTAAGCCATGAGTGGAAATTGAAGAGAGGCATATTTGATCTCAATGTCAAGAAAAAAAACTCCCTAACAATTAGGGCTATCTAAAAACAGAATGGGCTGCGTTGGGAGGTGTGGGTTCTCCCTCACTGGAGGCTTTCTGGTAGAGGCTAGATGACCACTCATTGGGTATGCTATGCAGCTACCCCTTCAACATTGTGACTTTTCCCATCATGGTTTCCATATATGGCGGATTGGCATAAGAAATTAAAAGGGAATTTTAGGGTGAGTTTGTGGAAGCTACAGACAACAGGCAAAGGCCAGCAGATGACACAGAAAAAGTTTAGAAAGTCAGAAATGCATAAAATATAGGTATGGTATTTTTATTTAAGATTGATGTACATATAGCCTGTGACCAAATACTTAACCCAAATTCTACAATAAGGTACTGTAAACACCCCATAAAAGAAAAAGAAAAAATTCAGACTTCTTGATGTGAAGGGAGGGCTTTCCAGATTGTGCGGATGTTGAACCCCTAAATCCCATGATGTGGAAGGGATACCTGTAGCAGGAATTCCTTTCAGTTATGTATTGGACTAGACAGCCGCAGAGACCCCTTCTAGTTGAAATATTGTGATTCTGTGACTCAGGCTTGTTCAGACTTAAACTTTGTTATCCTAAAGCAATGAGACCTCCAGGTTGATTATAGGTATTCTGAGAAGGCATTTCCTCTGTCCTGCCACCCCCACTCCTACCCCCCACAACCCCCAACCGCTAGCTCCAATTTAAATTCACTGCTTTTTCAATTTTGGCTTCCTCCTTGTAAACAGATTGGAGGCAGAGACACCACGCTAATGATTATATTTATTCCCTTACTATTAGATTTCTGTTTAGACTTTCCTTTCTTAAACTATCCGTTCCTGCACAAATCACTCTAATTATGAAAGCTCCCTTTACTTGAAATAAAAGCAGCAATAATTTACCCTTTTCAGAAACAATTTTTAATGTAACTTTCAAAATATCTTCATGGCAGTATCCATGATGCCAGGAAATTGTTACTTTTATGGCTGAAAGTCCAAAGTATGGAAGGGGTGACAGTGAGGTCTAGGAAATCCTTCGACTTCTGGTTAAATAATCACCATGCTTCTTTTCCTCTCTTTCTCTCTGCCCTCATCACAAATGTATTACCCCCTGTCTTTAAAGCTTCTGTTAAGTTTTAGAGATATAATAATTAAACCGAAGAGCAGCTCAATATAAAAGCAAGTATAGCTTTGGGAACTAGGTTGGTAAGGGATGGATGGAGGTCTGGGTAGGTACTCTGTTTATGCCCTCTGGGATAGAATTGTCTAGTCTTCAGTCTCTGTGTTTGGCTACCATCCAGTTCCAAATTTTGCTCTTAAGGCTTTATTTTTTTCTCTGTTATATCAATAGCAATTATAAAGTGGGCAATATTAATGTTCAGGGTACGTGGGGTGCTTCCGCTATTGACTTTGTTCTCAATGTAAAACAATGTCTCTGGATACTATTTTTTTTCTGGCATAGGTCTGTGGGTGGTAAGCAGTAGGTATCTCTGTGGCTCCAGTTGTTTGCTTGGATGGGGATGGGTTTATAGAAAAATCTGTTTTGTACCCTTCATTGTACAGTCGCATTGAATATGGAAATGCATTTTTTGACATTTTGTCAGTGAAACTCCCAGGAAATGCCAGATCATCCCACTTAGCACATCCACCATTAGCAAAAACCTCCGTGAATAATGTAGGTGGTTCATGTCTCATGCCCTGAAGGCCCACAAACTAACTCTGAAATGTGCTTTCTACCAGTTCGATGAGTCAGAACATCATCTTTGCCATGATTTCCTAAGCCTCAGGTAAACAATACCTCTCTAGATCAGTCCATTCATATTTGGGCAAAAAAAGCCTCTGCAACAATTGTGATGGTTATGATGATCAATGGGCTGTCCATTTACAAAGAGGACTATGGACCTGATATCCTTATGTACATATCCTAGGATTCTCTCTAATAGACCAGGAAAATGGCAGAGATGGGCCTTCCTTCCCCCATTTCTTGAAGCCTCTGTGGCATGGGGGCAATTGCTTTTTTCCCTGTCAGCCCATCAGATACCTAAACTTTGAGTGGAGGAGATGGGACTTGACTTTGAAGGATAAGTATGATTTGGATAGGTGGAAGAGAGTTGGGAAGACATGGCAGGTTGGGGAATGATAAGCATAAACATGCAGATCCACACTGAAAAGACAGAGTAGAGACTGGTCTTACTAAAGAAGAGGTTTTATGCTAGGGAAGGTCTTTTTTTGAGGGGAAGGGGAGTTTGGTCTGGGCCTATGGTTTCATTGGTCTGAACTATTCCAGATGAGGAAACTCCCTGTACTTGTACAGAGGGCACTCCATCTGCCACTTACCTAGGGTTAAACAATCAGTGTATGTCAGAGGCAGGGCCTCCTGATTCCAAGGGCAGTTCTCAAGTCATTATGGTGTAATTAACTACCTCTCCAGAGGAGTCATGGGAAATAAATGAGGACAGGTAAGGGGATATCAGTTACAGAAAGTCATGGAAACCAAGAAGACAGATTTAGATGGATTATTGTGGGCAATTCTAGATGTCTAAGCAGAGGAATTCTGGGAAGGTTGTGCAGGATAAATTTTGGAGGGGAGAAGACAAGAGTCAGAGAAGAGATATAAAAGTACAGCAATAATAAAGATGGGAAGAGTTGAGGGGGACATCCAGGAAGCTATGACAATAACCAATCTGGATCACCATATCATCCTAGGTCCCCTTTTCTTTCCTTTCTACAGTCTTGGTGATTTCATCTGCTTTCGTCAATTCAATTATCATCTCATTGTAGGTAACTCCTAGCTCTATCTCTACAGTCCTAATTTGTCTCCTGAGTTCCTGATTATCTGATGGATATCTTCATTTGCATATTTCATTGTAATCTCAAACAGAACTTGTCCAAAATAGACGTCATTAGCTTTCATCATCATCCCATCTGAGGTTCTAACTTCTTCATTTCATTTCTGTTGAGGGTACTGACATCCTTCCTAGGTTTGTGACTCTGAAGTCACCCTTGACTCTTCGCTTTCCATTACCCTCCAAATCTGATCACTACAATACACAGCATCTCTTGAATCTATACCCCTCCATCTACCCACACAGCCACTACTCTTATTCCAGCCCTTCTCACCCGTCACGTGACTTATTACAATAGTTTCCTAATTGGTCTTCTGGTTTCAAGTGTCTCTTGTCTCTAACCCATCTGTGAAATTCCTAAAACGGAAATCTGACCATGTCCTTCCATTGCTCAAGAAGGTTCAGTGACTTCCTATTGCCTCTAAGATAAAATACAAACTTCTTTGTTTCTCTTTTAAGGTACTTCACAATCTATCTCCAGCCTATCTTTCCAGCTTTATTTAGTATGCTTCCTTTAACCTGCACTATATATTCCAGCCAAATTGGCCTACTTCCTATTTTAAGAAGGACATTTATAAGCTAGAGAACAATCATAGGATCCCAGCTCTCCAGTTGGAAGGGACCTCAGTCTGACTCCCTCATTTTACAGACGAGAAAGCTGAGTTTAAGTGACTCACAAAGGCAATTAACCCCAGAGGGGATTTGGAGCGACAGCATTCTTTCTTCCGTACCAATTTGCCTCCCCACCAGAGGAGGGAAACAGTGAGGGTAGAGGTCTATGTTATATGAGGATTGGTTAGAGAAACTGGGGCTGTGTAACCTGAAAAAGAGAAGACTTAGTATTTGAAGGGCTCTCAAGGGGAAGAAGGATCAAACTTCTGGTTTGTCCCAGAAAGCAGAAGTAGGAGCAATATTTGGAAATGGAAAGAGACAGGTTTAGATTATTGTAAGAAAAAAACTTTCTATTAGAATTATTAAGAAATGAAATGGACTGCCTCAGGAGGAGTCAGTCAACAAACATTTATTATATAAACATACATTATATAAAAAGACATTATATACACAAACAAATTTAATAGTGCCTGTTATGTGCTGGCCACCGTGCTAAGTGCTGGGGATACAGAGAAAGGCAAAAATAGTCCCTACTCTCAGGAAGCCCACAGTCTAATGAAGGAGGCATTTTTTGCAAACAATCGTGTAGAAACAAGATACATACAGGATAAATTGGAGATAATCAATAGAAGAAAGGGACTAAGAGTGAGGAGAGCTGGGAAAATCTTACAAAAAGCAGTGTTTTAGCTGAGACTTGAAGTAAGTCAGGGAAGCCAGAAGGTAGAGACGAGGAGAGAGAGAGGGCTAGACCTGGGAGATAGCTAGTGAAAATATTTGGAGTTGAGAGATGGAATGTCCTTTTTGAGGAATAGCAAGGCAGCTGCATTGAAAAATATGTGGAAGAGGTGAGAGTAGTATAAGACATGAGAAGACTGGAAAGGGGCCAAGTTGCAATGGGCTTTAAATTCCAAAAAGAGGACTTTACATTTGGTATTGATGGCAATAGGGAGCCATTATAGTTTGTTGAAAAGGATGGTGAACATAATCAGACCTGCCCTTGAGGAAGATCACTTTGGTAGCTGGGTGGATGAGGTAGTGGGTTCCTCCTCACTGGAGATCTTCAAGCAAAGGCTGGGGTGATTCCTTGATGGGTGAGTTGTATGAGGGATTATTCTTCAGGTCTGGATTTGTCTAGATCGGGGTAGCAACCTGAAGCCTCAAGGCCTTCTAGGTCTTTGGTTGAGGCCTTTTGACTGAGTCCAAATTTTACGGAACAAATCCTTTTATTAAGGGGAGTTTTGGATTCAGTCAAATGGTGGCTCTTGAGGACCTAGAGGTCCACATATGGCCTCCAGGCTGTGTCTAGATGGCCTCCAAGGCCCCTTCCATCTTTGAGATTCTGTAATACTGTAAACCATGTGTAGGTGATAAGCAATGTACAGACTATGACTTCAGCGTTACTAATATAGAGAAGAGGATGGCAATGAACAGTACTTTGAAGGAGAAATTGATAGTACTTAGTGAAAAACTTCATATAATGATTGAAAGAGAAGGATGAGTTGAAAGGAATTTTAAAGTTTCTAGCCTGGATTACCAGGAGTATGGCAGTACTATTGACTGAGATAAGTTTGGATGAGAACCTGCTTAGGAGGGGTCAATAACAAGTTAGCTCTGAGAATGTCGGGTTTATGGTGAGGACAGGATCGATGAATGTCCTACAGAGAGCAGTTAGAGGTGTAGGACAGGAGTTTAGGTAGGAAAAAAAATGGTCTGGAGATATAGATTTGGTAACCAGCTGCACTGAAGAGAGCTCACCCTCCCCTCTACTATACAAGTCAAAGGTGTATTTTCTAGCCTTTCCTCCTTAAGCCAACCTTAAGTGAAATGAAAGAACCTGACCCCAAGGTCCAGCCATTCTAGACATTGAGAGGATTCCACCACAATACAAATACTTTGAAAAGTTGAAATTGAAGAGGAGGATGGTTCTTCCAATCCCTAATCCAAGGCCAGGACTTTATCTCACAGGGCACATTTTCAATCAGAGCTCGAAGGATTTCTTTTGATGACATCTTTTATTGTCACAACACATAGCATGTAATTGCATAGTCAAGGGTGTATTTGCTAACAAAGGAAAAATGTGTTTTGTTGTCTACATGAATTCTTTCTCATAAATACTGGATAATTTTCATGATTTCCTCATGATTTCAGCATAAGGTTATTGAATTATTTCTTATAATCCTGGATGATGTCCAGAAATTTATGCAAGGAGCTTCCTGCTAGGGGGTAAATCTGTCTGGTTATGAAATTCTACTGTTCTGTGCTACGATTTCCTATTTGAAGAAAACCCCTATTTGGGGACTATAGAGATGGCAGCATAGATCCTGTGTTACAAGTCTAGATTTAAAAAAGAGATTTGTATAGGCCTTCTTGATGGCTCTGTTTTGAAAAGAGAAGAGTACCCTTTCTTAGTCTTCCTTGAGTACTTCTTTACATTATACTATGTTCTCCGTCATTTTTCTAGGTTTTGCTTCGTGGTCTGCATCTTTTCCTCTTCCCTCCATGCCCAGAAGTCAAGACTTAAGGGACCATACAAAACGTGTGAAGGATTGAAGATTTTATCTCTTTGGAGTACTCTCCAGTCTGGGAAACTGAGAACTCCACCTAGATTGACTCCTGTCCACCTGTGAGTTAGTAGTTACTACACTATAATATGCATTTATATGCTTATACACACCTACTATGCCAGGAACTATGCTAAAATGCTTTACAAATATTATCTCATTTCATCCTCACAACAACCCTGAGAGGTGAGTGCTGTTATTGTACTCATTTTACAGTGGAGGAAACTGAGGCAAACAGAGGTTAACTGATTTACCAAGGGTCTCATGACTAATAAATGCTTGAGAGAGGATTTGAACTCAGGTTCTAACTCCAGGCCTAGTGCTATACCTACTATACCATCTAGTTACCTATAAATCAGAAGGTTTTGCATGGGGGGGGGGGCAATTAGGAGCTGTCCAGGGTCAGAGAAGTAATGATAGTCAAAGGTGGGATCTGAACCCACTTCTTCCTGAATCTAAACCCAACACTCTTTCCAATATGCCATGTATGAGGTTCCCTATAGCAGAGCTGAGGGAAATAATAGTGGTTTTTAAATATTTGAAAAGCAGTTATATCAGCTAGGTGGTAAGGGGCAGAGTCAGGCATAAAGGATCAAGAAAATAGTTGTTGTGCAGTTGTGTGGTGATTCGATAACAAGGGTACAGAAGGTAGCTATTTGTTCACTTTGTACCAACAACAAAGAACCCTATTGCTTCCCAGGGCTTGCATTCCAGATGTAATAGAGAACCTCCCAAGACATTCAAATGGATGAACATTATCTACTCCTGGTGATTCACATAGGTACAAGTGACACTGCCAGAAGGAATACAAAAATTATCGCCAACAATTACGAAGTCTTAGGAGAGAAACTGAGGACCAGAGAGGCATAGTTTGTGTTTTCTTCATTGTTGACCATTGAAGAAAAGGGATGTAGAAGAGAAAAATCAATTTGGAAAGTGAACAACTGACTAAGAAATTGACATCTGAGAAGGGGATTTGGGCTCAAGGACCATGACTTAAAATATGAAGATGATAGCTTTCTTTTATAGAGAGAGTACACCTAACAAACAATGGTAAGGTATATTTTCAGTGTGCCTTACAATTCGAAAGAAAAAGGATTTTAAACTAAAAAAAGGATGCAGAAGGGAGAAGACTGGGGATATCCTCCCAAATTATTTGTCATAGAGAACAGATACAAAAAATAAAGAATAGCAGTTGAGGCACACAGATGTTCACAAACAAAATCCAAAAAAGGAGACAGTAATAAAATTCCTGGCCTCAAATGTTCTTAATAAATGTTCAAAGTGTGAGTAATGAACAAGAAGAACAAGAAGTGCTTAAGCAAGAGGGTAAATCTGACCTCATAGCTATCCCTAAGACCTGATGGAATGGAACCCATCATTAGACTATTGCTCTGGATAGGTATTCCTTAGTTAACAGAAAAAGGATAGTTAAAATGTGTGTGTGTGTGTGTGTGTGTATGGGGGGTAGCATTGTATACTAAGAAAGTATAATCATGTGAGGAAACCTAGGAACCAGAGAGTAGTGAAAACATTTGAGTGAAGGTCAGTGGAAGAAGAAACAGAACTGATTTTGTGTGTGTAGATAGATAGATAGATATGGAAACAGGACCAGGCAGCAGAGGGTGAACGTAAGGTCATAGAATGATTCTACAAAAATGGTCATCAGGAATGCTAAAGCTCAGAATGAACCAAGGCTGTTGAGGGAAGCTGAGGATAACAAAAGGGGCTTTGGGTTGCTTTTATGGCTATGTTGAGAGAAAAAGGGGGACCAAAAAAGGAGTAGGACCTTTGCTTGGGGTGGATGGGATGGTGATAACTGACAATAGAAGACAGAACTGATTAATTCCTGTCATCTGTTTTCTCTGCTAAGAAAAATGACTTTTGCAATGTAAATGACAGAAAAGAGTTGACTCATAGGGAGCTGATATTTCAGTTAAGTTTAATAGTATTTTATTTTTTCCCCCAATTACATGTCAAGAAAATTTTTAGCCTTCATTTTTACAATACTGATATTCCATTTAAGCATGGAAGTCATAAGAGAGCCCCTATCGTATCTTGGTGATTTCAAGTTTTCTGTCCAGGTGAACTCCAACATTGGGTACTCGGAGTTAGCAGATTATGAACCATTTTTTAAAAAAAGAGATCATGGAAAACAGGAGAGATTAAGGAAAGATTAAAGAAATGAAGACATTAGGCAAGATTAAATGAAGATAAATGTTCAAATTTTCAAAAGAGGAAAAGAGCAGCGTCTTCAACTGTTAAGCTAGTGAGGTTGACTTGGGTTCCTAGGAAAATTCTTGATCATTGAAGAGAAGGTTGAAAAATATTCAGGAAGGAAAGCAGCAATTATTACAAAGAGCCAATATAACTTCTTTTTGATCAAGTCCATCATTTCCTTTTTTGAGATGATTGCTAAATTATTAGATAAGGGCAATGCTGTGGATATAGTTTACCTAGATTTTTTGCAAAGCTTTGGATAAAGCTTTCTTGCGGATATAGAGAGATGTAGATTAGGCAATAATAAAGTTAGATAGATTCAGAAGGTGTGGGATTGTCAGACTCAAAAAATAGCTGTTAATGGTTCAATGTCAGCATGGCAGGAGGTTGTCAGTGGAGTACAACAGGAATTTGTGCTTGACCCTGAGCTTTGAAAAGCATTTTTATAAGTGAGTAGGAAAAAATATAGTTGGCACACTCATCAAATTTGCAGATAACACAAAACTGGGAGGAAGAGCTCACACACTGAATGGCAGAATCAGCATCCAAAAATATCTTCCCAGGCTGACATTGGACTGAATCTACTAAAATTAAATTCATTAGGGAATAAATGTAAAGTCTTATACTTCATATAGTCATTCAGTCGGTAATTATTTATTAATCTCCTACTATGTGCCGGGCCCTATGCTAAATGCTCACCATACAAAGAAAGGCAAAACCAGTTCCTGCTCTCAAGGACCTCACAGTCTAATGGGGGAGATGATAGGCAAGCAAATGTGTTCAACAACCTATATATGGGATGATTTAGAAATGGTTGATTGGTTTTTGTCCTTCGTTCTCAAAGAAGACCAAAATGGCATCACTATGACAGGATCAGGGTATGGTGTGTCTGACTATGGCTGATCAGACCAATATGAGCTTGGAAGGCTCTACCACAAATTGGGCACAAATAGTTCATATGAACATTTGGAGTGGAGATGTTTCTAAATTTGTGCATCTCACGTTTTCTATGAGCTACTTCAATTCTGCTATGCTCACAGAGCACAGCATCTTTTCTGATGAGGGCACGCCATGGTGAACGGTCCTATGCCAGTGTCTCCCATGTCACACAATCAATTCCAAAGTTCTTCAGAGAGACCTTGAGAGTGTCCTTGTATGGCTTCTTCTGACCTCCAAGTCAGCTTTACAGGGACAAGATACAGTGATCTGGGGGTCTTAGTAAATTAAAAACTCAAATATAAATCATTGGTATGATGTGGCTGCTAAAAAACTAGTACGATTATGGGATAAAGTGAGAGGGACATAACTTCCAGGAATATGAGATTATAAATCTACTGTAGTCTGCCCTTATCAGACCTTGGAGTTTTGTATTTACGTAGCCGGGTGGCACAGTGGATAGTGTTAGACTTGGAGTGAGGAAGACCTGAGTTCAAATCCTGGTGTAGATACTTACTATAAATATGACCATGGACACGTCACTCAAGCTCTCTCAGCCTCAGTTTCCTCTTCTGTATAACAAGTAATAGTACGTACCTCAGCACCTACCTTACCGGGCTACTGTGAAAAGCAAATTAGATACATATATAAAGCATTTTGCAAGCCATACAACCTTATATAAATGGTAACTCTTCCACATTTTAAGGTAACTTGGAGAGCATCCAGAGGTGGGCAGGGGGGTTCTTGAGTCCATATCCTGTGAAGATTGGCTGGAACTGGGGAGGCTTAGCTTGGAGAATAGAAGAGTTGGCAGGGCACGAGAGCCATCCTCAAGCATTTTAAGGGTTATCATTTGGAGAAGGGTTTGGAGTTGTTCTATTTGGTCCCAAGGGTCAGTACCAGGAGCAATGGGGGGAAGTTGTAAAGACGCTGATTTAAGTTTGATGCAAGAGATGTTTCCTAATAATTTTTTGGGGGGGTTAGGCAATGGGGTTAAGTGACTTGCCCAGGGTCACACAGCTGGTAAGTATTATGTGTCTGAGGCCGGATTTGAACTCAGGTCCTCCTGAATCACTGCACCACTTAGCTAACCCCATTCCTAATAAGTTGAATTGTCTAAGGTAGAATGGCTTACGTGGAGAATTGGTTGAGATGACCACTCACTGAGGATTCCTTCTTCTATGGCTTGGACTAGATTGACACCAAGATCCTTTTCAATTCAGATTCTGTCATTCTGTGACCTCTGAGGTCCCTTCCAGCTTAAAGATTCTGTTTTAAATTAGAACAGAGACCAGACTTTTTAATCCATTCTTGGAGCTTAGCCATTTCACAGGCCCCTATTGATTACATTTAATAGCCCTCCAGTGGCATGTGCCTATTGTTAGACTTTACTAGCGCTCTGTGTAGTTGTGTCTGTTCCAGGAGAACTTTCATAAAGTTTTAAAACTTATTTATCAAATAATTGGAAAACATCTATTAGACTTCTTCCCCTTGTGTTTGACAAAGGGCATGTTAATCTTTCTCTTGCTGCCGAGGGTCATTGCTACCAGACATTACGGAAAGGTCATCCCTAATGAGTCCAGACTTACTGTCCAACAAAGATTTGGCAAGGAATCAATAGAAACAGTACAATGGATCACTGCAGGTTGCAAAAATTTAGCACCTACTTTTAATACCTAGAAAGACAGAACCGAGGAGCCAGAACTGAACACAAGAAGCTTGATATAACTTCATAAACTTCCTTCTTATTGACCAGGAAAGGGTAATGAGTTGGAGTGGGACAGATTTTGACTCAGTGTAAGAAAAATCTTTCCAAGAATTAGAACTATTCAAAATCAAAGCTGTTCCCTCAGAAAGCTGCAACTTCCTTGTCAATGGAGGTCTTTAAGTGGAAGGTGATTAGTCATTTGTTGGGGAACCTTGCCTCCGATATGCATTAACTAGATGATCTTTGAGGTCCTAATGCTGAATTTCTATAATTCCATGAAATGGGAATAAGAAGGTACAGAAGGAAGACAACAGAAATCAGGATAGGGAGACAAGCCATATTTTGGGGCAGCTAGGTGGTGCAGTGGATAGAGCAATGGCCCTGGAGTCAGGAGTGAGTTCAAGTCCAGCTCACACACATAACACTTACTAGCTGTGTGACTCTGGGCAAGTCACTTTCCCTCATTTGCCTCACCAAAAAAAACAAAAAACAAAAAAAAACCAAGTAAGTCATATGGGAAAGGGGCATCATAGTGAGGTCAGACCTTGAGGTGTTTTTCTTTTTTTAAGCTGCTAATGTGATACAGGGAAACTTCATGGAAGGCTCTCCCTTTAGAAGCTTCCCCAGAGGCCCAAATGGCTGATGGTCCCCAGTTCATTCCCTGAGTCTTCTATGCTTCTGCTATCTAACTACATCACTCTTGGTGCTGCTATTCCCTTGTGGGCTGAGCTTTCAAACATTGTGCAGTTTCATAAACATTTCTGGAAACGGAAATAAAAAGCTCCGGGCCTGAGGTCCTGAGAGATTCCACCCAGATTTCAACCTGGAATAAAGTTGAGGGAGAGAGGAGAATAAACAACATCATCAACAAATCCCAGCCACCCTTGCTGGCCGAGTGCCACACGCCGATGGGCGGCATTGTAATGTTTTGCACACAGTCTGATTCGGGCAATATATTATCTACTTCTATATATGGAGAAAAAAAACAGCTTGATGATGGGCGAGAATCCCAGTGGCTGTTTTTTCCAGACCTGCAGACTCCTGAGACTCTCAGGCCGGACGCTGCTTTTCTGTGGCCTGTCGGTGATTCAGCTCGGCAGTGGAAAATAGGCCTCCAGCTGGGCAGTCCCCTTGTTTTCCTTACTGATGCACCCTGCTCTCCTTCCCCTCCTTGAAGTGCTGCATCCAAAGAGCAGAGATCCCAGGGCCCAGCAGCTGCAGCCTGGCTAAAAATAGAAGTTTGTTTATTTTTGTGTTCGAGAGGGCCTTTTTTTTCCTGCTGCTGCTGTTGCTGCTGTTTGTGAGTCTTAACTTTATAGCAGAGACACTGTGGGAGGTGGTGACTGGCAGAAGAAATCTTTGTACACAATGAGGAGTCAAATGAGGCATATCGGAGTCAAGAATTGTTAGCCTGGTGTGTTTTTCCTTCCCTGTATTTCTCAGTCGACACCTGCCCTCTAGAATTTCAGAATAGCTTGGTTTAGATACAGGAAGATAATCTTGCAGCTGGAATCAACCCCAAGGTCATTGCCATTTCCTTCCCCAGGTCATTTTACAGATGAGGAAGCTGAGGCAAATAGGGTTAAGTGACTTGCCCACGATCACACAGCTAGTAAGTGTGTGAGGCTAGATTTGAACTCAGGTCTTCCTGACTGCAGGGCCAGTGTACCACCTAGCTGCCCCCATTGTGCCTGTCATCCCAAATTGTGAACACTGTCTACCATATCCCTGAAGAAGGGAGTCATCTACCTTCCTTCCACTAGAACCCTTCCAGGGATGGGGATCTGACCACCATCTGAAACATTCCATGTCATTTCTGGGGAACTCTCAAGGCTTAGGAAGTTTCTCCTTATGTTGTCCTGAAATATATTCCCCTGTAATTTCTACTCACAGTTCTGCCCTCTGAGACCAAATAAAGTCTTATCCTTTTAGCCCTTCAAATATTTGAAGACGACCACTGTGTCCTGCCAAATTCATCCTTCCTCATCATGAACATCCCCAGGCTTTGCATGTGCACTCTAAACCTCTATGTAAATGTCAGTGGTTGTTATTGTTATTTTTTGTTTCAATCTTTATATTTGATGGAGTTCATCTGGAAACAATTCTAGGACAAGTTTCTTCCCTTCTGTTTTTCTAGTACTTAGCATAGTGCCTGGCACAGAGCGGGAGCTTAATACTTGTTTATTGATTGACTAATAGTGTTCAGGCAAATGAAATGAGTGATTTTCATATTCGAATACAAATATTGGGAGTCAGCCTTATCTTTTACAGATCCGCTACAAGTATCTTCAGGACAATTCCATTGGTCGACAGGACAACGGGGACCGTATGCACTTCTTCCTGATCTCATGTGGTTTTGATTTTTTTTCAGCTAGAGATTTCTATTTGGAGAGCATTGCATTCCACATAGCTTGGAGGTGATTGAGTATTCAGTATAGCAACATTTATTAAAAATGCTGTTCATAAATTTTTGTGGGCTGGTGTTGTGTCTGGGCAATTATGGGAGATAATTTTATCTGCGATGATGTTCTAGTTGATTGGATTCTCAAGGATATTTTAAGGCTTGCATTTCTAGCATGAAGATTTGTCTCTTCAGTTCGTAAAGAATAGCACAATTCTGGCGTATAATTCTAGCCACTTAATTTTGTCTTTCCAGATATTAGGTCGGTGCTAAATTTTTGCAACAAGCAGTGATCTTTTGAACAGTTTCTACTGTTTCCTTGAAATTCTGCCTTGAGCAATAAGTCTGGGCTCCTTGGAGATGACCTTTCTATAATCTCTTGTAGTTGATAACTCGGTCTTGCATTGTTAGTGTAAACTCTTGTATTTCTGTAAACAATTCCTCATTATTCAGTCATTTGTGTGATGCTTCTTTGTCAACTTAATATTGTTTGAGTTTGTGTTGAGATTGCCTGTGGAAGACCTTTTGGATTTCACTCTGGGATTGTAATCAATATTGGTTACATTCAATAACTCCAGTAGTGGGAGGCAGTTAGGGGGTTCAGTGGGAAGAGCTGTGGACCTGAAATCAGGAAGACCTGAGTTCAAATCCAGCCTCAGATACTTACCAGATGTGTGACTCTGGGCAAGTCACTTAACATCTGTCAGTCTTAATTTCCTCAACTATAAAATGGGAATACTAATAACACTTACCTTCCAGGGTTGTTTTGAAGATCAAGTAAGATATTTGTAAAGCACCTAGAACAGTGCCTGGCACATTGTAGGTGCTATATACATTTATATATTATATTTATATGTATATATATATGTGTGTGTGTGTGTATGTGTGCATATATAGTATATATATATAGAGAGAGAGAGAGAGAGAGAGAGAGTGAGCACACACACACACACACACACACACACACACACACGTATGTATAATCCTTTCCCTTTCCCGGTGTGTACCTATTTGTAACTTTTACTATTACTCTTTGAAATGAGGTCTGCTTATTTCAGAAGTATTTCTATAAGCTTTTAACCTGTTAATCTCATGATATGGGTACATATATCACTCCTCTTCCTCCTTTTTGACAAGGGTATGTTAATCTTTCTATAGCTTCCTAGGGGTCATGGGCCCTGTGTTAATATTATAATTGTATTGTACTTTCTAAATTCATTGCTGTCCTAAATATTACTGCCCTCACAGTGTATGCAAGACTTAGGTGGTCAATGTCTGTGCTTCAGTACTGAACCAATTGTCCAGATGTGGCCTGATCAGTGTGAATATGAGGGTGGGGGTAGGGGACTACAAACTTCCTCTTTTCTCTCAGTGCAGACTAAAATTATATATTTTTTAGATTGCCACATAACACTGACTCATGCTCATCCCCAGCCCCAGCCCCAGTTAGATTTCACATGAACTGGTGTGTAGAAATATCTCCACCATCCTGCAGATCTAAAGTTGATTTTTTTAAAAACTCAAATGTAGAACTTAGATTTATTCCTATTAAATTTGATCATGTTTACTTCAAACTTGTTGAGATTCTTCTGATTCTCAGTTCTCTCATCCAAATGCACTCACTATTTCCTAAGCTTCACAGTCAAAGAGCAATGTAATCTCATTGGGGTAAATGTTCCCTTCAAATGCATCTCATCCATGGTTGCTCATCCTGTGTGACTCTTGTTCATATTCCCCCATAAGTCTGCCAGAGGGTGCCCACCCATCATAGTGGGTGCCTTCCTCACTTTGGACATCATGATGCTAGTGGAACATATGGGCCACCCAGTGGTTTTCCTTTCCTCTTGCTACAATGATGAAATCACCTTTTTGTTGCTATATTTCTTGAGTGACATCCTCAACCCCCATGTACCTTGTTGTACCTTCACTCTAACATCCTTGGTCACAATACTCGCAAGAGTTCCACTTTCATAGTCCATAACTCTGAAATTCCTCCTGTTTTTCCCTTTCTCCTCTGTTTCCCTTTTCTTTAACCTATGTATTTTCTGTTCTCAATATCAACTCTGGTCACTTCACACCTTTCCTCTTCCCTGCTTTCCTCCCTTCAAAATCTTGACCCTGAAGGTAACAAGTTCAACCTTATACTATTATCTACCTTTGAATTCCTTGTGCTATGGCTGTTCACATTCCTTGTAAACCCCAACCCTGGATTCACAACATTTGCCCTACTAGGCACATACTGGTGTGTGCTACTAGATGCTGACTGCATCCACTACAAAGATATGCTAGCTAGTCTCCACTGGACCCTCCCTGCTACATTCCAAACCTTTTATTCTTCCTTGACTTAACTTTCTATTGTACTCCCATAACACCTATTCTTAACCTCTTCTCTCATCAAACCACCTACACATTTTCCCCCACTTCCCTCTCAGCAGATGACGTCACCTCATACTTTATTGAATAAAGATTACAGCCACCCCTTAGGAACCCCCTCTTTTTTCCCATTTCTACACTTCATACTCCCTCAACACTATCCCTTTCCTCCTATTTTCTATTCCTTTGCCACCACAAAGCTACCAAATAAAAACACCATTATGACCATATCACTACTGTGCTCCAGAATCTTCAATAGCTCTCTATTTCTTATACACATAATCTCTGTTTGGCATTTAATGGCTTTCATGAACAGTCTGGCTTCAACCCACCTTCTTTCTTCTTAAAAAATATATTTTGTTAAATATTTCCCAATTACTTGGAAAAAAATTAACATTCATTTAAAAATTTTGAGTTCCATATTCTCTTTTCCTTCCCTCCACTCTGCCCCTCTTTGTGAAGGCAAGCAATTTGATATACATGTGGAGAATATCAATTTGATTATACATGTGAAATCATACAAAATATATTTCCATATTTTTGTTGTTCCCTTGTATCTGACTCTTCGTGACCCCATTTGGTGTTTTCTTGACAAAGATACTGGAGTGGTTTGCCGTTTCCTTCACTAGCTCATTTTACAGATGAGGAATTCAGGCAAACAGGGTTAAGTGACTTGCCTAGGGTCACACAGCTAATAAGTGTCTGAGGTTGAATTTGAACTCAGGAAAATGAGTCTTCCTGACTTCAGGCCCAACACTCTATCCACCGCTCCACCTAGCTGCCTCTTACTATTGATTAGAGAAATGCAAATTAAAACAACTCTGTGGTACCACATCACACCTATCAGATTGGCTAACATGACAGAAAAGGAAAGTGACAAATGTTGGAGGGGATGTGGAAAAATAGGGACATTAATGCACTATTGGTGGAGTTGTGAACTGTGAACTCCACCATTCTGGAGAACAATTTGGAACTATACGCAAAGAGCTATAGAACTTTAAATACATTTTGATCTACCGCTAGTAGATCTATATCCCAAAGAGATCAAAGAAAAAGAAAAAGGATCTATATGTACAAAAACATTTATAGCAGTGTAGTGACAAAGAATGGGAAATTGAGGGGATGCCTTTAATTGGGAAATGTATCATTTGGGGAATGACTGAACAAATTTTGGTATATGATTGTAATGGAATACTAATGTGCTATAAAAAAATGAAGAGCAGGATAGTTTCAGAGAAACCTTGAAAGATTTACATGAACTGATACAAAGTGAAGTGAGCAGAACCTTGTACACAGTAACAGCAATATTGTACAATGATAAACTGTGAAAGACTTAGCTACAATGATCAAGACAATGGTCCAAGACAGTTCCTAAGGTTGTATGATGGAAAATGCTATCTACCTCTAGAGAGGAAACTGATGGAGTCTGAGTGTAACTTGAAGCATAATTTTTTCACTTTCTTTTTCTTGTCTTTTTTTGGGGGGGGGGCAACATGGCTGTTATGGAAGTGAGTTTTGCATAATTTCACATGTATAATTGATATATTTCTTGCCTTCTCAATTCAAGTGTTGCTTCTTCCAAGAGAGCTTTCGTGGCTCCTCTAATTGTTAATGCCTCCCCTCCATAATCACTTTGTATTTACTTATCTGTGTATATATTATTCTCCCCAATGGAACACAAGCTCCTTGATGGCAGGGACTATCTTATTTTTGTCTTAGTATTCCAGAAGTGTGTTGGTAAATGTTTAACAACTGACTCTCTGGAAATAAGAATATACAAACCCACTTTTAAGTTTAATCTGCATTATTTTTTCTTCATCACTTTCTTAAGTCAAGACAATCAACAAAGCAATAAATAAAGCCTTGATTTATAGCATTTGGCAATTTCTGAGGTGTAAATGCTTCCAATGAAATTTTAATAATCGACTCTCATGAGCCTATTTGAGCTGGCTTCCTCACACCCCAGTCCTTTAGCACCTCAAATAGTGCCTGGCTATTCCATATACAATATAGGCATGCACTCACAAAGAGAATAGTCAATACATTGGATTCTATCTTTAGTTTATCTACCTCTCCGTGGTGATGGTTTCTAATCTTTGTTTAGGGCCTATCTTTGCTGTGATCACCTTTGCTCGTTGCCTTTATACCACCAATCTCCCTTTTTGGGCAGGAAATGAAACCACAGAAAACAAGAAAGATCTGAATTGCTGAAGTAAATATTATTTCAGTAGCTATGTTGCATGGCAAACACCCTCACTTCTGATGGAGACAATTGCTAAGTTCACAAGTGCCTTCTACATACTGGGTACTTGTGTAAGTCCTAGGGTTACAAAGACAAAAAATAAGCATGCTTTTTTCTCAAGGAATATTTAGATTATGAGCTCCTTGAGGGCAGGGATTGTTTTTGCTTTTCTTTATATCCCCAGCATTTAGTATAGTGCTTGGTATATAGTAGGCACCTAATAAATGCTTGTTGTTGGCTTTACTCAAGGATTTTATATTCTATTGAGGAAACACATGCACATGAAAAAATATATAAAGTATGCAAAAAATAATACAGGTAATTTTTTTTGAGTGTGCGTTTCCTTGTCTGTAAGATGGTGATAATATTGCTTGCTCTACTTACCACATGGTGTTGCTACTAGCGGCTGGGAGGACACCAAAAAAGATTTTCTGTAGAAGATAATACTTGAGCTGAGTTTTGGAGGAAATGAGTAATCCTAAGAGGCACTGAGTGCATTCTAGGCATGAGGCCAGCTAGTACAAAGGCACCAAGGTGGAAGATGGGAGTGTTGTCATGAACATCATGAAGACCAATATGACTGGACCACAGAGAGTGGGAAGGAGACTAATGTATCATAATGTTAGGAAAGCAAGTTGAAGGCAGGGGGTTTATAAGAAGTATTTTTTAAATTAAAAACTTTTGAAAAAATTATTTTATTTTTAATTTATGGGATAAAAGAAGCATTTTCATAATACAGTATAATAAAAAATGATTGCACGTGAAACTGCAAATCTATTACTGCTATTCCTTTACATATATAATAAAGTTATCATGTAAATTTCTTTTCCCCTCTTTTTTCCTTTTTTTCTCCCCTGCCCCACCCCAGACATTAGACAGAATGGACTTTAGGCAGAATCATGTGTATGTGTGTTTGTAAAATCATAAAATCGTTCTATACATTCATCTATTTATTCAGTCTTAAAGGCAACAATGGGTGGAGTGTGGAGGTGGCACAAATAATCTGCAGCTAGACGAGGTCCTTTAAGTTGGATTGTCAACTTGAAAAGCAGTTGAATGAGATGTTTCTTGGGGTTGGGTGAGGGTCTGAATGGCCATTCTGGAATCCTTCACCTAAACCATTGGCCGGCCCCTCATGGTAGGCAGGAACCATGGAATTGGAATCGGGTGAGGTGGAAAGACTATTCCTGATCCTTTAAACACCCAGGGTGGCTAGAGTATCTAGATCCACCCAGCCATATGCACCATCTTCAAGTGTTTCATTTTTAAAATGTTGGGCTTACCCTGATGAATACATAGAAATAGAGGGACTCACGGAATTTTAGATTTGACGGAGACCTCAGGAACCATCCAGGCCAACTCACAGTTGAAAACAACCTCCTACTAGAACAGGTCCAAGCAGTAATCCAGTCCTGCTCCAAGACGCGCATTGAGGAGGGTGGAGGGCTTACTCACTGCTCCTGCAAGCAGCCCTTTTCCCTTCTGGACAGCACTTATTTCTAGGAGTTTTTCCTTACATCCAGCTTAAATATGGTGCTTGAGAACTTTCATCCTTTGCTCTTGGTCCTTCCCTCTCTGGGGACAAACAGAACAAATTGAATCACTTTTCCACATGAAGTCCTTCAAATACTTGAAAACATTGCTGATATGTTTCCCCTTGAACTCTACCACCTCCTCCCCCAATCTTCTCTTCTTCAAGCAAAACAACTCTATTTTCTTCAATATGTGATCCCAATATGGCATTGATTTAAGGCCCTCCTCTATGCTGGTTGCCCCCCATCTTATCAATGCCTTTCTTAAAATATTATACCCAGAACTGAACACTGTACTACTGATGTAGTCTGTCCATGTCAAAGTGAATTTGACTATCACCTCCTTAGAGCAGCAAGGTGGGCCAGTAGATAGAGTCCTGGATCTGGAGTCAGGAAGACCTGAGTTCTAAATCTAGCCTTACACACTTAGCTGGGCAAGTCATTTAACCTATTTTTGCCTGCAAAATGGTGATAATACTAGCGCTTATCTCCCAAGATGGAGAATAAAGTGAAATAATGTTTGTGAAGTGCTTTGCAAATCTTAAAGCATATACAAATTCTTCTTCTTCTTCTTCTTCTTCTTCTTCTTCTTCTTTCTTCTTCTTCTTTCTTCTTCTTCTTCTTCTTCTTTTCTTCTTCTTCTTCTTTTCTTCTTCTTCTTCTTCTTCTTCTTTTCTTCTTCTTCTTCTTCTTCTTCTTCTTTTCTTCTTCTTCTTCTTCTTCTTCTTCTTCCTGAAAGCCATATTTCTCAATGCAGTCTGGATCACATTCACTTTTTTGACTGTCTTAACACTATTACTTCATATGGAGCTTGCAGTCCACTATAACTCCTGCGTTTTAGACGATTGCTCTCTGACCATGCCTCTGACCTGTATTTGTGAAGTAGATTTTTTGGACCCAAGTGTAAGACTTTATATTTATCTCTATTAAATGTCATTTTTATTAGATTCAGCTCAATGTTCCAGCCTTTTGAGATCTTTTATCCAATGTGTTAGCTGGACATCCCAACTTTGTACCTCCTTTGAGTCAACTGAGTTCTTTTTTAGAACCAAGCCTCAGAACCAGCCAAATAAAACTCAATGTTAAAATTATAATTAGAGAAGCTGAGTGAACTACTACAGATATCTGAACTGCATGTGTGAAGTTTAAGGGTGTTCAGAACTCTATTCTCACTTTAGCGTCAGCTTACCTTATGACACTGCTCCCCAACAAAGGGGGCTATATCGGTCTCCCTGGGCATCATTGGAGAATCCAAGAGCATTGCACTAAGGAGTCCCAAGACCTGAGTTCTAGTCTCGGCTCCATTGCTTACTAGCCATATGATTTTGTAACTACTATTTATCAGTACTGTTTATCTGATTTCTCTGAGTTTCTGTTTCCTCATATGTAAAATATTGATAACATTGCCTGCTTTGTTCACCACGTGGTGTTGCTACCAGAGTTGAATGAGGTAGAGGCTTGGGACATGCTTTGTAAAGAGCAAAGTACTTGAGGAGTCTGAAGTGTGACTATTGTTAACACCTTGTGTTGAACTGTTCTGTGTTTGAGATGACAAGCAGGGATCCCTGCCCTTTCTTACAGTGTATAAAGAGGTGGCCCCAATTCTCATGAACATGTGCATTGCCGTCTCACATCTAAAGAAAAGCTTGATGTAGTGATTAGGACTGGACTAAGAATTAGCGAGACCTGGGTTTGGATCCTGCCTCCAAAACTAGCTGTGTGACCTTGGATAAAGTGACTTAACCACTCTGGGACTTAGCTTTCTTCTCTGCAAAATGAGGACAAAAATATTGCCTACCCCAAAGGGTTGTTGAGAGGGTTAGATGAGGCAATGAGTGTAAAGTATTTTGAAAGCCTTAATGTGAAGACATCTAGGTCTGGCACAGTGGCAGGATTTGGGGTCAGACAGACTTGAGTTTGTTTGAATGTTACCTCAGACACTCCTTAGTTGGGAGATCTTGCAAATCACTTAACTTGTCTGTGCCTCAGTTTCCTCATCTTTAAAATGGGGATAATAGCAACCATCTCCCAGGGTTGTGAAGATCAAATGAGTTAAAATGTAAAGTACTTGGAGAACCTTAAAGCACCAACTATAGAAATGCTTGCTGTTCAGTCATTTTTCAGTCACGTCCGACTCTTCATGAGGTTATTTAGGGGTTTCTTGCAAAGATACTACAATGGTTTGCTATTTCCTTCTCCAGCTCATTTTACAGATGAGGAAACTGAGGCAAAAAGGGTTCCGTGACTTGCCCAGGGTCACGCAGCTATTAAGTGTCTGAGGCTGGATGTGAATTCAGGAAGATGAGTTTTCCTGCCTCCAGGCCCAGAACTCTATCTACTGCGCCACCTAGCTGCCCCACGTAGATGCTAGCACTTATTAGCTATCACAGAAATGTGAGCTATTGTCATTTTTGCAGAAAAGGGACTGGGGCGTCCAAATCAGCACAATGAGGAACAAGACATTAACAAGATCACTCTGATTATAGGCAGTCACTGCTTGTTCATTGCAGAAGCAAGCCTGATTTCTTTCAAACTTCTTCTAGTTTGAATAGTCTATTAGATGTCTACCTCGTTCTTCTTCTTTTTTAAGTTCTTGTTGAGATTATGTTAATCATCCCTACTGTGCCAAATCCAAATCACATTTTTATGTTGTTTTTTATATATCCTTCCAATCTTGTGATTTTTATGTTTCCATAATATACTTGTCAGTCAACAAGTATTTATTGAGTGCCTGCGGGGTGTCGAATACAACATATTTTTGTGCATATTATACTTTTCTTAAGTGTTCTCCTGGGGTTACAACTTTCCTTTCTAATATAGCTTGAGAAAGAACAAATATTTCACTGGAAAGTGTTTTGGACTTCATCACCCAGAGCTTGGTGCCTATATATATATATATATATATATATATATATATACACACACACACACACACACACACACAGTAGTTTTGTTCATTCATCCATCCACATGCAACAATAGCTTATCAAGTATCTACTATATGCAGATATGCAGAGCACATCTCCTGCTGGTGGGTGGGAGCGACAAAAACAACGATGATGCAGTGTCTGCCCTCATGGAGATTGAAATTTAGCAGCAAAGATATAATGATAACTGCTGTTTATATGGTGTTTAATACATGTTATCCCCGAGCCTCATCACAAATCTGTGTCCCTGGATGATTATTAGCCGTGTGACTTATGGCAATTCCCTTACCCTCCTGATCCTGCTTTGCCATCTGTCAAATGGGGATAGTGATAGCACCTATGTTGCCAGCTTGATGGCAAGATGATCAAATGAAATAATAATAATAATAAAAATAAATTGACATTTATATAGCACTTTAAGGTTCACAAGGCACTTTACATATTTCATCTCATTTGATTCTCACACCCTTGTGAGTTGAGGGCTCTTATCCCTATTTTATAAGATGAAGAAACAGACAGGGATTTTAAGTGACTTGCGCAGTCATAGAGCTAGTAAATGTCTGAGGCAGGAATTGAACTCAGGCCTTCCTGACTTCTCCTCCTCCTCCTCCTCCTTCTCCTTCTATATCTCCTCCTCTTATTCTTCCTTCTATTCCTCCTCCTCCTTTCTTCTTCGTCATCATCATCATCTTCTTCTTCTTCTTCCTCCTCCTCTTTCCCTTGTGATAATCTATCGAACAACCACCATTTTGAAGCCCCTACCATATGTCAGGTGGCACTGTGCTAAACAGAAGATATAAGTACAAAAGTGAGACATTGCCTGCCTGCAAAGACCTTACATTCTATTTGGGGGTGGGAGGATGTTTACAACATCCTTGCAGGTATGTAGCTGAAGAAACACACCAAAAAAATAGCAGATGATTTCAAGGGAGGAGTCAATAAAACCTAAGGGAATTAAGACCTCTTGAGGGAGGTAGCATTTGAATAGAGTTGATGACTCTGAAAGGTAAGGAGGGTGAATGTACTCAGGCATGGAGGACAGCTTGTGAAATGGCACAAAGATGAGGGATAGAATGTTGCCCAAGGGGAACTCAGGTGGGAAGTCTCAGACCTTCCTCTACCCATCCATCTTCTATCTCTTGCTGTATGCATCCCCTGACAGAAGACTGCTAGTTGCTTGGCCCACCTTTAATCTTGCCAGCCTGATCTTCTGCCTCTTCGAATGTGACCTGCCTGAGCTCCAGTCTTCAGAGGGAAGAGGAGAGATGAAATGGGGCCTCTCATCTGACCTTGGACCCACCATCTCATGCTGCTCTTGTCTCCTGCTATCTCCAGTCTTCTCCAGGAAGAAGTGTCGCACCTTCCACTCAGTGATGAAGATTGTCACACCAATCACGCTCTACACATCCCAGTGATTCTGAACCCTTGTAGGTTATCATCCAAACCCTATTCCACATCCCCCCACAACCAATTAGTAAGGGAGGGTTTGGGTTTATTTTTCTATATATTTAATTTGAGATGCTAATGGAACATCCATGTAGAAACATCCAGAAAGTAGCTGAAGTTGTGGGATGAGAACTCAGATACTAGATATGTAGAGTAGATATGTAGATTTGAAGGGCCTACATAGAAATGATCATTGAACTTATGGGAGATGATGATGACGAAATCACCAAACAAGAATGTAGAGAAAGAAGAGAAGCAGGCCCAGGATAGAACCCTGGGGTATATATATATATATATATAGGGGGTGAGTCATGAATGATGATTCTGTAAAGGAGATCGAAAAGAATAGAGCAGATAGGCAGGAGAACTAGGAAAGAGAAGCCAGTGAGATGTGAAATAACAGAGGTAATGAGTATAGACAGGTTTTCTCTCCCTTTAGAGTTTGGCTGTGAAAGGTAGAAGAATTTTCTTATAGTGGACAATCAAGGTTTTAGAAAAAAATTATTATTATTACTATTATTTTTAGGGATGAGAGAGATCTAAGCATGTTTATGAGCAGCAGGGAAGGAGAGAGTGAGTAAGGACCATAGAGACCCACAGAATACACTTGGCACATACTCTATGAAGCCTATGATGAAAAATGGAAAATTAGGGACCAAAAAAGTAAAAAAAAAAAGAAATTTACATAATAATTTTGTTGTATATTTGAAAGGAACAGAAAGTTGTACATAATAGATTTGTAGTTTTGTATGCAATCATCTTTTTTATTATACAAAGTTATGGAAATGCTTATTTTATTCCATAAATTGAAAACAAAAAAAGAATATTAGGGACAGAGAGATGATTGAAAGGGCTGCAGCCCTGGGAGAACATGGAAGGAGATGGGAATAAGGGTACAAGTAAAAGTGTTAGCACTGGCACCTCCTCCTCTAAGACTAAAGCAAAAGAAGAGAGAATAGGAGGAGAGATGTTTTTTCCCTCCCTCCCCCCTCTTCCAACCCTAAATCTATGATTTTTAGAAGATCCAGGAAGGAGCAGTTTCATGAAAATTGAAGAAGCAATAAGTACTCATGGAGGTGGTCTATAGAATCAAATGCTGCAGAATTCATGCATGAAGACTAAAGATCATTGGATTTTGCAATTAAAGAGATTTGAAAGGCATTTCTATGTGTATTTTTCTTCCTATATTGTAGCTACTCTATATGCTGTCTGGCCTGGAAGATAAACATACATAAACACAAACATAAATAGACACATGCGTATATATGTTTCTGAATATAATATATACCTATCTAGAGAGAGACACAGACATACAAAGAGACAGAGGGAGGGCAGTTTTTAAATTTCCCCCCACCTCTTCCTTTTTAATTTAAAACTCCTTTAAATTAAAGACTCCAGGAAAATATATTTTTGCTCAGATCACGATATACCAGTATTTCCCTGGTCAAAAACCCATGTTTCTTTTATTTTCAGTCATGGCCCCGAAATCTAAATCCTGTTCTTAGAGACAATCTTTGTAACCAGTTGCTTGATTCCCAAACCTGACATTCACTTCTGAAGCCCTGGCCTTGATTGTCAGTAGAGATATAAATGCCACCAGAGTTTATTAAATGCTTTTACAAAGTTAATGGATCCATTGGAGACACCTTGTTTGAGTAGAGACTTTAAGTCTATGTTTTCTGCCAAATCAAATTCTTCTTTAAAAAAAATCAATAAGTAAATGACACAGTGGGATTTCATATTATCTACGCGCCTCATCTGTTTGGTCCTAAAATGAGGTCTGCTATAGAAAGGGTTAGCAACTAGACTTGTGATTTCATTGGTATAGGGACCTCCTGAAAAAAATCTTGTTCCTGTCCCACGTTTACTTCGAGGATAACCTCCAGGTATCTAGGAGTAGTTGGTGAATAGAGCACTGGGCTTGAAGTCAGGAAAGCTGAATTCAAATCTGGCCTCAGGCACTTACTAGCTATGTGACACTATACAAGTCACTTAATCTCTGTTTGCCTCAGTTTTCCCATCTGTAAAATGGGAATAATAATAGCACTTAACTCCCAGGGGTATTGTGAGGATCAAATGAGGTAACATTTAGAAAGTGCTTAGCACATTGACTGGCACATAGTAGGAGCTTAATAAATATTTGTTCCCTTCTCCCCTCCCAAATCATGCCAAATTCTGTATAAGGCTTGTTTTTTTTTTCTTTTCCTGAATACCTTTTAACTGTTTTCACTAATGGTATACTTAACTGATGTATTTTTAAATTTTGTACCATGTTTATTAAGATTTTAAAATGATGAGAAAAGAGGCCCAGACGTAGCTGATGTCTTTTTGGTTAATTTTTCCTTCTTTTAGTTTCTCTCTCTCTCTCTCTCCTCTCTCCCTACCTTCTTTCTTCCTTCCTTCCTTCCTTTTTTTCTTCCTTTGTTTCTTTCCTTATTTCTTCCTCTTTCTTTCTTCTCTCTCCTCTCTCCCTTCTTTCTTTCTTCCTTCCTTCCTTCCTTCCTTTCTTTCTTTCTTCCTCTTTTCCATGTCTTTTTAACCCTCATTGAGACATCTTGAAAATGAATATTTGAATGCCTTTAAAAGTGGGTACCCTCTAGCACAGCTTTCTTCTGCATGTTCTATTTAGAGCCCATAATGCTCCCTGAAATCATCTCTTTAAATGACAATGCCCCTTCCTCACTTAGTACAATAGAGCACTGTGGGTGTAGATGGAATGAAGGCTTAGTGCTTCTGTTATCATCTAGGAAAACAGATCCTTTGGAGGCAGTTACTTAGTGATGACAATTGGATCAATAAGAGTTGAGATTACCATGAGGGACAAGATACACACACATATACATATACATACTCACATACATATGTACATATACGTATATATCTATGCTCTTCAATGTGTGTGTATAATCCCAAACATACAACTATTCATATAGATATATGAACAAATGTTTAATATTTATATACTTATATAACTATATGCATATATATGTATATCTATATGAAGTATCCTCAGTACAGAGAGCCTTGGGAGACACCCAGACTTAGAAATACTGAAAGACCTTTTTCCTTTCATTTCTAATTGTTGCCTTCCATTTTCATTAATAAATGCTCTCTGAATGATCTGGTTTAGATAGAATTCATACATGAAGACTGAGAAAAGACCACTGGATTTAGTAATTAAGAGAGGGGTGTCTCCACTTACATTCTTCTTTCTACATTGTAGCTACTCTATACAATATCTAGCCTAGGAGATATCTATCTATTGATATACGCAATATACCTATACACATATAAGTACATATATACATACATACACATAACTATATCTATCTATCTATCTATCTGTCTGTCTGTCTATCTGTCTATCTATCTATCTATCTATCTGTCTGTCTGTCTATCTATCTATCTATCTATCTAAGGAGATGAAGCTAGGTGGCCCAGTGAATAGAACAGAGTGCTAGGCTTGGAGTCAGAAAGAACTAAGTTCAAATTAGCTTCACTTACTAGCTATGTGATCCTGGGCAAGCCACATAATCTCTCTCTGCCTCAATTTCTTCAACTGTGAAGGAAGCTAAGAATTCTAAGAAATGGGGGTGAGGAAGAAGTCCATTTCATATCTGGGGGCAACATACAGTCACGGAAATAGAATATAAAGTTGAGTAACACTGGGAGGTCAGGTTGGGGTAAGTGGACCAGCCTAAGAGAGAGTAGATGGCGTTACCTAGGCTATACTTACATTGAAGTGAAACTTACCTGTCATCTTCCACCCTTTAATCCTTTTTCTGCTTTAAGAGGTCAAGCAAAGCAGATCAAGTCTCCTTTGACAGGTGAGCTCTTCAGATATCTGAAGAAAGGAATCCTACCTTTTTTGTCTTTTCTCAGAGCTAAATGTACCTGGTTTTTTCCCCAACCAATCCATGGCACTCTTTACAGTCATCTCACCATCCAGATCACCTCCCTCCAAGTGACTCCAGTTTGTCCGTGTCCTTCTTATGATATCCACTCACAGAACTGAACATAATACTTGAGATGTGGATTGAGGAGGGGAGAATCCTGATGCTAGATACCATACCCCACTTCATCTAGTTTTCTTCATGATAGCCAAACTGGAGTACACTCCATTCCTGCTCTTGTCCTTTCAATTAGAATAGTGGCTTCCTTAAGGCAATTACGATTCACTTGCTTTCATAATGCTTAGCCTAGTGCTTAGCCCAAAGGAAGTACTTAATAAATGTTTGTTGATTGAGTGATTGATTAAAATGGGTGCTTTAACTGTGGGCATATCTATTGTTTCACCACTCATCAACAATCTATCTGTTCCAAACCTCAAGAATGGTGGAAATGTCAGCCCACGTGACAAGGCAATGAATAACATGGAATACCTTCTTCATCATCTTACTTCAAACTGTTGAATTCTACCCTTTTTTTAAGGCCCAATCCAACATTACCTCCTCAAGAAAGACTATGGTCAATAGTGTTTATTGCTTCTTCACAACACTTTGCATATTTCATTTATGCACTTCTGCCAGCAACCAGTCCTTACCTTCAAGGAGCTTGCATAGGGAAAGATAATATATAAAAAGTAGCTGAAAAGGGAGGAGGTTACCAGCACCATTGCATGGCTTGGAGATAGCTGGGAAGGGCTGTGGAGGCTTGGGTCAAGGCAAGGTAAGGCTATTACTGGCCTATCAAGGCTCAGGGTAGTAGTTCTAGGGTTGGAATCTAATTTTCTGGTAGGAAGAAAATGAAGATGGGGGTTTGAGTGGAGACAGAAGGACTTGGAGATGGCTTGGAAGTGCTATGGAGTCCTGGATCTAGGCAAGATAAGGCCAAAGTTGGCTTATCAAAGCCCATGATGATTTCAGGACCAGCATCCAATTTTCTGGTGGGGAGGAGGAATAAATGATGTCCTGAGAAGAGATGGGTCTGTCTTGCATTGATGAAATCACAGTCCCTTCTTGTATTCTTCCAGGGATCTCATATGGCTGTGAATCATGAAATACCAGTCTTTGAATTGTGATTGAGGATTATCAAAAGGCAATAGAGAGAGACCTAATATGTGGGAGCCCACTGCAGCAAATTGTAGATGAGGAATTATGCTGGAGAAGCCATGTAAATCACCTAGGAAAAAAAGAAAAGGTGAATAGTCATGTAATGAGAACAAGAGTGAACCAGTATGTTCTGGTGATGTGCTTTACTGGTTTCCACATAATGTCAAGAGGCCTAGATGAAGGCCCATACTCCCTATGGAAGATTTATTAAGGGCATGAGCAGAAGGGGCACAAAATGAGCAGGCATGGATAAGCTGTAATCTGTATCGTTAGGGGAAGGACATACACCAACGAGCTCACAGGTTCATCGCTATGTCAAGGTACTGAAAAACAATAAACAGCTAGCATTTATATAAAGCTTTAAGATTTCCAAAACAAAAATATTATCTCACTTAATACTCACAACAATCCTGGTAGGTAGGTGCTATTATTTTCACCATTTTATAGAAAAGGAAGCTGAGGCAAACAGAGGTTAAGTGACTTTCCCAGGGTCACACAGCTACCAAGTGTTTGAGGTAGGATTTGAACTCAGGTTTTCCTGACTCTAGATCCAGCACTCTCTCCGCTGTGCCACTGAACTACCTCTCTCTGGAAAAAAAAAAGGCACCCTATGAATATACTTTTGTTTGTATTATAATTAACTATAAGACCTTTGTCATAAGACCTTAAAGTGCTAAGATCTTTTAACTGCTTATTCCAATTTAAATATCTTCTTTCCCTTTCATTTTTGAGCAATCTATCATTGGATTATTAACAATGCAAATGAGGTGAAACTAAACATTTCTACATTCAATTGAGAATTAATATGTCGTAAACACAGATTAGGAGATGGTGGCATGACTTTTTCTATAATTAATGATGCCAATTTCTTATCCATTGTCTTTCCATGTGAAGTCACTGTCTGAAGAGAGGAATAGTCCACCGCCCTCACCTGAAGTGTTAAGGATGGAGTTGATTTTTGTCTTTTAATGGTCAATTCTCTTTCTAACTGGAGTCAAACACTTGATATGACCACTTAAAATGTGCTAAATCGTCCCGAACAATAGTACCACTTGTGTGTTTGGCTGGATGACAGGGTAATCACTGACCCTTATCTTCAATTTTCTGACTTCAGTCTCATTCCCATTTAGTTCTAATTGGTTGTGTCCATCTCCAACTTGGGGTTCATTTGTGGAAGTGGTTTTATTCATACTGATTACTTCTTTACACAGAATGGATCTTCATTTTCTCCTTCCTCTTTCCTTTTATGGTTAATATTTTAAGAAGAATAAAAAACCAGAGATTCCATGATGGTGAAATATTGAAATAAATGTCTCCTTTCCAGGAAGATTGCTCTCTTTTGCTTTTGGGGAGAGATGTTAGTTCATTGGCTGCTAAACCTGTTACCACATCTGATAAATAGCAGACTAAAAATCAAGTATTTGTATTTTTATTATTTTCTTCTTACTTCTAATTCACATTGGTTTTTAAAAAAATACTTTCCCTCTCTCTCTCTCTCTCTCTCTCTCTCTCCCCCCCCCCCCCCCATAAACTTACACCTTTTCTTAATGATTTCTCCTCTTTTCCAAACTGCCAATTAAACAAGGACCTGATTCTCATATGCCTCACTAGCCTGTACTGCATGCTTGGTATTCGAGGCTGCTTCCTGTCCCACAGCATTTGCTCTGTAGTTAATGTAGGTGGTCTGTTTATAGTCATTCTAACAAGATGACTAAAAGCCTTTTCATTAGCCTCTGGAACAACATGCCTAGGACTTATGGAATCCAGGATGGAGAGCCGAAAAAGATCTCAGAGGTCATTTAGTCTAGCCCCCTCATTTTACAGATGTGGAAACTGAGACCTGGGGAGGCTAAGGGACTTGCTCTGAGATAGTAGGCATCTGAGGTAGAATTTGAACCCAGATCTCTTGATTCCAGAGACAATGCTCTGGAATGAAACTGGAATTTGAATTCTGGCTAAGATACTGAGATGCTAAGATACTAAGATACATATTTGCTAATATGTAAGCTTGGGTCAGTCATAATCTCTAAGTGCTCCAGTTTCCTCATCTGTAAAATGAGGACTAAAAGTGCATATACTACCCATCTTAGATGGTTACAGTAGAGAAAGTGTGATGTGAGCTCTAAACTGCTCTCTCTCTCTCTCATTCTGGTCTTTCTTGGTATATGTGAACTGCTATTAATAATAGCTAGCATTTATAGATTGTTTAAAGGTTTATAAAGTGTTCTACAAATATTATTTTGTTTTTTTTTTGTCACAACAACCCCGGGAAGCAGAGGCTATTATTTTCCCTGTTTTACAGATAAGGAAACTGAGGCAGACATAGACTTTCCTAGGATCACACAGCTAGTATGTGTCTGAGGTGGGATTTGAACTCCTCTTCCTGACTCTGGGTCTAATGCTCTGTCCTCTCTGCCATCTTGTTGTCTAATTACTGTTATAACCTAAAAACAAGATATAGGGAACTAATAATATTCTAGGTTTCACTTTTCATACCTGTAAAAGGAATGAGGCTGAATTAAATAAGATCTAAAATCCTTTTTTGCTCTGGGTTCTGTGATGCTGTGACAATGCGATTTACTGGAAAGATGAGCCTTGAAGACAGGCGACCTGGGTTTGAATTCTGGCTCTGGTTCTTGGCTTGTTGTGTGGTTATGTTCTTATTATCTTTGAATTTTGGTTCTATAATCTGTAAAACTAAGTTAATAGTATTTTCAGATTAGAAATTAAGTTCACAAATATTAAGTGACCTGAAAAACTATTACAGAAGCCTTGAAAATAAGCACTGGCCTGTCTGTTAGTGACCCAGAGGAAATCTGAGTGGGTTAATCAGAATCATGGAGTTATTTGCATGTGAAACTACAGGCTTTGCTTTTCCTTTCTGTAGCATAACCATTACCATCTTCATTTATTTATTTTTAGTTTTCAATATTCACTTCCATAAGATTTTGAGCTCCAAATTTTCTCCCCCTCCCTCTCTTCCCCCCATCCTAAGTGCAATCTGATATAGGCTCTACATATACATTCATATTAAACATATTTTCACATTAGTCATGTTGTAAAGAAGAATCAGAACCAATGGGAGGAACCACAGGAAAGAAGAAAACAAACAAACAAAAAAAGAGAGCAAATAGTATGCTTCGATCTGCATTCAGACTCCATGGTTCTTTTACTGGATGTGGACAGCATTTTTCATCATGGGCCTTTATTGGATCTCTAGGTCTTCTTGCAGGGGACATTGAAGATGACAGTCCTGTCTGATTTATTCTAAGGTCCTACAGTGTTGACATGTGGGAAGTAAGGCATGACAAATCAAAGATGGAGGGGTGGGGAAGGGGATGAAAGTGGAGAGGAGAGGAAGAAATTTTCCAAGTTTCATACAGCAGATGCTCTCTTATTTCCAGGGATCCTGGGATCTTAGCCTACTGGGGATGGGAGATGCCTGGTATTTAGGCATTGCTGGGGCTTGGCTCCTTAAAAATAACCTTCTTATGTGGGACAGTGCCAGCCCATGGAGCATAGATGGTGATGGGCCTACTCTCTGGCCACTTCAATAAGTTGACCCATGGAAGGATGTGCCAGTGCCCTGGTCACATGTCTGGCAAGACTTGGGTTTGGGCTTCTAGATAATGGGTGGCATGTGTGGCCAGAGGCTTCTGGTTGGTCCCTTTGTGCTACTTCCATTTCTTCCTTCCATTATGGAGGGGAAGGGGGCTACAACAAAGAGGGCTGCCCAGTAAATGGCAACAGCAGCCCACTCAGTAGATTTTAAAGGGAGAGACAACATCTGCTCTTGCTTTCCTCTTCTTCTCTTCTGATCTGGTTTCTTGAACCCCTCCTTTGGGTTTCCTCTGATGGAGGAAGAGGAAGTAGAACCCTCCTTCTCACCCCCCACCCATGGGACTTCTCCCTGACTGCACATGGCAGCCAGCACAGATGCTTGTGGAACTTGGTTCTCAAAGACCTAGAAGCCTCTTTGGCTTTGTGATTCTTTCCCTGAGCATAGGTGATTGAACAGCTATCCTGAGATGGGTGTTTCGATTCCTGGGGCTATCTCAGTAGTTCAGGGATTCCTGAGCTCCTTGATCTGTAGGAGGTGCTTCCTGAAGCTACAGCTTTCTGAGAGAGAAGTGACCACCAATAACAGAATGGCATACATGGCAGGTTGACCAGAAAGAAAAAAAAACACCCAACCTTGAGTGAGTTGCTTGGGTAACAGATCCAAACTTGAAAGTGAAACGCCTATTCATGTTTTAAGTACTTCTATTCATGCTTTAAGTATATGTCAGTGCATGCTTATAAGTCTTCTACATGTCTTTTGTGGTGGAGGAAATAAATAGCTATCCTAAGCAGAGGAAGGAGGAAATAAATAACTGTCCTATATTCACTTTTTACATTTAGTACACTTTTAGAAGGGAACCTATTAATCTTTCTAGACATGAGCCATTCCTAAGATTCAAGAGATTTTTCCTGGAATTCTACTCTGAGGTGGGGTGTAATGAGCTAAAGACAATGGTCCTTTGAATCTAAATTTAGTGTTTTTTTCCACTGCAAGTAGTTTGTGAGCCTTAAAGCACTATAGAAACATGAGCTATGTTTTGGAGAGTGGTTAAATGAAATTCCATCATTCAAATTGACATCTTGGTAGAGTCTGGTGGTTTTACTTCTGCCATGTACATCTGCATGATAAGGTTCTTATTACTGTCCTTTGTTAGATTCTCTAGGTCTTCTGTGCAGGGGATGTTGAGGATGATAGCCCTGAATGCAGAGGGGCCCTTGACTTCTTTTCTAGTGGAATGTTACCCAGCCCCAGCAATGCCTAAATACCAGGCATCTCCCATCCCCAGTAGGCCATGCTCCCAGGATCCCTGGAAATAAGAGAGCATTTGTTGTCTGAAACTTGGAAAATTTCTCCCTCTCCTCTCCACTTTCAACCCCTTCCCCACCCCTCCATCTTTGATTTGTCATGCCTTACTTCCCACATGTCAACACTGTAGGACCTTAGAATAAATCAGACAGGATGGCTTTACTTTTTCAAATGTTTTTTAAATAAGTACTTTCATTGTTGACTTGTTAGTGTATTTTGTACATGTTTTGACTACAAAGAGGAATTCCTTCCTGAGGAAACCTTTAGTGTTCTGTTAATGACCTTTATGGGAGGGAGGCTGTGGTGGTGGTGGTGGGGTGGGGGAAGGAAGAGGGGGAATTAATGTAGAGCCAAGAAAGGTGCAGCTAAGCACAGAGCCTGAAAGTGAACTTGAATGACCAGCTGATCTATTTTCTGCACAAACTTTGCCCTTTCCTTATTCTACACCAACCTTCACTTTTTTCTTTCTTCAAAGTTCTATATGATGCATGTTGTGGAAGCTTGTGATCTGTGTTACTTTCAGTCACGGCCATCCTGGATCATGGGACTCTGACATACTAAATATTTTCACAAATGGAGGGTGGCCATGTTAGGTGGGATGGGTAAATACCAACAGAGTTATGCACTGAATCTGGGGCAGTAGGGGTAGCTGGGGGGAAGGGAGTAGGGCTAAGGATCTCAGAAGCCTCTTCTTCCCTGGTGATTAAAAAATCAGTATGTTATGATGCTGGTATTGCTATGTTGTGATATCCTGGTATCTGTATTTGAAAGATAGCGTTTATTGTTTTAATTGGTTGATAGGGCAGGTGCTGCAGGAACTCTGCCACCATCTTTTCTTCTTAGCATTTCTTAAGATGACTATTCTCTCCTTTCCCTCCCTTCTCCCCTCAAGAATGCATTGGTCTGGTCCTTTGGGAAATTTTGTTCATCAAGGATGACTTTCTCTGTGCTCCAGGTGGGTACATTAGTAAGTAAAATGGAAAAAGGGGATAGAATCATGTTTCACGAGAATTTTTCAATGCCAGTCATGGGAAATATGGTTACCATAGGTTCCAAAAGTAATCTAAACAAAGAAACTTATAGGAAATAGAAGATATTTGGGGGCAAATTTTAGAAAATTTGCCTCCCCCTCTTTTCTCTGCACATCCATTATCATAGATATTCCTCAAGGCCTAGCTCAAGACCCACCTCCTACATGAAGCCTTCCCTGACCACATCAGCCATAAGTACTGCCTCTAATGAACTCTTATATCAGTTACTGTTTGTATTACTCATTTAGCACTTAGTCATCTTCTGCCTTGTGACATCTCTTATATTGCCATCAAGAAGGCATTAAACAGGATTATATAGCTGTTAAGTGTCTGAGGCAGGATGCAAACTCAAGGCTTAGTGACTCCAGGTCCTATATTCTATCCATTGCTCCCTTATAATTAATCAGCAGTCAAAAAAACAAACACATATATTTACATGTATATGCACATATGTATACATGCATGTTCACACACGCATATTTGACAGAGGGTTGATGAACTAGACATGAACTTCACGTGCACATCTGTGCTCACGTATGTGTTTCCTTCTGCATCGCTAGTTCATCACCCCTCTGTCAAGAGGCAGGTCTCATGTTTCATCGTCAGTCCTTTGGAGTTGGGGTTCGTCCTTATGTAGATTAGATTCCTTAAGTCTTTCAAAGTTATTTTTCTTTGTAGTGTTGTAGTCATTTTACCCTGCATCAGTTCATTTAAGTTTTCGCAGGTGCTTTTGGATCTGTCCCTTTAATTTCTTATATTCCAATAGTATTCCATTACATTCATAACCATAATTGGTTCAGCCATTCCACAATGAATGAGCACTTTCTTAGTTTCCATTTTTTCTAACAACAAAAGGTACAGTTATGAATATTTTTTGTATATGTGAGTTTTTTCCCTCTTTCTTTGATGTCTTTGAGCTATATGCCCATTGGTGGTATCGCTGGGTCAAAGGGCATGGGTATAATTCCATTGCTTTGCAGAATGGTGCAACACTTTCAAAGAAAGCTATTATACTGCTGCAAAGCCTAGCTTTTTAAAATCAACATTCTCCAAGTGATGCTATATGACTGTGGAGCATGGATAACCATAGTCTTGGATGAAGCAAAATTACAAGCATCCCAAAGGTCTCTGGAAAGACACATGATGGACAGGTCTAGTCTGCTACATTTTATTAGCTATGACCTATGTTCAAGAAGTATCGTAAAAGATATCAACAGATGGACAATCTTGGTAGCAAATAGGAATCCTCTGGTGATTTGGATAGATCCTCTGTGGAAAACCTTTGGAAATAAGTGGACAAGAATTTCTTAGGATGTGAAAGTGTGAGCAAGTTTTCATATGTACCAAATGATAAAATCATAGACCCACTAACTCATCAAAACAAGTTTCATTATTTAGCTTTCACTGTGTCATGGTCTTTCTTTAGGTCTCTGTAATGATTCTTAGCATCATATAATATACACTCAACTACTTGGTGTCCCAAACACCTTTGCGCTGTTTGGGACACCCTGTATCTATTAAACCACATCTGTGAATGAATCAGAATAATTGGGTGATTATCAACAGAGGAAGAAACAGAAGGTTACATTGTGATGGAGATGCCTACTAGAAAATGATAATGGATGTTGAGGTCTTTAAGCAAAGTCTGGATGATGCCTTGCTGGGTATTGTTCAGGTATGATTTAATCTAGATGGCTTGTGAAGTCTCTTTCAGCCCTAAGATTCTGTTATTCTGATAGGAGGTATGGCCCAAAAGACTGACATCATCAACAACCCCTTCTATTGTGTACTGGCACAAAACTTTGTGAGTATAATTATTATTTGTGGTGCTTATCGTCCATCATGACTCTGCTGATTCCATTGTGTCTCAAGTCTGCTCACAAACAGCCTTATCATTCTTGACCACTGCATGTCAAGGGAAGTCTTCTATGGCAGTTGTTTTTTGTTCTAGTAAGAGATATTAATAGTTATCTTACTAGATAGCCAATAAGAAATGTCATATTGGGGGCAGCTAGGTAGCACAGTAGATAGAGCACTGGCCCTGGAGTCAGGAGGACCCGAGTTCAAATCTGGCCTTAGACACTTGACACTTACTAGCTGTGTGACCCTGGGTAAGTCACTTAACCCCATTGCCTACCCAAAAAAAAAAAAATAAATGTCATATGATGCTGGATTTGGTGACACATATCTGTAATGCCTGCTATTAGGGGAGGCTAAAGTGGGCTGTTTGCTAGCACTTGGGAATTCTGAGTCACATAACCAATATGGTAAATCTTTCAGATGGGTGGGGTGGAGTGGAATGAGGGGAGGCTGCCAAAGAAGGTGTGGACAGACCCGGATCAGAATACAAGTCCAAGTGTCCATGCTGCTCAGCAGTAGTGTGAGGTCCATGATTGACTGCTGCGCTTCCTACCTTGGTGAGATGGGGAGACCCAGGCGCAAACAACACACAAACAAAAAGAGGTAGTATAATGTAATGGCAGGAGTGTTGGATTTGGAATTAAAGTACCTGAATTCAAATGTTGCCTCTATTAATTATTAGCTGTGTGATCTTCATGGAGTCAATTCACATTTCTGGATTTCAGTTTTCTTATTACATAAAATGAAGGGATTAGACCAGTTGATAGCTAAGATTCCATCAAGATATATGTATATGTGTATGTGTGTGCATGTGTGCGCACATATACACATATGCACTTATGTAATACATACATATATACATGTGTGTACATATATACACATACATACTTGTACACACACATATATCTATTATAACAAAGGACCGGCCAAAAGGAAACCAGTCCTTTGAGCATGCCCAGTCTGCTCTGCCTGCTGAGCATGTATAATGGAGCTCGCACATGTGCTCTAAATAGCATGTGATTATTTACTTTGTGGTGAAGAAAAGTTTTTTAAATGGTTGTTTTGGGAACTGAGTAGGCATGCAAAAGATATCAACAGGCTTCTTTATTTTCTGATGGCCATGAGCAAAAAGGACAACTGTGTGTTCTGAGGGACTGACAGAAATGCTTCCCCCATCCCCATATTTGGCTAGTGAAGGCATGGTCCCTAATGTCTGGGATGGTGCCTTTTACTGTTTGTATTGTCTTTCTTTTGGTGCAAGGCCTTGTGAGAGCTTAAGCACCATCAGAGGTCCAGTGGCCTAGCCCAGGAAGAAGCCAGCCCAATGGGTGACCAGCTTGACTCAGCTGAGGAGTCAAGACACCATGTCCTGCAAACATACCCAGAAGTGAATGGTGGTAGGTAGAATGTTTGTAACTACCATCACCATCTGAGTTCACTCTCCCCAGGGACTGAGGTGTAATAGGGAGCATGTGTGCCAGCTCACCAGACATTCTTGTACTTTGATTCTTGCTATGTCATTTTTAGTAAATATCACTTTGTAAAAGCCAATTGGTGTTCATTGATTAATGGGCATTGAGGAGAAATCATTTGGTTAAATTGATACCAGAGATCTAATAAACAGTGTTAAGATATTAAGGAGATATTAATTGGCAATGGGCCAGCTAGGTGGCACAGTGGATAGAGTGCCAGGCCTGGAGTCAGGAAGACTCACCTTCATGAGTTCAAATCTGGCCTCAGACACTTATTAGCTATGTGACCCTGGGCAAGTCACTTAACCCTGTTTGCCTCAGTTTCCTCTTCTCTAAATGAGCTGGAGATGACAAACCACTCCCGTATCTTTGCCAAGAAAACCCCAAATAGGGTCACAAAGAGTTGGACACAACTGAAAAATGACTGAGCAACAATTGATTGATATTGGGGGAATTGCATGCTGGAACTGGGGTTCAAGCCAGTAGCATTGGAGGAAAACCACAGCCTCTTATGGGTATTGGCCACTTCTTCATTACCCTATGAATGAGGAGATCTGGATTCTAATTCTAGCTGGGTCCCCAAATTATTATATAACTAGTTGAGGGAAGAATTACCAGTAGAAGGCATACTGGTTGTAGTCAGTGGATATAGGCATGAAGGCTATTTGTCCTACCTGGTTCTCATTCCCTTTCTAGCAGGCAAACAAAGCAATCTTTTAGGTGGCCATTCATAGAGACTTATCTGAAGGTAGAATCATAGCTGCAGGATCTCATTTCCTATCTTTTTTTTCCTCACACTGAGAAAACAAAATATGCTAATTTCTTATCCCTGCAAGATTTCTGGGATATAGGAATGACATCATCCACCCCTCCTCGTACTATTCCCAACGTTTCTCTTGATCAAAATATGTGGGGCGGTCACTTAAGCTCAAGGACCCTCTCCATGGACGAGGACTTTTTCCATCCCATTCTCCACTAGACATGGGGATTTTCCTCTTCCTCTGGGTCTGACTATTTCAATTTGGCTCAGGTTGTGGAATGCAGGTCTGTCTTATTCCTTAGTGTCAGTGAATACTTTTCCCCCTAGGAATCTGCAGCCTCAGCACTGGCCACCAGCAGTAAAGATGAGGTTACTTGCTGGCAGGTCCCCTGTGACCAAGATGAGGGACAAAGAGGGCAAATTTTATAAAAAGAATCTAATGGTGTCCTCAACAGCCACCCACTTGTGAAGGGGAATTCCTGGACTCTGCTGGCTCTGTCCTTTTTTGGAAGAGAGAAAAATCCTTCCTCATCCTTCCCATTTCCCAAATAACATACCCCGCCCTTCCAATCCCATTTTTGGAGAGTGACCCAGAAAGGTGGAAATACATTGGTAGTAAATTAGCAGCAAGCTAGCAACAGGACTGAGGAGTCCTCCTGAAAGACATGCCTTGGGGGATGGGAAGTGGGGAAGATAGCTGGGAGGGGTCCTGCCTTGAATGATTCCTGGTAATACATTTAGCATCTAGAGAATATAGGAGGAAGGGGGAAGGAGGAAGGAGATCTATCCCTATTTGTAACAGGGAATTCTACCACCTGGTCCATTGTTTAAATGGCAAATTGGTAGGACTGTGTGAGTCAAGGCTGGAACAGGAAAGTCTAGCTTGGGAAGAGCCCAGCACCTGACTTCATTCTTCCATTTCCAGAGATTCTGGGCTCTCTTATTCTTCATTCAGTTCAGTTCAATTCAACAAGTCTTCATTAAGTGGCAGCTATTTATACGAGAGGCATCATGGAATGGTGGGTAAAGTGTTGATTTGAACTAGATCAAATCTTGTCTCTGTAATTTACTACCTGTCTGACCTTGGGAAAAATTACTTAGGCTCTCTGAGCCTCAGTTTCCTCATTCTTAAACTGAGAGGGTTGAACTAACTGATCTCTAGAGTCCCTTTCCACTCTAAATCTGTTAGGCTCTGATCCTAAGTCATAGACTTAGGGTATAATTTCCTCTGGTGGAGGAAGTTCTCACACCTGGAATCCTAAATGAATGAAATCATGGAGTCTTCCTGGCTTCTCATATGTACAGTCCTAAGTGCTAGGGGACATCCTGAGTTTATATGACATATCCCTGTTTTCATGTAGCTTAGAATATTACAGGAAGATAGGACCCATATACTACATACAGGTAGCTAATCATAATACAGAGTAATACATGAAGTACATTAGAGTGGTCCAAAGTACTATGTCAGATCTGATGGCAAAAGGCCATTATTGACTGAGGAAGGGTCATAGAAGATGCGGCATTTAAAAATGTTACCTTTTTACTGATGTCTTTTTCATTTTTACATCATCTTCATTTTTGAGTATATCCTTCCTGCTCCTCTATCTTGCCACCTATACATAATGATAAAGATTAAAGCAGAGAGAAAAAACAAACAGTTCAGCCAAACCCACCAGCAGAGAACCATCTATGATAATGCATATTCACTGTTCCACACCCAAGGTGCCGTTCTCAGATCCTATCTCCCACTCATACTACATGTCCCATCTGTTATCAAGTCTTGTAATTTCTATCTCAACATCATTTCTTACATTTTCTCCTTTCTCCCCTCTAATTCTGTCGCCATCTTTGTACGTACCCTCATCTCTCATATTTAGACTATTTCAGTCAACTTCTAATTGATCTCCCTACCTTTAGTCTCTTCCTTTTCCAGTACATTTTCCAATCAGTTTCCAAAATATTCTTCCTAAAGCATAGGTCTGACCATGCTACTGCCCTTAATCAGGAAACTACAGTGGTTGCCTATTCCCTAGAGTATTAAATATAAAATACCATTTGGCTTTAAAAACCCTCTACAACCTGGTCCCTTCCTGCCTTTCCAATCTTCTTACATTTCACTTCCCTCCACGAACTCTTCTGTTGAACTTCACTGGCCTTTTTGCTGTTGCTTGCCCAAGATTCTCCATCTTCCCACTGCTTGCCTTTTTGCTGGCTGTCCCCAATGACTGGAATGTTCTCCCTCCTCATCTCCACCTCCTGGGCTCACTCCCTAGCTTCCTTCAGGACTCAGCTTAAATCCCACTTTCTACAAGAGGCTTTTCCAGGTGCACTCACTAGTGCTCTTCCCAATGAGATCGCCTCTCATTTACACTGTATGCGGCCTGTATGTACTTTTTTTGTCGTTTAGTAGTTTTTCAGTCATGTCAGATTACTTATGACCCTTTTTAGGGTTTTCTTGGCAAAGATACTGGAGTGGTTTGCCACTTCTTCTCCAGTTGATTTTACTGGAGGAAAGGAACTGAGACAAACAAGGTTAAGTGACTTGCCTAAAGTCACACAGCTGATAAGTGTCTAAGGCTGAATTTGATCTCACGAAGATGAGTCTTCCTGACTCCAGGTCTGACACTCTAACCACTGAACCACCTAGCTGCCCCTGTTTGTACGTAGTTGTTCGTATATTACCTCCTCCATTATAATGTGATTTCTTTGAGGGAAGATGAAATATTTTTGACCAGTGCTTAACACAGTTCCTAATACATCGCTTATTGATTGATTATCTAAATAGAGAAGCTGATAAATGGAGTCAAATACTGCTGAGAGCTCAGGGAAAAGATTTTTTTGAAGGACAATAGTTAGTACTTGTAATTTCATTGGCTTGGGAAACTCCTACTGTGGAAAATTGTTTCCCTTTGGGTCATAATCACCTTTTGCACAACCAGTTCATAAGGTATAAAAATAGAAGGAATCTTACATTAGAGAGCATTTAATTGAACCTCCTAATTTTTCGGATGAAGAAACTACAGCTCAAGGAGACTAAATTACTTGCCTAATAACACATAGGTAGTACCATAGAACCAAGATTTACCCAGTATCTTATAGGAGGTAAATGGCAGAGCTGGGTCTTCTGACCTCCAAGTCCAATAGTGTTTCCACAGGGGTGGGGAACCTGCCTCGAGGCCATAGGTTCCCCACTCTTGAGCTACACATGAAATGGGAAGGGGATGAACATTTAATGGTAACTAGTATATTCCAGGCATGGTACTAAGTGCTTCACAAATGTAATCTCTTTTGATCCTCATAACAACCTGGAGAAGTAAGTGCTATTATCCCCATTTTATGGTTGGGGAAACTAAGACAACCGAAATTAAGTGACTTGCCCAGTGTCACACATGCAGCTAGTAAGTGTCATGAGTGCCTTCTCAATGTTCCCTTTGGGAACAGTGGAGGGGAGAGAGAGAGAGAGAGAGAGAGAGAGAGAGAGAGAGAGAGAGAGAGAGAGAGAGAGAGAGAGAGAGAGAAAGGAGAGAGACAGAGAAAGATGAAGACAGAGAGAGTTGGAGAGACACAGACAGAGACAGAGAGACAGAGAGAGGAAAGAGACAGAGAGAGATGAAGACAGAGAGAGACGGAGAGAAGAGAGAGAGAAGAAAGAGAGAGAGAGAGACAGAGAGAGAGAGAGGAGAGAGACAGAGAGAGCCAGAGAGAGGAAAGAGAGACAGAGAAAGACAGAGAGTGGAGAGAGACAGAGACAGAGACACAGAGAGAGAGAGGAGAGAGAGAGAGATGAAGACAGAGAGAGACAGAGAGAGGAGAGAGAGAGGAGAGAGACAGAGAGAAAGAGAGAGCCAGAGAGAGATAGAGAGAGAGATGGAGACAAAGAGAGACAGAGACAGAGAGAAGAGAGAGAGAGAGGGAATCTTGAAATATTAGATTTGGAATCATCCACTTCCATCTCTTCCTCCAGGAAAGTTGACATGTAATAGGAATAAAACGGGTATAAGAAGTGAGGGGAAGGTAGCTTCTCTACCTAACTCACAAATTTGATGTAAGGATCAAATGAGATAATGGATATAAAGCAGTTTTTAAACTTTAAAGTACTCTACCAATGTCTGCTGTTATGCTAAGTTATTATTACACTGTTGATGTCTTTAGGGTAACATTATTAGGGGAAAATAAAGAACATTTCAAGTCAATGAGCATTTTAGTAAGCAGCAATTTGTACTGAAGATATAATTTGGAAGGGGTGGGAAGTATGATAATTTTAACTTTCAAGATCAAGGAGAAGTAATAGCAAAGCTTAGACATTGGGAGTAGGGAGGGAAATCATTGCAGGATAAGACCTGGGCTTGTGATTTCATTGGTATAGGGAGCTCCCAGGTAAGAAAACCACTCCTGCTACTTACTATAGGCCAGCAACTTTTAGTCTTAAGAGAATTGGTTGAGGGGCCAGCGAGATGGCACAGTGAATAGAGCTCTGGCCTTGGAGTCAGGAGGACTTGAGTTCAAATCCAGTCTCAGACACTTACTAGCTGTGTGACCCTGGGCAAATCATTTAACCCCAACTGAAGGGGAAAAAAAAGAGAGACAGAGAGAGTTGGTTGGGGGCAATGAGAAGTTAAGTGACTTACTCTTGGTCATATAACCAGTATGAGTCAGAAGCAGGACTTGTATCTTAATATCTTAGCTTCAGGCTTGACCCTTTATCTACCAGAAGCTCTCAGACTTTTTGGTTTCAAGATCTCTTTATACCCTTAGAAATTTTGAGGACCACCCTGCCTCCCAAAAGAGCTTTTGTTTATATTGGTTTTATCTATTGATATTTATCCTATTAGAAATTTAAACCAATACATTATAAAAAGTTTATTAATTCATTTGAAATAATGATAATAAGCCTATTATATGTTAACATAACATTTTTTGTGAAAAATAACTATGTTTTACAAAAAAGAAATTATCAACAAGAAGAGTGTCATTGTTTTACATATTTTTGCAAATCTCTTTAATGTCTGGCTTAATAGAAAACAGTTGGCTATACTGTCTGCTTCTACATTCAGTTGTGATATATGGTTTTGGTTGAAGTATATGAAGAAAATTCAGCCTCACATAGATATGTAGTTGGAAAAGGGAGGAACAGTTTTGTAGGCCAATAATGTTTTAGTATTATTATGAAATAAGTTTTGACTTTGAGGATTCCCCATAAGAGTCTGGGGAGCTCCCCAGAGGTCCTTGGAAGGGATCCAAGAATCAGGATTCCTGGTTCTAAATCAAGGGATATCTTGGGGATTTTAGAAAGATGATTTCTTCAGCTAAACTGTTAGCTAAATGGCAAAGGGGATAGAGTGCTGGGCCTGGAGTCAGGAAGACTCATCTTCCTGAGTTCGAATATGGCCTCAGACACGTACTAGTTGTGTGACCTTAGGCTAGTCACTTAACCCTGTTTGCCTCAGTTTCGTCATCTGTAAAATGAGCTGAAGAAGGAAATGGCAAACAACTGCAGTATCTTTGCCAAGAGAACCCCAAATGGGGTCACAGAGAGTCAAATATGACTAAAAAATGACTGTACAGCAGCAGTAACAAAAACAATAACAATAAAACTTACAGGAATTGATCACTTTATAAAAATCACTTATTGAGGGAAAGGTGGGTAGTGCAGTGGCTAGAGCATTGGCCCTGGAGTCAGGAGGACCTGAGTTCAAATCCGGCCTCAGACATATAACACTCACTAGCTGTGTGACCCTGGACAAGTCACTTAGCCCCAGTTGCCTTCCCCCTCCCCCCCAAAAAATCACTTATTGGACATATTGAGAAATAACTACTGTCTTGGCTCTGGCCTCTGCCAAGAGAAGACAGGCTAGAGCTAATTCAGGGCAGACAACCTTGGTTTACCCCCTCCTGCCTCTACCTCCCCATTTCTCTATCAACATAAATAGCTTTCCAAGCATCTCCTCTATATCAGGGTGTTTCAGGGAGGGAGAAGTTTGGAGATCAGGTTTTGCACTTAGCAAAAGAGATCTACCCTTTGGGGAACTTTTAATTGAGAGCCTAAACCTTCTGGGTAGGGCTCATTGAGTGTAATGTTATCAAGATGTCGGGCTCCACTGGCCTGGCTCTAATGCTGGAGGATCAGGGGAAGACTTTATCTTTCTCTCTGGGTGCTTCTCTAAGGCCATATTTCTCTACTTGTGTAAGACAAGCACAGGAGAAGTAGCAGCCGGGTGCTCATCTATTTATAGGCACAGAGGCAATGAAGCATCCGTGATGTTCTAGGTGAGGAGACAGGAGGTCCATCAATGGTATATCATACTCCATTTCTCCAAAGAGGTAGAAGAGCAATTCATTTTCTTTTTAAAGACAGAAAAAATATAAAGTTAACACAGTTTCCCATGCTGTGACTATTAATAATAATAAAACCAACAAAGCCCAGGAATCGCAGTTATGTTACATCTGAAAAATTTGCAGCTTAGCTTCCTTTTAAGCACCGTCATGTTGAATGCAGGAATCATTTAGAGGAATAGCGTGGGGAGAAAGAAGACATTAGACAGCTACCATTGGTAAGCCATCTAGGAAGCTATTTCTGTAGAGGTGTCATTCAAGGGGCAAAGCACTACCTGCCTAAGCAAGTCACCTTGATGTTGCCTGTTGTCATCTTCATCATCATCATCATCATCATAGCTAGCATTTATATAATGCTTTAAATTTTGCAGATTTTTTTTTACCTCATTGGCAATGAGATGAACACATATGATTTCATTTTATCCTCACAAAATCCCTGAGAGGTAGGTGTTATTTTTATTCCCATTTTACAGATGTTATAACTCTCAATCTTCACTTCCACATTTCTAATTAACCATTATGTCCCAGGGGGGAAGGACTCTTGCACATTCTGGGTAGTGAACTTTGTCAAGAAATGAAATGAAAAGAAATGGCCCATGAACTATATGAATAGAGTCTGGCTACTGAGCTGACCTGTCCCTCACATTCAGACTAGTACAGTACTACTACCCTAGTGTTTCTCAAACACTTGGGAGCTAGGGTTCCCAAGAGAGCCATGGAATAGTTATGAGAGATTATGGAGACAAGAACTTCCTTGTTTTTGTAAACCCTAGCCCAGAAGTACTCCTTTGGGCTTAAACAGATTGACTGCAATCTTGGAGACTTCTTAGTAAGAACTCTCTTTTTGACTCATGTCTTGACCTAAGGTTCCTGCAAAGAAAGTCACAAAAAGGGAAAAAAAGACTCTCTGCTCCCATTCAAGGCTAACCTTACATTAAGTATAATCCGGAGCACAGGTGTCAAATGCACTTCAAGCATTTAATTGAGAAATATTTAACAAAATGAATAAAAATACAATAGTACATGGAGAATGTTAATATATGGTTTTCTAAATCAGTGTGGCAGCAGGGTCCCTTATGTAGGGTTTAGTGGCTCAGTTTCTATTTGAATTGGACACCATGGATCTGGGTTTCATTTCACTCAACAGAAAAAAGACTGAGACTTGCAATAATCCAAAATAACTCTCCTCTCCCTCAGAGTCTCCCTCAGAGTCCTACACAACCCTCCAGATTTAGAATGCTACCCTAAGGTTGGATATTCTTTGCAAGGGGAAAGCATTCAGGGTTGCTAGAGAATTGACCTCTTCTGCCCTGGACATGCACAGCCCACCCAACTCACAGTATCAGTGAAGGATTATGTCTGTGTTTGCTCTTCCATATTGCGGCTCTTACCTCCATTGCTTACTGGCTGCAGTTGCTCTTTGGTTCAGATAATCAGCATGGTGGAGGAACTCCTTAATTTGCTCCAGGAATTTTATGTGGTTCAGAAACTCTTTCCCAGTTCTGCAACGGCCAATTGTCAGGAAGTTCCCTGAGGGAGGATGGAAGGAAGAGATGTGCAGGCTTTTCCTTTCTTTTCCCCCATTCTTCTATCTGGAAGAGGAGGGCACATATTTGCTTTTATTTTCTCCCCCTTCTTCTAGTCCACTCTCCAAGTAAAGATCCCTTCTCTTTAACTTTTCTCTACAGTTGTTCTCCTTTCTCTGTGTCTTCTAGCTTTACTTTCCAGGGCCAAGACCAAGGGCTTAGCTCACAGTTATAACTTCATTAGCAGTCAATTGGTTAAGTGCCAATGGGACTTCATAAAGTTAACGGATTTCACTGGGGACGGGAAAGTTCATAATTTAGAGGCAGCTGATGGTGTAGTGGATACAGTTCCAGGCCTAGAGTTAGGAAGACCTTAGTTCAAATCCAGCCTCAGGAGCTTAGTGACCTTGAGCAAATCACTTAAACCTCTTTTTGCTTAAATTTCCTCAACTGTAAAATGGAGATAACAATAGGGATTGTTGTGAGGATCAAATGAGATAATATTAGTTAAAAAGCCCAGCACATAGTAGGTGCTTAATAGATGCTTGTTCTCTCCCTCCCTTCCCAATTTGTTAAAGAATTAAACTTGTCAAGGGAATTTGTACATGCATAATGACACGACATTAGTGCCTGGACAAAGTTCTCATTTGAGGGGAAACAAAGACTTTCCCACCTTTGTATAGAGAATTTCACACCTGGAGCCAGGATAATGCTTGGGAACAGATGCTGTATTTTGAATAGCTCATTGGTAGAAGTGCCTTCTTCTGCTTTTGGCTTGCTGGGACCATTCTGCCATGAGAGCTCTCAGAAAATTGTGTGTTAATTATAATAATTCATATTTTGGACATCTTAAGGTTTGCAAAGCTCTGTCCTTACCACATATCCATGAAGTAGTCACTATAATCATTGGTATTACCATTTAATAGCTCAAGAAACTAAGGAAACTCAATTAGCATTTACTCATCTATACTCATTGACTTAGAAGTGGGCTTGTCCAACATGACGTCATGCTCTAAATGTTGGAACTGGGGTTTCAGTCCAAATCTCCTCCTGAATCTAGGTCTATTCTTTCCTTTACACCACACTGCTTCCTTCAAAGACTTCTGTACTGTCTCAGTATATTCAGCATGTTTCAGACTAGAGACTTTTTTGAAAGGGTTTAAAAAAAACAACCACCATCTGCTTCATCCATGCAGAATTTGACAATGGGAAAAAGAAATCCTTGCCAGAATGAACGATGCTGTTTTTAGGTCATTCAAATATTTATTATGTCTATGATATGTAAGCAGTGCCTTGCAAAGAGACTTACTCATCGTAGTCATTTGTTAACCATTTGTTTTTGGAGTGAATACAAGGGATTACAAGGCATAGTCTTTACCCTCAAGAAGCTTACAATTCAGAGGAGGAGACTAGAAGGACTTTTTCCTGGGTCCTTGCTATCCTGATTAGTAAATGCTTCTCTCTGACAACTATTCCAGCAAAGTCCTAGTCCCCATGCTTCCCCTTCATTCTCCATTCCCTGGATTTTTCTTTCACAGACTAAAGCCTTGCTGCCCTGATTTATCTCCCCCTACACCATGGAACTAAGTTCAATTTAACTTTGCTGTTGTATCTAGAGAGAGAGTGCCAATTTATACTCCTATGGCCTCACTTACCATCACTGTAATTTTCCTTGGGAAGATGCCTCATCCTGGATGCTACTCTTCCATATGTGTTGTTTCTCTTCTTGGAATATAAACTCCTTGAGGGTGGGTAATGACTTTGCTTTTGTATTTGTATTCCTAGTGCTTAGTAAGCATTTAAATATGCTTTTTTCATTCATTCATTCATTCTTGTATTTATTCTAGGACTCAGTTGACCTATGTTTTAGTCTCAGTTCTGCTGTTAGCTGTCTGCTGCATGAAGTGTTTTCTGGTCCCTCCATCTTTTAGTACCTCGCCATCAAAGGTTATCTTATTTCTGCTTTGTATCTGTCTTATAAATACTTATATATGTATATAATATTTCCTCTGGTGGAATGTAAACTCATTGAGGAAAAGGACTGTTTTTCTTTTTCTTTTTTTTATCTTTGTATCAGCAGCACCTAGTACAATGTCTGGCCCATAGTAGGTGCTTAATAAATACTTATTTATTGATAATTTAATTAATTTATCTGCGCTTTAATTTTGGTGGTAGTGACCTAAAGTCCCTCCTAGCTCTAAAATTCTTTTACTCTACTGCATAATTAGTAGATGATAAATGATGAATACTATATAACTATTTCTATGTGATGCCACTTTTATTTAATCTGTCAACACTCTCCCATCAGAACTACCTACACGCAGCCCCTTTTACCCTAAGCTCTGAAAGGGGAGCTTTTGTCTTATCTTATTGGGAATCTGCCCTCCACATTACTTCTCAACCATGTTGAAACCACACCACCAAACATGAACCCCATCCACTGCTTTCTACTTCCCCTTAATGCAATGTCTCCCCCATTAGAATGTAAGGCCCTTGAGGGCAGGGACTCTTTTCTTTACTCATATGTATATTCTCAATGCTTGGCATAGTGTCTATCCTATATTAAGCACTTAAGTGATTTTTCATTCATTCGTTCAGTCACAGGAATGGGACAAAATTCTATTATTGAGCATAGAAGAGAGAAAGATCACTTCAGTTTAGATTGGTTGGGAAGGTCTCATAGAGAATGTGGCATTTGAACTAGACCTTGAAGAAAAGATAAGCTTTCAATATGTGATGATATGAGGGAAGAAGCATTCAAGGCCTTTGTATATGGTATGGTGAAGCACAGAGCTTTGAAGTACAAACCATATTGGGGAAATGGAAAATGGTCCAGTTTGGCTGAAACATAGATAGGATATATGAAGGGAGGAGTAGGAGAGGAGATTTAAAAGTAGTTTGAGGCCAGATTATGAATGCCTTTGAATGCCAAGCTAAAAATTTGTAGTTTATCCTGTAGGCAGTTGGGAATCCCCCAAAGTTGTTGAGTTGGGGAATGTTCTGATCATGGAAGTTCTTTAGGGAAATGAATTGGGTCACAGTGCCCAAGACAGACTGGAGAGAGGAGAAATTAGAGGCAAGGAGATCAGATTAAAAGCCTGTGAATAGTTCAACTGTAGGGTTATAAGGGCCTGAAGTTGACTAATAGTTATAGAAATGGAAAAGAGGAGAGATGTAAAGACATTGGGAAGACAAAATTGAAAGGATTTGGCAACTGAGGCAGCAGGACATAATGGAAAGAGCAATGTTTGAATCTGAGCTCCAGCTCTTTTTACCTGTGTGATCTTGGGCAAGTCCACTTGGAGAACCTCTGGCTTTTCATTGATGTTAACTAGACAGGTGCAACCAGAGCAATTATACTGGGGTACAAACAAACTTAGGGGTTCAGGGTTCAGGATTCAATATGTTTTAATTTAACAATCATTTATTAAACATCAAATATGCACCAGCATCTGTACTAGGTGATGAGTACAAAGTCAAAAATGAAATCAATACTCGGTATACAATTGTTCATCTATATCATTGCCTACATCCATAATAAACAAACTTAGTACATTTGGGTTATGTTGATGCTGCTGCTGCGATCAGAACGGCATAACTGGAGCCTTCTCTGAAGACTCCCAGAGGTTTAGAAGGGGATCTCTGGTCTAGGGCCAAACCAGGAAGACCAGGTTAAATCCTTTGGTCCGTTCACTTTAGTGTTGCCTGAGAGATTGTCTCTTGTCAATCCTCTTCAGTCTGGATTGTCTTCTCCCTAGGTATACCAATGATTTCTTAACTGCTATAATAACTAAATTTTCTCAGTTTTCATCCTTCTTCTGTCTCTGTAGCATTCAATGCTATTGATCACCTCCTCCTACATGTTTTTTCCTCTCTGGGTTTTTGGCACTTTGCTCACTCTTAGTTTTCCTCCTACCTGACAGACTGCTCCTTCATAGTCTGCTTTGAAAGATCATCATTCATATCATGTTCCCTATCTGTGGGTATACACCCTAAGTCTCTGTACTGAACTCACTTCCCTTCTCTCTCTCTAATCTCTCACTTTGGTAACTACATTAATTCCAGTGGGTTTAATTATCATCTCCATAAAGATGATTCTTAGATTTGTAGATCCTGCCCTAGTCTCTCTTCTAACCTCCAGTCCCTGCATCATGAATTGCCTATTGGACATTTTGAATTGGAGATCTATAAGCTTTTTAAACTCAACATGTCCGAATTGGAATTTGTTCTCTTTCCCCCAAACCTCACCCCTTTTCTGAACTTTCCTATTTTTACCAAGGGCACCACCACCCAGCTTTACATCTTCATTGTCATCCTCAACTCCTTACTCTCATTTATTCCATATATTTAATCAGTTGCCAAACCTCCACAACATCTCTTGAATCCATTCCTTTATCTCCACTCACATAGCCACCACCCTTGTTAAGGCCCTCATCATCTCTGCTAGGGCTATTGCAATAACCTGCTAATTAGTATTTCTGTCTCCAATCTCTCTGTATTCCAATCTACCTTTCCTTGACACAAATGCCAAAATGATTTTCCTAAAGTTCAGGTCTGACTATGTCATCCTCCCTACTCAATAAACTCCAATGACTCCCTATTACCTCTAAGACAAAAAAAAACCAACCAACTTCTGCATTTACTTTTTAGGCCCTTCCCGACCAGGCCCGAACCAATCTTTCCAGCCTGGTTATCCATTAATCCTCATATAGCCAAACTGGCTTTTTTGCTGTTCTTTACATGTAACCTTCCACCTCTCATCCTCATTCCTTTGCACGAGATTGCTGTCACGCTTGGGATGGTCTCTATCCTCACCTTCACCTTTTGGTATCTCTGATTCCCTTCAAGACCCAGCTGTTAGCTTCAGTTCTGCCTTCTGCACAAGGCCTTTCCTGGTTCCCTATCCCCAACAACTTCCCCCAAGGTTGACTTGTATCTCTTGAGTAGGTGTGCATTGTCTACTAGGTTAAAATATCAGTTCCTTCAATTTAAGGACTGATGCAATTCTGTACCAGGGCCTGGCACATAGAATGGGCCTGAAATGGAAAGGATACGCCTCCTTACTCTCAACACTCAGCTACAAGAATAGCACACCTTTCAAAAACTGAGAGCTGAGGATTAGATCTGAATTACAATTTCTTGAGTGTATATGTTTATGTAAATGACACATTAAGGCCAACACAGTCGTCTCTGATTTGAAGGTTACCTAAGCGTTCTAAGGATTCTGCCTGGGAGAAAGTAATAGCACCTCCAGTTTGAAGGTGGGGCAAGACCTTAGGGAAAGACTTTATGTCGATGGTGGATACCAGGCTAAATCTCCTTTTGTGTGAAGCACTTCCTTAGGTCCTTTCAGGTTCAATGTATTGCTTTTGCTTCTTTTTGGACCAAATCTCCAGACTGTTCAGAAGACTATTTTTTTTTTAATAAAGATTGAGTAGAAAGGAAATGGGAAAGGGAGATCTGTCTGTCACCTGGTTTTCTTTTTCAGAAGTCAAAACCTCCCTGCAGGATTCTGGTTGGGTCTCAGCCTGAATCCTCTGGATAGGTACATCTATTTGTGTGCATTCTGGCTCTCCAAGGGTTAATGCAAATCATCCTTTTTCACTGTGTTGTCCTTTGTTTTCTTCTCCTGGGACAGTGAGTCTGGGAGAGAAGTCTGGTTTCTGAATTAACTACCTAATGGCGCCCCTTGAAGTCTCATAACCTTTTGGGTAAAAACAGGAACTACTCTTTGTTCCGGGTCCAGGATTTTTCTGGCAAGGCTCCCTCCTTCTTAGTCTTCCTTTCATTTTAACCCTTTCCCAGCCATGATGTCCTGAAGTAACTTGTCATCCTTCCCTGGAGAGCCCATGAGAGATCCTTCCCTTTCCCTGTCTCCTAAGGGGGAGAGCAAAAACATGGTTGAGGGAGAGGGGGCCCTTCTGCTTGTTTTTTGTATTAACAGATAAATCACCCTGATTAAGAGGGAGCTTCTGGTTCCTTGGCTGATACCTAGCTCATAAATAACACCTGAAGGGAATGATCTGACCTGAAAGTCTAGAGAAGTAAGTCTGAAGGTCAAGGTCGTCTCCTTTGTTTCTGGTGTGTGTCTTAGTCTTATAACCGTCCCATCCTCACTCCTGAGGATGTTTTGATTTTGGTAGCTGAGAGAAGTACCTCCAAAGGATTAAACATGGACCAGAAAGGAAAAAAAATTTACTGGCTATCTTCATCATAGCTGCTAACTGTCCCTTTCCCCTAAAAATAATTGTGTCCCTGGCCAATTGATGATCTCAGCAGCCATGGTATGCGAGGTCTGGCTCTAAGCGTGCTCTTTCAGAATTTGTTCTACATGGCAGTGTTTAGAGCTAGTAGGGGCTTTAAAGCCCTGTTTTACAGAAGAGGGAACTGAGATCCAGAGACTCTCAGCTCAACTTCCACCTTCTGCAGGAAGCCTTTTCCATGCCACCACCCTCCCCAAGGCCTTCCCTCTGAGGTTACTTTGCAGATACTCTATATAACTTGCATGTACATAGCTGTTTGCACGGTGTCTTCCCCAAATGAATGTGGGCTCCTTGAGTCTAGGGATCATGTTTTTCTTTCTTTCCCTCTTTCTTTCCCTTCCTTCCTTCTTTCTTTCTTTCTTTCTTTCTTTCTTTCTTTCTTTCTTTCTTTC
>NW_020954567.1:13981529-14048907 GCF_900497805.2 Vombatus ursinus
CTTTCTTTCTTTCTTTCTTTCTTTCTTTCTTTCTTTCTTTCTTTCTCCTTCCTTCCTATCTATATCTATCTATCTGTCTGTCTGTCTATCTATCTAGTCTCCCTAACAAATTATAAATTCCTGGAGGGCAGAGACCCTACAATATACTTTTCATATCCCTCCAATGTAAACATTGTGTCTTGTACATAGTAGGCCTTCTCTGTGTGTGTGTATATATATATATATACACACATAGCCATATATATACATATATATAGAGAGAGAGAGAGAGAGAGAGAGAGAGAGAGAGAGAAAATTAAGAAAATTTTATTGAATGAATTTATATGTATGATACTATTAGGGACGCCAAAGAAAAATGTAAGGTACTTTACTTACCTTTTTGGAATTTATAACCTCTATTTGGAAAAAACAGATATATGCACACAAAATTGTTAAGTAACTATGACTTTGTTTCCCAAATCAGCAGCAAGACCCCAAAGTGAATGGTTGGCATTTCATGTGATAAATTCCCAAAGAAATGATTAAAAAATCCATTAGGAAGTAGAGGGAGAAAACATTTAATCAACAAGAAATCAATCAATAAACAACTATTAAGCACCTATTATGGGCCAAGCACTGGTCTAAGCACTGAGATATCTTTGTGGACTGGAATGAGGCATTGTAAAGTAGCAGAAAAAATTTGGGATTAGAAGTCAAGAGATTTGAGTTCTCAACATTGATCTACCACTATCTTCTGGTGTGACTAGGTAAATCACTTTACTTTTCTGGCCCTGTTTTTTCCCCCGTGCAAAGATGGAGTTTGGCTAGTTGATCTCTGAGGTGTCCTTTAGCATCAACATTCTATGACTAAGTCTTTTTAGTCTGGGAAGACTTTGCTAAGTAGGTAAGACTTGACCTGTGCTCTGAAGGATGGTTGGGGCTTGACTAACTAGAGATGAGGAAGGCCACACCATGGTCTGAGAAGAGCCTGAGTAACAGCTCTGAGGAGGGAGCATGTTTGTTTAGATAACAATTTGGAGACTAGTCTGGCTGAAGCCGAGCTCATGAGAGGAAAAGCTTGACCTGCTCTAAGGTAGCATGGGGACTTTTGAGAGATAAAGTTATGGAGACTTTGCAAGGCAGGTTAAGATTTTGGTTAAAAGCAATGGGTAGCCATTGGAGCTTTGTGAGTGAGGGAGAGACAAGACGACATTGACATTTTAGGAAGAATAATTGAAATGACATATAGATGGATGGGAGAAGAGAGAAACTGAAGTCAAAGGAACCAATCATATCATATCTATTTACTGGAGGTGGGTTGAAGTGTTGCTCATTCAATTAGAACATATTGAGTGCAAAGTTATAGGTCTGATTCCCATTTAACTTTCATAGATTCATAGGCCTAAGCTGTATAGGAATATTATAGATAGCCTTGTTCTACACTTCTCACCATTCAGTTTTATAGGTACAGAAACTGAGACCCAAGGACACAAAGTCTTCTGAGTTACAATCCAGTGTTTTTTTTCTCTATATCATATATTCTTTCCTCCAGTCTGTAGCTATAGATTTCATTCACTAATCCTGACTAGTCAGTTCACAAATCCATACTGGTGAAAAAAGGCTAAGACTGTAAAAATATTAATAAAAATTTACTTCCAGTATTATGGAGAGAAAATCTCAAGACAACATGAGTGCTCTTATTGATGGTGGTGGGGGGGGGGGGGGTCTTTGCATAGGAAAGATAATCTCTGGGAAAATCTCCTGTGCATAGATGAAATGTAGAAAAACAAGATATGGCAACTTTACTTCCTAAATAGCTAGCTGACCCTAAAGTATATGGCCTGCATTTCAACTATATTGATTATTTCTCTACTTTTCCACTTCAACAGCTCTAACTGTATAAAATAATTTTTCTACAGTATAACCCTATTCATGTGCCTTATCAACCCTGTTTCTTGAAGGTTGTGTTAATGGAATGCAAGGTCCGACATACACAGAATTGAGAATCCTTTGGATACAGATCTACAAAAGACTCCATGTAGCTGTTAATGTAAGGTTAGCCACCAGGGAGTGCTGCTGGTCACTAGCCTGATCCTGCTTGCAATAATGCCCAGGCACTGGGAAGTCCCAAACTCAGTCTGGTGGTTGTGCATTCCACTCAATGCCAGAGGAAAATCAGGAAGGCTGCTGAGCATTTTGTGGTTCTCAGAGAACCACTTCTCTACGTGATATTCCTACCTCTTTGTAGGTGAGGAAAAACTTATTCAAAATTAGGCAGTGGAAAGAGCACTGAATTTGGAATGTTAAATTTGGAATTAGGAGACCTGACTTCAAATCCCAGTTCTTCTGCTTATTACCTATATAACTTAGAGCAACTTACTTCATCTCTATGGGTATTAGTTTTCTCCTATGTCAAATAAGAGGGTTGGACCAGATGACCCAAGATCCATTCCAGCTCTGTATCTACTAACCTGTGAGAGACTCTGAGATTTGTATGGGTAAGGGAGTTCTCCCCCCTCCCACTTCAGTGAAAAAGTCATTGAAAGCCCAGAATTTAATCACAGAGTGTTAATGAGGTGTTAAACTAACTGTAAAAGATGTATCTCTACCCTGATCTCTTTATGAGGTGCAGATTCCTCTTTGATTGAGTCAGGAAGGGGGCTACTACAATTGGCTGAGAAAAGCAATTAGCCATGCCTCTAGGGGCTTTCAATAGCTACTCTCCCAGGAGCTGCCTGTGGAGAAGACTTTTGGAGGAAGGGTAGGGGGAATTTTTTTGTCCTTAACCAACATCAGCTGCATAGCATTGAAAAGGAAGCTATTAGACTAGTAGAAGATACTGAATCCACTGAGGAGCAGAGACACACACTCCAGAAAGAAACTGATTTAAAAAGATAGTCACACAAAGGGTAAAGCAGCTTTAAGGAACACAACCCCTGAATATTGAAAGTTGGGCTATGGAGAGATACAAATTTAGGGAACCCAGCATAAGTACTCAATGAAGAAAGTACTTCCAGTCCCTGAATTATCAGGAGTTGTAAGTTGCCTTTGCTACATGTATATATTATATGTATAATTCAGTGCCATTGTACTGTAAGTCTGGTTCCATTCTTCCCAAATGTGATATGTGTGTTTGTTGGAGAGTGAGCCCTAGATTTATGGTGGAAATGTTTTATAACCACTGCTTTTACTGTCCATCTAAGTAATAACCTTTGGTAAAGGCTATTTGTATCTACTGGATGATTGTTAATAGGAAACATTGGTGGGGGCTCATGGATTATAGTGTTAGTAATACAGAACCATAGAATTGTTGTTAGGACCTAAATTAGCAATTGCCCTCTAGGAACCCAAAAAAAAATATGAGCTCAAGTTGGAAGAACAGCCCAGAGGGTATGTTACATATGTGTTTATATTTACTTACACATATACATTTTGTCTCTCTTATTAGATTGTAAGTTCCTTGAGGGCAGAGACTATTTTTACTTTTGTCATTCTTAGCACAGTACCTGGTACATAGTAGGAGCTTAATAAATTCTTGTTGATTGCTTGCTTGCTTGATAAGTCCCCCTCACAAGTAAAACCCTGCCCTCTTCCCAGTTTTGATGTTTGTCTTAGTGAACCTTGATAATGTCAATATAGTCAAATGGGGTCAACCACATAATTGTCAATAGCCAATCTATAGGCATGCCTCTAATTCATAAATTAAGATCCACACATTTCGGGCATCAAGGCAGGCTCCCACCACCCTATCCCACTGGGAACAAGTAAATATTCCTAAGAAATGTTCTACTTATGGTCGCCAGGAGGGACAACATCCAATCCATTGAATAAGCTTGTGGGGACAGCTTGCCAATCTTAGGGTGCTCCTCATAGACAGTCGTTGGCAATCTGGATTCAAATGCTGATTCTTTTTATTTTTTTGCTTTTTTTGGTGAGGCAGTTGGGGTTAAGTGACTTGCCCAAGGTCACACAGCTAGTAAGTGTCAAGTGTCTGAGCCAGATTTGAACTCAGGACCTCCTGATTCTAAGGCTAGAGCTCTATCCACTGTGCCACCTAGCTGCCCTAGATGCTGATTCTTTAGCTCCTTTTCTTCACTATCCATTGCTCTGGATGCATCTTAAGCATCTCTTGCTGTTCAACACAGCCTCACAAACCTATTCTTGTCTTGAGTCACATCTACTCTCTACAGTCTTGCCTTGGGCTGTGGGATCAGAGCAAGCTCTCTATTATCATATCCATCTTCCCTACTCTGCCTCTCTCTGTGTTTATCCTTGAAAAACCAATGGAGTCTGTGTTTTCTCTGTCACATATCCATCAAAGAATCATGGAATAATTGATTAGAGTTAAAAGGGATGTTGGAAGCCATCTAGTCCAACCTCTTCATTTTGTAGATGAGGAAACTGAGGTTCAGAGAGGTAAGCATCAAAGGCAGGATATGAACCCAGGCCTTCCTGACTCCAAGTCCATCATGCTAACCATCATGCTATACTGCCCCATACTTCTGCCCAGTTTAACAAACTTATTCTCTTATTCCATAGTCCTTGGTGCTCCTTGGAGAAGAAGAAAGGCAGAATGAGGGGGTGTTGAATATTTAATATGAAGACAGTTATTATTAGATGGTTGGCCATCAGTTGTTGATTTTGGGGGGTTGGGGGTATGGATTCCCCCAAATTGGGCTATAGCACAAAATGGCCCTTGATTCTGTTTGGCCCCTTCTGCTTCTATTGTGAGAGTGGTAGAAAAGATGGAAGACAATGCTAAGAATCACAGTTCTTAGGCCATCAGCAAGCATTAGTTTAATTAATACTTGGTCATTGTCTAATAACCCGGTGAGTTGACACAATACTAGAGAAAATGAACCACAACTATATTGATATTTCTGCTATAAATGAAGTCTGAATACTTAAAGACAGTACAGCTAAACAGGAAGGAAAGGCAGAAAGGTTATCTCCAGATAGCACAATAAAAGAATTAATGGATTTGGTTTTATTCTGTGCTGAAAGCAACAAGAAACATCCTTTCATGACATGCTTGATTATCTTGCCTTAGAGTAGTCATGATGAATCTAAGAAATCAGGGAAATAATTACAGCTCAGATGCCAATGTCTATGGCCAAAGATGAAGAAGCAGAGAAGATCTGTGAAGAAATTAACAGAATTGAGTGTATGGATTGGATACAGTGACTTAGAGCCAGCACTTGAGAAGTGATTGAAGACTTTCAGATTCCTCTGCTTTCAGCGCATCTGAAAGCATCCTCTGTCTTTGGCTCTTACCCCAGGGGTCTCCATCACATCTTTTCTGCATGGTTGTAATTCCCAAACTCTCTTGTCACTCTGTTGTTAAGATGGTAGGAAGATTTCCCCAAGGACTACATAGGAACGTGAGAAATAGTAAAACAAGACTATGATTTAAGAATGGTTTTCAGGTTATTAGCATGTACCGAAATAGACTATGTCTATTCTCACGTCATTTTTGGCAAACGTGGAGGATGTTTCCTGATTTTTTTCTTTTCTATGTTTCTCTTTACTCTTTATCATTGACTCACTATAGGTCCGTGGGAATGGTTTATCAATTAACCAATCCATCAACAAGCATTTATCAAGTGTACCATGTACTGTGATAAGTGCTGGGTATACAAAGACAAAAATGAAATGGTTCCAGCTCTTTGAGAGCTTACTCTTCATTACCAAGAGGACAGAAAAGTCCCAGAGCTGAGAGAACCAAAGGAAGGCTGAAGGCAAGAGCTGTAAGATAGATAGATATCTTTCAAGTCCCTTAGGACTCAAAATCCATAACTGCCATGCATCATTCTCATGGAACCCAAAGTCCTCTCTTGTGGTCCTGCGTATACATGAAATTAATTTAATTTAGAGAAGAGCTGATCCTTGGCAAAATTGAGAAAGCAAAGTTTGACTTTAGCATTGCCTGGCCAGTCAATAAACATTTATGAACTGCCTACTATGTGTCAGGCACTGTACTAAGTGCCCAAGTGCTGGGGATATGCATCATCTTTCAGCAAGAATCCCATCAAATGTTCTTAAAACCCTTTGCAAAGCTCAAGGGTTAAGGGATAGGTTTCTGTTTACCATCAAAGAAATTCAAGCGAAGTCTGTTCATTGAGAAAAAAAAATCTCTAAACCCGAAAGGACAGTGTGTGAGTTAGAAGATCAGTAGTGCCTTGTGTGAATAAGTGACCTGCTGTATTCCCCTTGGCACCAGGAGTAACAGCATAAATCATGATCAATGCTTTTCAGATTAGTTGTGGGCCTGGGGAGATAGGCCCTCCTTATAAATTAAGCCCTCAGGCCCTCCTTGTAAATTAACAGCATGCCTGTTCCAAGGACAATCTTGTGACTCTAATCAATCCAAGGCTGAATCCTATCTCATCCTCCAAACATTCCTAACCTGCTCCTGGATCTTTGTTATGGGTCGTACAAAAGTAAGCCTCATAATTTACAAATATTGGGTGATCTACTGGCTTCTTGGAATGGTATGAGAAAATAATATTTGCACATTTTGGGGGAGTGCTAAGGTGTGTTGCCTAGAGAGAACTAAACAGTGGGTGGGGAGAATTATAATATTGGGTAAAGGGGACAGACAGGTTCTTTTTTCCCTTATAGCCCCATTCTCCAACATAAGTGTGTGCAACCTTAGGCCTCCATACTTTCCTACAAACAGCTCTTCATTCTTGGAATGCACCCTCTACTCATTTCTTCTTCTTTAAATCTATGGCTTCCTTCAAGGCTCAACTCGTCTGCCATATCCTAAGAGAAGTCCTTCCTGGTCCCCCCCAGCTCTAAGGGATCTCTTCCTCTACCTCAAATTTTCATGTGTATTTGATCTGTCTGTGTGTTGTATCTGATCAGGGGAATATAAACTTCTTGAAGGCAGGCACTGTTTTTTGTTTTCTCTTTGTATCCTTAGCACGTTACCTTATACACAGCAATTACTTAATAAATGCATCATGGGGGCAGCTAGGTGGCAAAGTGGATAGAGCACTGGCCCTGAAGTCAGGGGAACCTGAGTTCAAATCCGACCTCAGACCAAACACTTAACATGTACTAGCTGTGTGACCCTGGGCAAGTCATTTCATCCCAATTGCCTAAAAATTAAAAAAAAAAAACTAAAAAAAATGCATAATGGACTGGGGCTGTAAAAACACAAAGGAAAATAATTATAGTAAAACATATTTATCAAAATAGACATTTTATATATGATACATATGTGCACACATACACATGCGCACATATGCATACGTACATACATATATGTATCTGTGTAGATATATACACACATATATAAACATATATATGCATATGTGTGTGCTTATGTGCATGTGTATATATACAAGCACATATAACAAGTTCATGGACCCTATGTTAAAAGTTACATAATTGGATTACATAATCCTTGAAGGCCCTTCTAGCTTTAAATCTATGATTCTATGATCTTATAAATTCTATTTCACCTTTGCCTATTTGGTTTCTAAAATGCTTTCTGTACCTCACTTTGCTGATATGTGTCATGGGGCTAGATCTAGCTAACCTCCTCACCTCACAAGAAAGAAATGAATTCATGGCATGATTATAGGTAGGAGGCAGCTAGATGGCTCAGTGGATAGAGTGTTGAGCCTGGAATCAGGAAGACTTGAGTTCAAATTTGGTCTCAGTTGCTAACTGTGTGACCCTGGGCAGATCACTTAACCTCTGTTTGCCTTAATCCAAACCACTTCAGTATCTTTGCCAAGAAAAACCCGATGGACAGTGCGGTCCATGGGGTCACAAAGAGTCGGATATGACTGAAAAACTGAATGACAATGACAATGTACTAAGGACGCAAGATTGGTAGGATTGACTAATATTATGTTTCTGAGAAAGACAGTCAAGGATATGTTTTATGAGGGCATAGCTGTCCTTCCTGATGTCAACTTGAAGGAAGAAAGGAAGGAAAGAAACAAACATTTTTAAAGCACCTCCTATGTGTTAGGTGCTGTTCTAAGCACTTTACAAATATTATCTCATTTGATCCTCACAACAACCCTAAGAGGTAGGTGCTATTATTATCCCCATTTTATAGTTGAAGAAACTGAAATTAAATGACTTATCCAGGATCACATAGTCAGTTAAGTATCTGAGGCTAGATTTGAACTCAGTTCTTTCTGATTCCAGGCCCTGTGATAAGGATTTCCTTCTAACAAAGATAGACTGACATTGAGCTGAGAGAAGGCCTCAAGATGGGAATAGGGGAGCACAGAAGTCAAGCTTTGTTACTTCATAATTTTATCTAGGGCTGGCCTTGAATAAAACAGATCAAATAGTGTTAAACAGAACACAGATTCACGAAGCTACATCATTAAAACAATCTAACAATAGTAGGCAAAAGAGAAATGAATTTAAAAACCAAACTATAATTACACCGCTTGTTACAGAGCTACTGCATGGGGATGAAAGCTGGATAAATTAGACGAGCATGTAAGGGAAATAATGATACTTGAAATTAGTTACTACAGGAGAGTAACAAGAAAAGACAGACTAAGGAATAAGGTTGAAGAAAGGCTGCTATCATGGAAAGAAAGAGATTAAAAAAAAGTATATTAATATATCAGTGAAATGAACAGAGTTTAAAGTTATGGGTAGAAAAGAAGCCAGTCCAGGGAATAAGATCACTAGAGGAAGATTGAGGTCAATGCATGATTCATAAACATTCAGAGTTGGAAAGAAGCTCCATGGTCACCCATTTCAATCCACATCTGCTAAAGAAGCCCAAGAAAGATTCATCTAGCCTCCCTGCTTGGAGCCTCCCAAGGAGGGCAAGCACACTACCTCTCAAGGCGGCTCATTCTGCTTTTCAATAGCTCTAGTTCTTAGGAAGTTTTTCTTTATATTAAGCCTCAATTTGCTTTATTGCATCTTCTTCTCATTTCTTCTAGTTCTCTCCTCTTGGGCCAGCCAGAACATCTCACATACTTTTCACATGACAACCCTTCTAATACTTGAAGACAGCTCTATTTTTTTCCTCCCACGACTGTACTGGCACAGTTGCTTTGGGCCTGGAGTCAAGAAGACCTGAGTTAAAATCTGGCTTCAGACACTGGCTGTCTTTGTTTGCTTTTGTTTCTTTATATGTAAAATGGGGATAATAGTGGTATTTCCCAGGGTTGTTATGAGGATCAACCTGAGAAAATAATTGTAAAGCATTTAGCACATAGTAAGTGCTATATTAATGTTAGTTATTTGTTAGTTAGCTAGTAATGTTATTATTATTATTATTGTTATTATGATCCTTCAGCCTAAATATTCCCAGCTTCTCCAACTATTTCTACCAGACAAGAATTATGGGTCTCATACCACTTTCCTTTGAACCAATGTTCAAATTTATCAATGTGGCACCCAGAACTAAATATGACTCTGCAGTCTAACCATGGGACAATTCAAGAGGACCGTCATCATCTTACTGATGTACCCTAGACTTCTCAATACATCTGAAGATCTCACTAGCATTTTGAGGTTGCCATATCATAACTGTTGACTAAAATTAAATTTAAAATTTCACTAATATTCCAAGATCTTTTTTTTCAGAAAACATTTCTCTATAATCATACATCTTGTATTTATGAACTTAATTTTTTAATTTAATTTAATTTAAAAGTTGTGTCCAATTCTTTGTGACTGCATTTGGAGGTTTTCTTGGCAAAGACACTGGAGTGGTTTGCCATTTCCTTCTCCAGCTCATTTTACAGATAATGAAGCTGAGGAAAATAGGGTTAAGGGATTTGTCCCGGGTCACATAGCTAGTAAGTGTCTGAGGCCAGATTTGAACTGTGAAGATGAGTCTTCCTGACTCCGGGCCTGGAAAAAGAAAGGAAAAATAAAACCCTTTTGACAAATATGCATAGTCAATCAGTACAAATTCCCACATTGACAATGTTCCAAAATGTATCTAATTTTGCATATTTAGACTGTCACTTCTCCGTCTGTAGGCTTACCTCATCCTTTACCACCGGTTACCTTGGGATCATGGTTGGTTATTGCATTGATCAGAGTACTTAAGTCCTTAAAGGTTATTTAAAATTGCTGGGGAAAAAACCCCAAACAATTTTGCACTCTGGCAGAAATTAGGTTTGGACCAATATCTCGCATTACAAGAAATCTAAGTTATAAATAGCCATATAAAAAAAAAAGTTTCAAATCACTAATAATTAGGGAAATAAAATTAAGCAATTCTGAGGCTCTACCTAATATCCATCAGATTGGCAAAGCTGACAAGAAAGAAAAATGACAAATGTTACAGAGGCTATGGGAAAATAGGCATATTTACATATTATTCGTGGAGCTGTCAGCCTATCTAGCCACTCTGGAAAGCAATTTGGATCTGTTCCCTAAAAATTACTAAACCGTGTGTACCCTTTGACTCAGGGATATACATACCAGGCCTGTATCCTAAAGAGATCAAAGAAAAAAAGAAAGGACCCATATATACAAATATATTTGTAGCAGCAAAGCTCTAGAAAAGAAGAGGGTGCCCATTAATTGGGAAATGACTGAATACAGTATGAATGTAATGGAATATTACTGTACCATGAAAGGATGAAATGGATAGTTTAATAGAATCCTAAGAAGACTTGGATAAACTGACATAAAATAAAGTAAGCAGAACCAGGAGAACAATTTCTATTTTACCTTTATTTTCTTTCAATTACCATTGATGGTGACTCAGCAACCATATCTTACAATTTTTTCAGTTACCTAGTATGTCATTCATCTAGTTCAGGTCATTTGACCTGAGCAAGGGCAGTTACGTGCTATATATTTCTACTTATTTTAAGTTAAATCCCAATTATTCATATTTGGTCTCTCCTTTTCAGTCAAAGATAATACTCCTTGGCAGAGAAGACGGAATCAAAATAAAAGTAAAGAGCGGTGACTTCATCGACTATGATAACTTCATCAGTTTTCATCGTCCTTTCCACCTTGAGCAGTGAGTTGTCCTATTTAATCTTTAATCTTCCTTTTTTCCTCAATGGAGCTAAAACTAAGACACTGCTTCTTATTGTCCTTAGCTTTCGTCACCAACTTTGCTTCATTGTGAGCTTTAGCATCTGATTCCGTTCTTATAGGAATGTGCCTCAATTTTCTGTTCATCTTCTGTTACTTGTCTTTATTTCCATCTTTTCTACATCCTTTTAAAACCTAAATTATCTGGCGAGTTCTCTGGGCATTCACACTAATCTCATTACACAACTCCGTTCTCCTCCTCCTCAGAACTGTTTTTCTCTGTATCTTCAGTGTCTTTCTTGAGAACTTCTCATCCTTCTTTGGCAAACTCTTCTGTTAGCTACCTGGCTATCCTTTCTCTGACAGCTTTGAAATCTGTTCCTCCCAAATCTAGGCTGCGTGTCAGATTATACATAGCTTTCTTCTTATTGACTATAAATTCAGAGTGACTGTTTACTTCCCTTTAGAATTCCCATTATTTCTTTCTCCTTGGTGAGATTCATAACCAAAATTTCTCTTTGTAGATTTCTCTAACTTTCAAAGGCTGAATTGTCATTAAGGAAAATCAAGAATGTATTAGATATTCTATTTTTTTTGTACGGTGAGCATTTACCCTTCTTTCTTCCCCTTCTCCTCTGCTACATTGTGCCTTGGCTCTAGGCTTAGTAACTGTGCCCAGAACTCATCTATTTCATTTTTGGACCATTTTAATAATAAACATTGATAACTTCTGCGTCTACCTCCATTTATCTTCACCTAAATGCTCTGCACTATAGTTCCATACTCTAGTTCCTGAAATTCACATGAGTTATCCTCTTAGTGGGCAGCCACATGATTCAGTAAATTAGAGCATCAGTCCTGGAGTCAAGAAGACCTGAGTTCAAATCTGGCCCTGTCACTTACTGTCTCTGTGACCCTATTTGCCTCATTTCATCATTTGTAAAATGAGCTGGAGAAAGAAATGGCAAACCATTCCAGTATCTTTGCCAAGAAAACCCCAAAAAGGGTCATGAAGAGTCGGACACAACTGAAAATGACTAAACAACAAGAATCTTCTTAATATACAATACTATTCCATCTCTCCCCTCTGCCCTCAGCTACCGCCTTTTACTTATGTTTCTTTTGAATAAAGTATGCTTTTCCAGAGTCCTATTCCACTGACATGTCTCCTCACAATTTATACTTCAGCATGAAGTCAAATAGGCCTACTTATCTTAGGATGTCTAGCTCATCATACAATTTATCCATACTTCATGCATTTGTGTATACATTTGTCTGACATCATGGGTTTTATTACTGTCTCTTTTCTTGTATTCTTTTTTGTCTTACGAGTTTTTGTGTATGTCAACTGATATTTTTTTCTTTATTATAGCTACTATCTAGGGTATCTAGTTTCATATCTAGCTATCTATCTATGTATGTACACACACACACACACATGAGTTTTCTCCTTTTTCCCTTTCTTTTTAGTCTAACATCCTTGTTATTAGATTTGCGAGACTCCAGGCCAATATAGTCTTACCAGTCCTAGTTAGAATATTCATCCCTGATTATCAGTCTTTCATGCCTATATTTTAAGCTGTAATTCAGAAATCCAAATTCTGTACTCTGTTACCGATTTATTATTTAGCCATTTACTTTCCAAATCTGCTTTTCTCTGCTGAATTCCAAGCCTTTGAGAGTACCACTTATGAAAACACCACCTGTGCCCCTGAGGACTTCAGTTTCTTTCCCAAGTCTCTTTAGTCTTTAACCATGTTTTTTTGGTTCCTTCTGACATTATGTATACCCACATGAGTAACCAGAAGTGGGTAGCAGTCATCATTTTGTCATATCTTGGAAGGTTCTCTGTCATGTCTTGGAAAATACATACCTTGGGAAGATAGCAGATTGGTTTGTTGTTGCTTTCTAGTGGCAAACGAGTTGCCTCAGTTCCCCTCATGAACAGTAACCAACAGCCATTGTCTCTTCTTTCTCTGATTCTTACTGGATGGGTTTTCACTGGACAGGGCTGATACATCTGTATTATCATTCCTTGGAAGACAAGTATCTGTTTCCTTGGAGCATCCACATTTCTCCTCTTCATGAGGAACCTCAAATGTCTTTCTTATCTCGAAGCGTTCAGTGACCCTTCTTACCTTTTCTCGCTTTATGGTACTCTTTTACCTTCCCATCTCCCAGTGCAGGTCAGGATTCCTCTCTGCTTCTTAATATTCTTTTTCTTCTTCTTTTTACCACTTTGAAGCTGTTTTGTTCTTATTGAATGCCCCACCCCCCCTTCCTCAAGTAACACTTCATGATCTGGAGAATGAAATGTTGCTTTTCGAGCCAAAAAACAAAATGGTAGAAGAAATGAAAGAAAAGAGCAGCTGAAGGTCAGGAAGTCTTGGATTTGGTTCCTACCTCAAGCATTTACTAGTTGAGTGACCCTGGGTAAGTCACTGAATCTCACTGTGCTTTAGTTTCCTAATCTGTGAAAAAAAAAGGGGGTTGGATTTGTTGACCTCTAATGGCCCTTCTAGCTCTAAATCTATGATCCTACAGCCTTGGGGCGCACTGCATGAATCCCAAGGACATTGCCACAGTGAGACTCCTGTCTGTGGGTAGAGGTGGTATATAGTATTTCCAAGTATTTAAGAAAATGATTTCCTTTTTCCTCTTCTCTTAGGGCAGAGCTGAGAATCTGGGACTGAAGTGGTAAAGTCCAGGATGAGCTAGGGCATTAAAGAGAGCCAACAATGGCTCTCTTGTCGGTTTCTTTTGAACTGGGAGGTTGGAAGGCCTAACTTCAAATCCTGCCTCAGATGCTGACTGTGGGACCCCAGGGAAGTCAGCACTTATCCTCTCAGCCTCAGTTTCCTCATTTGTAAAATGGGAATTAAATAATAGCACCTCTCATAGGGTTGTCATGAGGATTAGATGAGATAATATATAACAAGGCACAAATATCAGCTATTATTATTCTCTTCTTCCTCAAAATAGTCGATTCTGTCTTGTGTCCCTATAATACCCTAATCTAACTAACCACCTTATAGTGTACTCAGTGTGTACATGCTGTTCCCCTTTCCACTTCCACTACAAAATATAAGCTCCCTGAGAACATGGATTATGACATTTGTTATTTTTGTATCCCCAATGCCTTGAATTTAGTAATCTGCTTAATAAATATCGGTTGTTTACTTTGTTTTGGTATTTTTGGCAACTTCGAAGAAGAGGTGGGGGTCAGCTGGGGAGGAAAATAGAGGGTGGGTCACTACCCAGGCAACCTGTACAAAGAAGGTAGTGTCAAGATCCCTTGCTGTCTTCTTTCCCCTTGGTTGTGTTAGTGAGTGTTCAGGTGTCTCTTCCAGAAATTATAAACCTGAATCAATCAATCAATGAGCATTAATCAACCTGTTATGTTTCAGGCATTGTGCTAGGCTCTAAAGACATAAATGTAAAAGTGAGACATTGCTGACCTCAGGGAACTTCCATTCTACTATCTAGGGAACAAAATGTTCACGGGCAAATAAATGTAAGTTAAAGGGAGAATGGACAGGTTTATTTGGGAACTCTAGTGGCCTTTTTCTAATACGCCAGTTATTCAAGAAAAATATTGCAAAGGCGTGTCTCCTTTCCAGCCTAATGAACCTTAAATAGACTTTCTATATATGCCAAGGGAGGAGAGAGCTTCCCCAGACCTTGTGCCATATAAATACTTATTTTAAGGGCTACTTTGGTGGTCACTATGCCTATACTTTCCTTCCTTCCCAAGGGGTGTTGGTGTAGCCTCCAGCAGCAAAGTGATAGAGCAGGAGATTGGAGAGTATTCCTAGTAAGAATGGGCTGATGGTTCTTGATGGAGAATATGAATTTCGTGGTTTTGACACACAAGCCACCTGGGAAGAGAATCTCATTACTGTTTATTGTAGCAACCCTGGAAAGGAGAAGCGTTCGGCTTGGACTGCATAATGAAGAAAAGTCACCGGCAGGATCAGCACTTGGCTGGGCTCCAGCTCTTAGTCGGCTGTTCTTTATGGAAGGTCAAGAAGGGAAGACCCTGGGCTGGCGGAAGGCTGCCTGGAGTGAGATTTCAAAATTCGTCTTTCTCCTCTGGAGGCTTGGCTTCAAATCTAATTAGCTAACTAATGACAGTAAATGATCGTAATTAATTGATGAATGCTAAAGTGGTTTGACTGTACAAAAGCACTGGATAAAGCCTTGAGTATAATGAAAGGCTAATCTAACTTGGATGACCAGCTTAATGTGAAGCCTTTATCCAGGTCCTTGGTGAGTGTTTTACTGCTGAGTGTCTGGGGCCGTAGACTTTTCTGGGGGAGCTGGAATGCTAAGAGTGGGCTCTGTCTCTTCAAAGTCCCTGTCCTTGCTTTTGGGGCATAAGGTCTTCTCCTCTAACCAGGAGAGACACAACGCAGACAATAGGCTTTGGAGGGCATTACTGAGGGTCTGCTGGTGGGTTTTCAGAATTCTTGACCTCATTGTCCCCATAAATCACAAAGATCACAGGATTTAGACCTGGAAGGAGCATTAGCGAATGAATTAAATCAAACTGTCCTCTAGTGTAGGGCTTGAGATTTGAAACTAGGGCTCTCCTGGCTCCGAGATCCACTGTTCTTTCCACAATATCATGTTTATGGCACTGTCATTTGTGCTTATCTGTACCACCTGAAATGAGCAGTAATCATCAGGCTGGACCTATTTTGGGAAGTCCTTCATCATATCTTGGATACATGTCCCAGATGATATCAACCAATCAGTCAAAAAGCATTTATTTAGTACTTAATATGTGCCAGTCACTAAATACTGGGAAAATGAAGAAAGGGCAAAACAGGTCCCTTTTCTCAAAGAACTTACGTTCTAATGAAGGAGACAACATGTATAATATGATATAATAGGTATAAACAAAATACATACAGAAGAAGTAGAAGGTAGTTACAGAAGGGAAGGCATCATTAGCTGAGGAGGCTGGGAAAAGCCTTCTGCAGGAGGTTATGCTTGAGCTGTCTTGAAGGAATCCAGGGATTTTAAGAGGTAGAGATGAGGAAGGAATACATCTCATGAGTGGGGGGGCAGCCAGTGCAAAGGCATGGAGATAGGAGACAGTGTGATGAATCCCAAATGAGTCAGAATGGTTGGGAAGCAGCTAGTGGTGCAGTGGATACAGCATCAGGCTTGGAGACCTGAGTTTAAGTCCAGTTTCAGATATTTACTAGCTGTGAGACTCTGGGCAAGTCACTTAGCCTCTGTTTTCCTCAGTTTCTTCAACTGTAAAATGAGGATGATAATACTAACACCTACCTTTCAAGGTGACTGTGAGTTTCAAATGAGAATAGTTATAAAAAGTGTTTAGTACAGTGCCTGGCATGTGGTAGGTGCCATATAAATGCTTATTCTTTCCTTTGATAGCATGCATAAAAAGGAGAAACGTGTAAGAAGATTGGACGGTCTGGAAGGAGTCAGATTGTGAAGAGTTTAAATTCCAAAGAGAAGAGATGACATTTGATTAAAAAAACCATAGGAAGCTGCTGGAGTTTGTTGGAAAAGGGTGTGACACTATCAGACTTGAACTTTAGGAAAATCACCTTGTTAGCTGTGGAGGGCATGAATTGGAATGGGAAGACATTTGAGTCAAGGAGGCAGGAGACTATTGTAATGGTCCAAGTGAGAGGTGGTGAAGTATGATCTAGGATAGGAATCATACTAGGAGAGAAAGGAACATATGGAAATGACGTGAAGGTAGACATGACAAGATTTGGCAACTGATTGGATATGCATTGTTAATATAAAATTAACAAGCTGAAAACTTGGGTCACTTGGTTCTTAAGATCATGGAATAACACTAGTGTTACCGAAAAATCTTAGCACATTCCACCAGGTTGGTGAAAACTTTGGTTAGAACAGAAATCCTTGGGGTACATATGTTAAGTAATGGATTTATGATCTCATAAAGGCTGGTACTTCCTCCAGGGAGGTAAATCACAGCATTTATGCCTACCTGCCTTGTCCTACTTTCATCCACATCAGTCCTCCAGAGTGGGTCCATCCAACCACCAAAGAAGCCTTCCTTTAGGCCTCTTGACATTGCATGGATTCCAGTGTACTTGGGCTATCCATCTCTTACCTTTCACTCTCTTCATTTGCCACCCAGACATATTTTTATTCCATCATGTGGCCAGGAACTTCATCATTCAGCAAGATCACTTCACCTTTAGTATTCACACCTCATCCCTATCTTTTGATTGGAGGGAGGAATGGGGAGCTCCTCCCCAAACTTCCTCTCAAGACTGACTCCAAGGCTCTCCCCAGGAAGCCAGCCATACTCCTTTGGATTTCTCCATCATATGCCAGAGCTGGATTCCTCCCGCTCCTCTTCCTTCCTCCCCGTCACAACTTTTCAGCTTCCTTTCATGTACTGTCTTCCCCCATTAGATTGTAAGCACCTTGAGGGCAAGGACTGTCTTTCTTTTTCATATTTGTTTCCCCAATGTTTGGCATATAGTAGACACTTAAAAAATGTTTATTGAATTGACTGACTCACTGCATGATGAGCCCATCTTTTTCTCCCTTTCTGATCATATATTTCACATTTTTCTGCTTCTCCTGAATGATTCTTCGGTTATAATGTGTTGTGGCCAGCACCTGCTCACCATAAGCCCTTCCATTGTGCCTTTGGTGATCCTTGACTTTGATTCTTTCAAGAACGTGGCATTCCATTCAAGAAATCCTTTGAATCCTTGAAGCGTGGTAGTATCCCATAAAACCGAGAAATAATTCTTTCACCAGGCAGGGGTCCCCCACTTCAATAAGCTTCATCTTATGTGGATCCTTACAGACTGACATTACATGCCCCAGAAACTCCAGCTCTTCTTTCTCAAATGAGTACTTTAACTTGGCAAATAGCTTATCTGTAAGCATTAATAATAGTTGCCATTTAAGTACACAGGGCTTCAAGGTTTGCAAAATGCTTCTCATGCAATTTCTCATTCAAGCCTGGAGACCTAAGATGAAGGAGCTGGGAGTATTTAGCCTGGGAAAGGAAGACTCAGGGGGCACATGCTGGCTGGCTTCAAGTGTTTGAAAGGCTATCGTGGGACAGAGGGAATAGATTTGTTCCCTTTTACCCTAGAGGGTAGAACCAGGAGTCAGGATTAGAAGTTGCAAAGATGCAAACTTCAAGTTGATGTCAGGGGAAAATTTGTCATAGGGATAATTAGAGCTGTCTAGAAATGGAATAGGTTAGGGGCAGCTAGGTGGCGCCATGGAGTCAGGAGGACCTGAGTTCAAATCAGGTCTCAGACCAGACATTTAACACTTACTAGCTGTGTGACCCTGGGAAAGTCACTTAATTTCAATTGCCTCACCAAAAAAAAAAAAAAATGGAATGGGTAGCTCAGGAGGTAGTGGGTTTCCACTCAGTTGAGTAGAGGTTGAATGACCACTCTTTGGATAGGGGTTCCTTTTAAATATGGCTTCCACTAGATGGCTGACTCAGTTCCTCACAACTTTGAAATTTGAGGAACTAGATGGTACTGTGGGTAGGGGACTGAGTGATTTGGAGTCAGAAAGACTTGAGTTCAAATATTGCCTCAGACACTTATTAGCCTTATGGTCCTGAGAAAGTCACTCAAACCCTCTCTGCTTCAATTTTCTCATCTTTAAAGTGGGGGAAAGAGCAGCTAGGAAGCACAGTGGATAGAGTGCTGGGCCTGGAGTCAGGAAGACCTGAGTTCAAATCCTGCCTCAGACACTTACTAGCTGTGTGACCCTGGACAAGTAACTTTGCCCGTTAGCCTCAGTTTCCTCATCTGTAAAATGAGCTAGAGGAGGAAATGGCAAACCACTGCAGTATCTCTGCCAAGAAAATCCCAAATGGGGCCACAAAGAATCGTACATAACTGAAAACAACTGAACAATAATAACAAAGTGGGGGAAAGTGGTTCTCCTCTTCTCTCAGAGTTATTGGGAGGATTAGATTGTACTTTCAAGCTGCTTCACAAACCTTGTAGCACTATATAAATGCTAGCTAAGACTCCTATAAGGTTATGCTGCACGTATTTTTATCCCCATCTTGCAAATCAGGAACTTTGCCTCCAATAGGTTGAAAGACCTACTGAGGGTCACATAGCTAGTATTAGGCAGTATGTGAATCCAGACCTCACTTGCCTCCATGCCCACTGTCTGTTTCACTTTCTCATGCTGCTTTTCAGTGGGTGCTAGAGGATAAGCCAGGCCAGCTTAGCATCTCAGAAAGAAATGAATATATCATGATTGACCCTTCTCCTGTTGAACATGCCCTGAAATACCAGAGAACCTTTCAAAAACTATAGGGTGCTCCACTCACAGAAGAATTCCACCTAGACACTTACTAGCTGTGTGATCATGAGCAAATCACTCAGCCTCTCAGGGCCTCAGTTTCTTTACCTGTAAAAAGGGGACAATGATATTGTACCAGAGAATCAGTGCAACATAGTAAGTAGAGAGCTGATCTTGAAGGCGTGGAAGAGGCAGCTTTTTCTCAGAGTCAGACTGTGGAGGACAGAGAACCGAGAACATAGAATCCTGGAGCTGAAAGGGGTTCATGGGCCATCTGGTCCATCCTGCTCCTGGGAGGAGATCCCCTCTACAACATTCCTATCAAGTAGTCATGCAACCTCTGCTTGAGACCCTCTCCTTCAGGTAAATCTACTACTTCCGGAGTTTCAAAACATATTTCCAGTTTGCCAGAAGGCAGACACCAGAGACTTCCACAAAAAGTAAGACTGACTCCCACTTCCAAAGAAGCCATCAACCTTAGCACTCTAATAATGGCAACCATAAAAGCCTTTCTTCCTTTAGGAAGTCTATGGGAATAACCTCCCTAAAGTATTAGATAATTATTACTTCTTAGCATACATCTGTTACATCTGTGTACATCTGAGAGTGCTGGAGATAGAATGGAACCTTTCTCAAGGCCTACCAATGTCTGTATTATGCAAAGCCAGCATGCGTGTGCCAGGAGCAGGTCTTACGTATGTTGGGTATCTTCCTGATAATACATATTTCCCAGCTCCTTCTACCAACTCTGTTTTGTCTGAAGAGTAAGTGTTGCACGGTGAATATAGCATGGATGAAAAGTCATGAGACCTGAAGTTGATTTCTATCCCAGATACTTAATAAATGTGCAATTATAAACCCATCTTGCAAAGCCTTAGTTTCTTCATCTGGAAAACAGGTGACAATAATATTGGATTAGCAAGTAAGTGTGGCAGAGTGCTTAGAGATCTTATCTTGGAGAAAGGCTTGGAGAATGGCTCCCCATTCTGCTTCTGACACATACTGGCTAATCACTTAACCTCTCAATTTGCTAGATGACTCTAAGAGTCTAAGTTGAAGAGAAGGTGCCAGCTTTTATTGGTTTAGAGGGTGTTTCCTGTGTCAATGAAATCTCAGGTCCAATGCAAGTCCATGCATGGAGCATGGATGTTTCTAGCACATTCCAAGCACAGAAGATTACAGAAAGGAAAGGAGTTGTAGGCAGGGGGTGGGAGATTATCTAGTGCATTAACCTATAGTGAGAAAGGCTAGGCCCTAGGCAGAGCCAAGATGGTGGAGTAAAAGCAATGACTTGCTTGAGCTCTCTCCCGAATCCCTTCAAATACCTGTTTAAAAAAATGGCTCTAAACAAATTCTAGAGCAGCAAAACCCACAAAAGGATAGAGTGAAACAAATTTCCAGCCCAAGACAACCTGGATGATTGATTGAAAAGATTTATTGCACCAGGCTGGGAGAGAAGTGCAGTTTAGCATGGGCCATGCAAACAAAGACCAGGCCTCAGTGAACCTGAAGCAGGCCTCAGGGGATTAAATCATGGGCAGCTGTGGCAGTTTGCAGACTTCTCAACCCATAAACACCAAAGACAACTTAGAAGGTCAGTGGGAAAGTTCTGTCTGACCAAGTTGAGAGAGGAGCTCGGTCCCAGCCCCATTCCCGTTGCAGCCCAGGGTGGTGGCTGCTTCCAGAGCTCTTGGCCCACAGTCAGAGGAGTGGCTGATCAGAGGGGGATTGCAGGGATCTCTTTGCTGGTGCTGAGGAAGGATTCTCTTGCTTTGCCCATGCTTGGATCTGGGTTACGGTTCTAGGCGGTGGTCCTGGGGAGAGGAGGAGCGCTGGTGGGGTGGAGCTTGTGGTGGCAGTTCCAAGGCAGAAAAGAGTGCTTGTGGTCACTCATAGACTAGAGCACAGGCCAGGAAAGGAGTAAACACCTCGCCCTTGATCGTACCACCTTGGAAGAACTGAAAACTTACAGGTCCCTAGAAGTATCTCTGAAAATAGCCTCACAAAATCCCCAAAGCTTGGGACAGTACATTCTTCACACTGAAAGCAGACCCCTACCTTAACAAAGAGTTCATGAGCAAACTTTGCAAAAAAAAAAGTCAGACCATAGAATCCTTCTTTGGTGACAAAGAAGATCAAAACATACAACCAGAAGAAGACAACAAAGTCAAAGCTCCTACATCCAAAGCCTCCAAGAAAAATATGAATCAGTCCCAGGCCATGGAAGAGCTCAAAAAGGACTTTGAGGAGCAAGTAAGAGAAGTAGAGGAAAAATTGGGAAGAGAAATGAGAGTGATGCAAGAATATCATGAAAAACTAGTCAACAGAAAGGCTCGGCCCCATACTCAGAAAGGTTTTCTAGTCTAGAAAGTCTATTGTTGTTCAGTCCTTTCCAACTCTTCATGACTTCATTTGGGGTTTTCTTGACAAAGATACTAGAGTGGTTTGCCATTTCCTGTAAATTGCCATTCACAGGTGAGGAAACGTACTTGCCCAGGGTCACACAGTTAGTGAGTGTTTGAGGCCAGATTTGAACTCAGGAAGATAAGCCTTCCTGACTCTGCTCTGTCCACTGCACCACCTAGCTGCCTAGTCTATCATACTTCTCAGTTTTTATGGGATGGAGTTCAGAAAACCATCATTCTAATGTCTGAAGCCATGGCCCAGAAAAATATAGATCTTAAGTGTACACACACACACATCTATCTACATAGCTAGTACTCAATTATCCTACTTTTTTTTTCCCCAAAGTTTCAACCTTCAACTGTCAGAAAAGTTGAAAACACTTCCCTTGTCCCCACTTCCTTTAGTTTCCTACCTAGGACTTCAAAGCTAGCAAGAATACTTCCCAGGTTTCTTTTGATGCTATCATCTGTCTCCTTATGAATCAGCAGAAGTGGGCAGTGGCCATTGTGTTCGCTCTGCCTTGGCAGGCTCTCTGACATGTCTGAAGTCTTGCCAGGCTCTCTGCCACAGGTTTAAAAAAAAACTAAGACAAAACAAAACACAAAACACTGCAGGAGTGAGAACAGGTGGTATAAATCAATCCCTGAAGACATGAAAGAAAGCACTACACGGGTGTCTCATCACATAGCCAGATTGGCCAAGTATGGAAAAGCGATGTCAGTTTCAGGATATAATAGGAATCTGCTTTTTTTTTTTTTTTAAATTGCTTTTAGCTCCCTACTTCTTACAGGAGTGTTATCTCATGAGTCTTTCCAGAACAATGGGCAGGCCATGTCCTCTCCATCTGCAGCCATCAAGTGGTAATTATTTAATTCATTTTTCCCCCTGAATAACTCTGTAAATTAATTGAATAGCAGGAGCAATAGAATATTGAGGGGAGAAATAGAATATATTTGGTATGCTTAAATGGAGTGAATGGGACCTAAGTACTGAATTAGTCACAGCCAGGCTAGCTTTGTGAAAGGTGGTGGTGAAATCTAGTAGAAAGAACATTATTGAATTGGAGGTCAGTGAGCCAGGGTTCTAGAATCATGTATTGGGAGCTGGAAGGGACCTTAGAGGCCATTTAGTTCAGCCCATTTATTTTACAGATGAAGAAACTGAGGCTGCAAATGTTAAATACCTTTGAGGCTACCGGGGGAGCATCGGAGGTGGGATTTCAGCTCAGGTCCTCTGATTGGAGACTCTTGCTCTTTCTAGTGACCCTACTCTGCTCCTGGGTGAACTTAGGCAAATTCTTTCCTTTCTCTAAGACTTAGTTTCTCTCCCTATAAAACGAGAGAGTTGGACTTTTGTTGTTGTTCAGTCATTGTTAGTTGTGTCTGACTCTTCATGACCCCATTTGGGGTTTACCTGGCAAAGATACTGGAGTGGTTTGCCATTTCTGTCTCCAGATCATTTTTACAGATGAGGAAACTGAGGTGAATTGGGTTTAATGACTTGCCCAGGGTCACACAGCTAGTGAGTGTCTGGGGCCGGATTTGAACTCAGGAAGATGAGTCTTCTTGACTCTAGTCTGGGCACTCTATCCACTAGGCTAGATAATTTCTAAAGTCTCTTCCAGCTCAAATATTCCATAAGTCTATGTCAAAGGCCAGACTTGGAAAGTAAGCATTTATTATGCCCCTACTACATGCCAAGCGCTCTGATAGGTGCTAGAGATACTAAGAAAACAAGTCTTGGTCCTGAAAAAGCTTCTATCCTGCTGCAAGGACATAGACAAATAAATACAAAATATAAACAGAACAAAATAGAAAGTAATTTTTAGTGAGAGTGCTAATAACTGGGCGTCAACAGAAAGCCCTTTCTGAGGTGGTTCTTGCTCCGAGTGTTGAAAGGAGCTGAAGATGGAGAGCATTCCAACCCCATGGGGGACAGAGGCAGTAGATGGAAAGTTCTATGGAACATCAATTAGGCCAGTGTGTCTGGAACACAGTGTGTGTGAGGGGGAGTAATGTGAAATCTATTTGGAAAGGTAAGCGGGGGTCAAATTGTGAACATCTGTGGGTGCCAAACGAAAGAGTTTGTATTTTTGTCCTAGTACCAGTAGGAAGCCAAGGAAGCTTTTTGAGCAGGGTATTGACATGGGGAGCAGCCTGTATTTTGGGAATATCAGTGTTTAGGAATATCAGTTTCATGGAGGATGGATTGGGGGTGGAGAGAGACTGAGGCAGGAGAATCAATTAAGAGAATGATGTGAGAGTCCAAGTGAGAGGTGAAGAAGGCCTGAACTCCCATGGTGAGGGGGTGAGACATTGTGGATGTGGACTCAGTCAAATGTTGAAATTGATTCAATAGACAGAGGGATGAGGAGGGGGAAAGTAGAGGAAAGAAGACAGGGAAGGGACTTTTCAGAGCTTTTTTGACATGAACTGTATGTAACCTGTAATGGGGCAGTAATGGGCTTTGGTTATTATACCTGAGAGTTTAGGTATTGGCCTAGTTTTAATATATCTCATTGTCTCACTAACTTCTGCTTGGTCCACTCTTGGTCCATTTTCAAAGAGTCTGTTACTTGGGTAAGGCTTTGTACCTCTTAGGCTAAACTGTGATTCTTTTTTTCCAATCTTTCCTCTAAAGTTCTAATTTCTTCTCCAATGCTTCTCTCTCTCTCTCTCTCTCTCTCTCTCTCTCTCTCTCTCTCTCTCTCTCTCTCCCTCCCTCCCTCTCTCTTTCTTCCTCTAAATCTGTCTCCTTTCTCCTCTGTCTCTGTTTCTGTTTCTCTGTCTCTCTCTCCTCCTTTCTCCTCTCTCTCTATCTCTCTAACTCTCTCTCTCTCTCTCTAACTCTCTCTCTGTCTCTTTTCTTCTCTCTCTGTTTCTGTCTCTCTTTGTCTCTCTCTCTCCTTCTCCTTTCTTCTCTTTCTTTGTGTCTCTAACTCTCTCTCCTTTCTCCTCTCTCTCTCCTTTTCCTCTCTCTCTCTTCTTCTTCTTCCTTTCCATCTGTCTCTAACTCTCTTTGTCTCCTTTCTCCTCTGTCTCTGTCTCTCTATCTCTCTCTTCTTTCTCCTTTTCCTTTTTCCTCTCTCTCTCTTTTTTTCTCTCCTATCTCCTTGTCCTTTCTCCTCTCTCATTTCATTTATATAATGTTAACTCTAAAAAAATTCTTTATTTCTTGTAGAAATTCTAATTGATCTTGTGGGCAAGCTATGCTTTTCCTAAAGGTTTTCCTTATGAGATTATCCTTATGATAACAATCCTTCCTTATGAGACTATGAGTTCTGGAGTTACCATCTACTATGTTTATTCTTGGGCATTCCTGGCATCATAACAGATCATTACTTATTTTCTTTACTCCTTCTTCTAGCTTTCCTCCCTAGATTGGGACTTGGCATTAGGGCTAGGTTCTGCACATTTTTGGCAAGTTTGTAGTGACCTCATATGGTCTTGGCCTGTCTTATCTGGGGTCTTGCCACTCAGGGATTGAGTGCCAGGTTCTTCAAGGCTCACAGGAGTATTTTGAGTCAAGTCTGATTAAGAGTATGTACTTATCACTATGGGGCAGCTAGGTGGAGCAATGGATAGAGCACTGGCCTGTAGTTAGGAAGACCTAAGTTCAAAGTTGACCTCAGACACTAGCTGTGTGACCCTGGAAAAGTCACTTAACTCTGTTTGCCTCAGTTTCCTCATCTGTAAAATGAAGTGTAAAAAGAAATGGCAAACCTCTCCAGTATTTTCATTGAAAAAACCCCAAATAGGGTCCCTTAGAATCAGACACAACTGAAACAACTGAATAACAACAGTATATTGCTACCCTCCTGGTCTTTTCAGGATCCAGACCCCAGTCTGGGTCTAGACAACACAGTTGTAGACTTGATTGTAGGTGGCACACCAATAGACAGTAGTTGGCCCCAGACCCTGTCAGCTAACAGAAAGGCTTCATAAATTCAGAATGATCATGCTGCTGGCCTATCTCTGTTCAGGGCTAGGGGCTGAGTTGCAATCAACTTTGGGGATAGTGGGGATAGATGAGGCTGCTGAACTAATTCTGTCCTGAGCCAGCTTCCCTGGGATGAATATGGATCCTCTCCAGGTGACCCCTGTGTTTCTGACCTATGCCTGTTCAGAGACCTGGAGGTTCAGTCAATGATCTTTCCCCTCTCAAAGCCCCTCTGGGAAACCCTATATTGTTGGTACCAGCTCTGTTCCAGTCCTAGGACTGAGTCTTTGACACACTCTAGGAGACCCCTCACTGCTGGTCTAACTCTGTTTAGCCGTGAAGGCTGAGGCTGCAATCCTAGCCCCAGCCCATCCTTGCTCCAGAGCTCCTGCCTTGGTCACTTGACTATGGTTTGAATTTGATATTCTGTTCTCGAAAAATGACCTGATGTTCTTCTTAGGTCTTTGTTGTAGTGGTGGTGGTGGTGGTGGTGGTGGTGGTGGTGGTGTGTGTGTGTGTGTGTGTGTGATGGGAGTTACTGATTTCTTCCATTCTGCCATCTTGTCTGGTCTCCTGAGTTAAGGTATTGGAACAAAATAAAATTGTGACTTGGGATAGATAAGTGGGTGTAGTTTTACTTTTCTCAGAAATTCTTTTATGCTGTAGTCATTTAAATTGCACAAAAATGCCTATGTGTGCTGGACTAGAGTGAATAAGGAGGGGGGAATGAAATATAGCTCAAGAAACTGGGATTGTGTAGCCTGGAGAAGACATGATAGCTGTCATCAAGTATTGGAAGGAACATCATGTCTCAGATGGATGAGATTGTTCTGCTTGGCCCTAGAGGGTGGAACAAGGATGAATGGGTGGAAATTGTAGCAAAATGGATGGTAACTCAGCGAAAGAAAAATTCCCCTGGCATGAGAGGTATCCAAAAGTAGGTTGTGTTTCCTTGGGAGGTGATGACTTCCTTCTTTTACTGGAGGTCTTTTTTTTTTTTTTTTTTTTGAAGGCAGTTGGGGTTAAGTGACTTGCCCAGGGTCACACAGCTAGTAAGTGTCAAGTGTTTGGTCTGAGGCCGGATTTGAACTCAGGTCCTCCTGTCTTCAGGGCCGGCGCTCTATCCACTGTGCCACCTAGCTGCCCCTAGCACCTCCATATGGAGAGGCAGAGATGTTTTAGAAGGGATTTCTGTTGGACTAGATGTCTTCTGAGATCCCTTCCCCCTCTGAGAGTCCATGATGGAGACAGAAGGAGAAGGACTAGAAACCAGGGATGTGGCTTTTGATAGGAAACATCCACCCCTTTTCTTCCTCTCCACATTCTCCCTTTACCCTTCAATAGATGACTCTAGGTTCTTTTTATGTCTCAGGGTAATTAGCAGAAGAAACCTCGAGTTATCTATGGCAGGGTAAGCTTGAGAGCCCTGGGGCTAAAATAGATAGCCCCTGTTTGTTAAAAAGAGGCTCAGAATACTGAGTCCTTCTCATATGTGTATCCTGGACAAACTAACAGAACCGAAGGAAGTTACCTGTATTTAAAATTAGGGCTAGGGCCCAGGTTTCCTTTTTTCCTCTTATCTGCAACAGATTCAATTGATTCTATCATTTCCAGTTTACTAAAGAGCAAACCCAGTCTCCCATTCATTCCTCTACAAAACTAGGTGGGGGGGGGAATTGGTCCTATCTCCTGTGGCCCCTAATATTCCTGTGGTAGCATAGTAACTTAACACAGCTGTCCATCCTGAGCTCCCTACAAAATATTAGTGACTCAGTCCCTTGGAAAGTAATCCAACAGCCTATTATCCACAGAGGGAAAAAGCAGCAAAATTAGTCAATGCAGCATTTGTCATTCAAATGAACACAGCATGTCCCTTTTGCTCCCAATTACGGCCAGCATGGAAAGGTCATGAGGTTTATGGGAGAAATGCAAAACAATCAACCCTGAGGAAAGAAAAACAAAAGTTTATTCTCAGACCAGGTATGGTTGCATGAGAGCTACAAATACATGTGTATACATATATATTATATATATGTGTGTGTGTGTATATGTGTGTATTTCACTTCATTTTTTTCCTAACTAGTTGAGTTGACTGTAACAAACATGGCTTTTCCTGATTGATACCTGTATTCCACCTGTGCTTCAGGGTTCAGGAAGTTACAATATGGCATCCTATTAGTCAACAGTGATCATTTAGGCAAAGGTTAATGTCATTATGGTTGGTGATCAGGAGGATTTGTTGATGGAGACAAGCAACACAATGTTGTAAGAAAGGTGGAGGGTCAAACTGGCAAACAGCTGAGACTGTTCCCTCTGCCTCCATGTCTTCCCTCCTTCCCTTTATTTGTTGAATTCTGAGCCATCCTTTAAAGCCCAGCTTGGACACCCTCGCATGAGACCTGTCTTCATCCTTTCAACAGGTGATGAGTGGCTTTGCCTCTCCAACCTTTGCTTTCTAACTTCCCAATGTATTTAATGTATAATATTATATTTATTATAGTTATCATATTATATATTATAGTTATCTTCTTGGTAGGGATCTTGTCCTTTTATTCTAGGAGTTCTGACCCTTTTTTGCATCATGGACTCCTTTAGCAATTTGGTCAAGTCACAGAATAAAGTTTTAAAATCCATAAGATTATGAAAGAAACCAATGATACCAATAATAAGATACAAAAACATTTTTTAAAAAGTTCACATACCCTTTGCTATTAGATGGTAAGGACCATGAGACAAGGACATATGTTACAGGGGGGAGGAATAGTCCAGTTTGGGAAGAAGAGTCTAGAAGTGTCATTTTATCAGGATAGGGAACTCCCAGTGTAGAATCTCCCTTTGCTAATACAGATTAGGAAAGACTTCTGAAATATACGGTATTAGTGAATCACATTGGGGCACTGAGGGTTTAAGTGACTTGCTTAATCATATTCACATAACTAGTGTATGCCAGAGACAGAATTTGAACCCAGAGGGGCAGCTAGGTGGCGGAGTGGGTAGAGCACAGGCCCTGAAGTCAGGAGGACCTGAGTTCAAATCTGGCCTCAGACCAAACACTTGACACTTACTAGCTGTGTGACCCTGGGCAAGTCCCTTAACCCCAATTGCCTTAAAAAAAAATTTGAACCCAGGCTTTCCAGTATCTGAGGATGATTCTCTATTCGCTAGTCCATACTGCCTCTTATACCTTATGCTAGCATTTATGTGACCTTTAAGATTTGAATCTATTTGTTACCTTGTATGAGCCTCACAATAACAACCTTGTGCTGGGAAGTAAAGAATTTTTATTATTCACATTTTATAAATGAGGAAATGGAGCCTGAGAGAGGTTAAGTGACTTTTCCAGGGTCACACAGCTAGTAAGTATCTGAGGCAGGATTCAAACTCAGGTCTCCTTGACTCCAGGTCCAGCGCTCTGTGAACTGTGGCACCACCAGCTGCCCTCCTCTAAGCTTTGTATTTCCTTCAGCTCCAATCACAGACCTTTACTGGTAAGTCAACTCAACAAACACTTATTGACTATTATGTGTCAGGCACTGTGTTAAGAGCTGGGGATACAAAGAAAGGCAGAAACAGTCTTGCCCAGTAAGGAGCTCACAACCTAATGGAGGAGACAATATTCACACAATTATGTACGATTAACAACAACAGCAACAGACATTTTTTTATATAGTGCTTTAAGGATTGCAGAATTTTTTTTTAAATCTCTCATTTTTATCCACATAACAATCTTACGAGATAGTTGCTATTATTATCTCCATTTTACAGATGAGGAAACTGAGGTTAAGTGACTCTTCCAGGGACACACAGCTAGTAAGTTTTTAAGGATAGATTTGAACTCAGGTCTTGCTGATTCCAACTCCAGAGCTCTATCCACTGCCCTACCTAGCGGCCTCTTTGTGTATAAATTGGAAATAATCTCACAGGGAAGGCACTAGCAGTGATAGGAACCATGAAAGTCTTCTTTCTAGCAGAAGATGGGAAGCTGAGACTTGAATACAGGAGATAGATGTAAGGAGGGAGAGAATTCCAAGCCAGTGACAATGCAGAATCTGGAGATGGTATGTCATACTACAACCACCAATGAGACCAGTGCCATTGGATCTGCGAGTACATGAAGATGAGCAGAGTCTAAGAAGGGGCTGGGTCATGAGAGGCTTTCAAAGCCAAACAGAGGATTTTTCTATTTGATCCTGGAGGTCCTAGTGAACCCCTGGAGTTTATCTGAATAGAGGGGTGATATAGTCAGACCTGAGCTTTGGGATGAGCTCCTTGATAGTGGAGGAGGGATGGACTTCAGTGGGAAGAGCCTTAGGGCAGAGGGATCAGCACACAGTAGACAGCTGACAAACATTCATTGTGTTACATTTTTGTGGGTCAGTAATGCAGTCTTTGTACACGAAAGATGGAGTATTATTTCATGCTTACTCAGATTTAGCTTAGAAACAGGAAGACATCAGATGTCCCAATGTACAGATCCTGATGAGCTCCCATTTCTAATTCTGTGTATTTGTTATATAATGGTGACAACAAAGTGAACTTTCTCCTCTAAGTCCCCTTTGAAAAACTTCAGGGTCATTATTATGTCAGATACCTGGAAAAAATCTCCTTTTTTTTTATAGGATGCTCAGTCAGTGGTAAATACCTGTCAGAAAAGTCCACATTTTGAAAAGAACATATTTCCTTTCTTTTGTGTCTAGATTATTTTTCCTTGTGCGTATGCCTCTGATCAATTCAATTCATTGTTCAAAACCCTTCCATGGCTCTCTGATGCTTACAGAATAAAGCCCAATCTCCTCATCCTAGCATTCAAGGCCTCCCAAAATCTAGTTTCAATTGACCTTTCCAGCCCTATTTCCCATGGTTCCCTTTCATGACTGAATTACTCATTGGGGACCTCAGGATGTGAGGCTAAGGGGAACAACAGCAGCCCAGATAGAAATGAAGCTGCTCCAGTTTCTCTGAAATGAGGAGGGATTCTGTGAATCTGCACGTGACTTGCCTCCATTTACAACATATGTGATGTTATGGTGCAACAGTCTGTAGGTTAAAATGGGCTTTCAGATAATTTTCCTAAATACTTTAGCTTAGGAAGGGAAATTTTGCTTTGCCTAAATGAATGAATGAATAAATAAGAAAATAAATAAGTAAATAAATAAACAGACAAATTTGTTGTTGTTGAGTTGTTTTTCAGTTGGGACTCTTCATGACCCCATTTGGGATTTTCTTGGCAAAGATACTGGAGTAGTTTGCCATTTCCTTCTCCAGCTCATTTTACAGATGAGGAAACTGAGGCAAACAGGGTTAAGTGATTTGCTTAGGATTATGCAGCTAGTAAGTGTCCGAGAGTTAGAGTTGAACTCAGGAAGATGAGTCTTCCTGACTCCAGGCCCCACACTCTATCCACTGAGCCACCTCACAACCAGATAGATAAATAGATTGATAAATAAACCAAACAATTTTGCATTGATCTGTCCATTTCCCAGGCTCTCCTGACAAAGTAATGAGAACTCAGTCTGAGCAGTTCCACTCCTCAGCTCCCTTCAAACACAGATGTTCTCTTTTCATTGAGTTTATGGGAAAAAGACAGCTAGAGGGCCTGGGATTTCTTTTCCTTCTGTTTTCTGATTTCCTTTGGGCTCACCCTGATTTCTTGTAGATTTTGAGCCCAGGCTCATTTTTGTTATTCAATCTAAGAGGGTTCCTTAGGGCCCTAAAGGAGTCAATCAATCTCTAAGCACCTGTAGCCTGCAAGTAAGCTACCATTTTGGTTTCCAAGAAGGGGTTTTCTTGGTCTTCGTGGGTCTTTGCTGTAAGAACAGAATTACCTTGAGCAGGAAAACCACAGTTAAATCGTTCTTGAGATGTTTGGAACATTCTTGGGCACCTGGCACAGACCATGTGACACTGCAAAAGTGAAAACAAACTTACTTGATGAACCATAAATCTGCCTAAGCCACCTGTTGTGACAGTCAGGTGGGAAGGAGGTAGGGAGTGACTTTGTGATGGTTTCTGTTCCTTTTCTTTTAAAAAGATCAGATCAGAGATTGAACACGCAGCTACCAGATGATCCCTGTGTTTCATTGTAGTGCTAGAGTTCTAAGCTATTTCTGCAGGGCCTGGTGGTCAGCTCTTGGGGTCTCTATCACTTGCTGCCGTCTACGCCTTTGTAGTGCAAGGCAAACAGTAGGCCCTTTGTCCCTCCTCATCTATGTTTCTCTCATCCTGCTTAGAACCCCTGGCTTGTTTTAAGAATGACCTCAAATGGGGGCAGCTAGGTGGTGCAGTGGATAGAGCACCGGCCCTGAAGTCGGGAGGACCTGAGTTCAAATCCGGCCTCAGACCAAACACTTGACATTTACTAGCTGTGTGACCCTGGGCAAGTTATTTAACCCCAATTGCCTAAAAATAAAAAAAAAATTAAAACATTGTATTTAAAAAAAAAAGAATGATCTCAAATACCACTTCTTGCAGGAGGCCATTTCTGGTCCCCCCTCAAAGGTCACCTTTCATCTGTTCACTATGTGTCTTGTATATTATCATTTATTTATATGCCATCTCCTCCATTAGAATGTAAGCGCCCTGAGGGAAGGAACTGTCTTTGCTTCTGTTTGTATCTGGCATAAATGCATCATAAGTGCTTGTTAATTAATTGATTACTATAAATTGTGCCCATACAATCATAACTCTAGGGCTGGAAGGGACCTTAGAGGGCCATCACATCCAACCCATTTGTTTTAGCAATGAGGAAACAAGGCCCAGAGAGGTTTAGACTTGCCCAGGGTCATACCCTACAAAGGTCAAGAGGCCTTTAGGTCGACCCTGTTTTAAGAGTGTTGAGTGAGGGGATTGGGAGGCGGTGGAGTGTTTGTAGGAGAGGTAATGAGAAAGAGGAAGGGAGTAATTTTCTTCTTCTTCATGGACCGCTTGACTTGTGTTTTGTTGCTTGTGAGAAGAGGTCCCAGTGGACCATGGGGTGCGGTATAAGCTAAGTTCCTTTTTCCACCTGTGGAAGTGAGGCTGGTAAGTACAGAAAAAACAAACAAACCAACAAATTGAATCAAAACCCAAACCCCCTAAATCTCCAAACAATCAAACTTGATAGGCCCCCAGGAACAATGCAGAGTTCTCACAACGGAAACGCTTCCCCCCACCCCCAGTAGTCTGATTGAAGTGAATAGTGGTCTTTCTCCCTCCTCCCTCACCTTAGGTGAAATATGCCCTAGATTAGATTAGAGTTCTTGGAGAGGCTCTGGAGTTTAGGCATGGGGCAGGGTACTTTCTGGACCTGATCTACTCTCCTAGGGTTGGACTAGAAACAGACTGCTTAGTAGTACTTATACTATTTAAATAACGCTTTAAGGTTTACAAGGGGTTTTTACAAACATCCCCCTTGATCAACTACAATCCTATGAGGTAAGTGTTATTATTATCCCCATTCTGCAGATGAGGAAACTGAGGCAAACAGAGATGAAGTGACTTGCCCAACGTCACACAGCTACTAAGAATCTGAGTCTGGATTTGAACTGACCCCAGGTCAACCATTCTCTTCACTGTACCACTTAGCTGTCATTTGTTATATACATCATTTATTATTATAACACTTGACATATCTCACCTGATCCTCATGACAATGCTTCATTTTACAGATAGGAAAATTGAAGGGCAGCTAGGTGGCACAGTGGATAGAGCACCAGCCCTGGATTCAGGATGGACCTGAGTTCAGATCCAGCTCCAGACACATAACACTAGCTGTGTGACCCTGAGCAAGTTCCTTAGCCCCATTGCCTAGCCAAAAAAAAGAAAAAAAGAAAATTGAGGCTGAGAGGGGTTAAGTGGCTAGCCTACCATTACACAGCCAGTATCTAAGGCAGGATTTGAACTTAGAACTACCTGAGTGATTTATATTGTTTTCATTGTACTACCCTTGCAGTTTCACACTTGTACTACCTAGCTCCTCTTGGAAGTATATGTGTTTGTGTCTTTAATGCTGGGAGGGTGAGTAGTGGGGTGAAGTCCAATTTGTGCTGCTTAATTGGCTCACGGATTTTTCACAAATCTTGGTTCCTTTTCCCAGCTCAGCTCCCTCTCTGGCTTTGCCTAGAAGGTTTAAATATGAGGTTGCCTTTAGGCAAAATATTTCAAGATTCACAAAATTTGTTTTTGCTACTCATTTTTTTCTTTCTTTGTCCCTTCTACCCTTTTTTCTTCAAAGGAGGGGGAAACAAAGATCCAGAGAAGTGAAGGACTTGTCTAAGGTGATGTAGCTCCTGGGTAGCTCTTAATTATTACCTTCTTTCTACAGCACTTCATCTAATACACCATGCTACCCCTTGTGGTATGGAAATTAGGGAGTATTCTCCAAAGGGAATCCTTCTTTCATTTGGACTTTGACCAGAAAATCCTCCAAGAAAGTGGCAAAGATCTTTGATGAGTGTATATTTGCCTGTTTTCTGCCTTTCAATATTTATAGAGGATTGTTGAAAGGTATTTCGGCAGTTGTGTGTATCAAGGAATCTTATATGATACTGTACAGACCTTATATAATCTTAGAACTCTTATAAGGCTTCGCTGAGCTTCCTAACTTTTCATCAGCATGATTCCCAACCTCTTCATATAGAACATGGGGCATGTAAGTGTTAGAATCAGAATGCATCTCTACTGCCATTGATGAGAACATAGATCGCTACAGAAATTCTGGCAGATTTTCACATTTGCCATCTGTTTCGTTTCACATCTACTTTTTGTCTTCTTCTGGGTTTCATCCTTCAGTTGTCTTTATATCATCTAGCTCAGTGGGATCTCACACAAAGCTTTCTACAGGCTAATTTCCTATTCCTCTTCTTTTTGTTGTTTTGTGAGGTATGATGTTCTATTATCTTTCTCTGTCATGTTTTGTAAATGAGCTTATATTGTAAAATGAACTTTCCCATGGCTTTTGTGTCTTTTTGCTTGACAAAGGAATTGTCCAGCATTTGTTGCCTGAGGCAATTTCTGGAATCTTCCTCACTGTGACTCTTTTTTTCTTTTTACATTAGATAAACTTTTATTCTTTGCTGATTGTTTTTCACATTCCGCACACAGTAGTTGTTCCAAATTTTCTCTTCTCTCCTTAAACTTCCTATGTCATATGCATACACACACACACACACACACACACACACACACTCACACACACCCTTCCACCTCAGTAGACAGTCATGTTCCTTGTATTTTAATGGGAAAGGAGGAGCCAGTACTCTATCCATTGTACTATCTGCTGTCTTTGTGCAGAGACTGTATAATAGGTCCTCATCACTTCTTGTTTGGACTTTTACAAAAGCCTTTTAATTAGACTCTTGGCTTCTGGTCTCTATTCTAATCTATTCTTCACATAGCTGCCAAAATAGTACTTTTCCTAATTCACCATGTCACTACCCTTCTAAAAATTCTTTAATGGTTCCATCTTACCTATAAGATAAAATATAAATGGCATAGTCTAGAACTCTTCTGTCTGAATTCCAGTGATTTTCCCAGGTTTATTTCAATCTGTAACCCAACTAGGTTCTAAGGAACCTTAACATAATTCTCACTTTCCCAACTGAGTCAGATCCCAGAGATTCTCTGATGTCATTGGCTTGGGTCTCTATCAATGTGCTTACTCTTTCCTCCTACCCACCTCCAAAATATTATAGTTGAGAATCATTGAATCAGCCAGCCTTACATACTTTTTAGAAAGGTGTAGTTACTTAAGGAAGTATAGTAAGGATATTTGGTACAAAACACCCTCCCAAAAGTCTACAACACACTCTTCCACAAGCACATACAGAATCCAGGGGAAAGTGGGCTCAAGCTTAGAAAACATATATACCAAAAAGGGAACTCACAACTCCTGGTGGCTGGAATTCCTTCTTTCCCCTTTGTGGGGTGCTTAAGGCATTTCTCTCAAGTATGGTGAATCTATATCCATATGCCCTTGGTTTCTGATGCAGACACGGCCATCAGCTGATCTGGGTTTGTGGGTGGTACGTTGATGGGAAGATGGGAAGCACATCAAAATCATATGGAATCTTCAAAACTCACTGGGTCAAAGGAGTGGGGATAAGGAGACCCAGCTAGATCTGAGGCCTCTCCTTCCACCTAAGCATTTTTTCCTCAGAGAGGTTAGCTCTAAATATTTGAATAAATCTGGTTCTAACTAGCTTATTCATTATAGGTGATCCCTGAGGCATAGCTGAGTTACCTCCTCTCCAAACACAATTCTTCTGCAATATCACTCCAGTTTGATGGATTTTTTGTATGTAGTCTAAAGCCATTGGTTGATTGAGACAGATTCATACCTAATTATCTTATCAAGCCTAAAATAGGGTGGGATGGAGTTACAATAACCATTTTCATTCCCACATTCTATGTTCCAACCCAATTAGACTACGCATTGTTACCTAATATTATCCTTCACTCTCTTGAATCATTGTATCCAGGCAGGCCATCCTCAATGCCTCCTTCTACATCTCCACCATTTAAATTCTTCTCTTCCTTTAGGTATTTTCTGTTCACCTGCCTCCTCTTTTGAGGAATGCCCCCCAATTCCTTTAATTGCAAGTCATCTCTCTGAACTCAAGTTTTCTCATAATATTTTGGTGTGGTCTCTCTTTTGCTGTTATCAATTTTTGCCTTAAGCCATTCTTCTTTGTATACATGCCATGTCTCCTTTATTAGACCACAAACTTTTTAAGAGCAGGGACTGTCAGCTTGTATCTTTGTTCCCCAGTGCATCCAGTGGGCACATAATAAATACATGTTGAACTGAACTTAAAGGTACTAGCCCTGGAGGAAGAAGCCCTAGTAACATTGTGCCTTTTGAGAAGGCTTTAGTAGTTATGTGAAGTGACCTTACAACTCAGCATTTCAAATGTGTTCCGTTATTATTGACATTAAGACATGGCATGCAACATCCTAAATTCTTGATTTATTTCCACTTATACTTTTCCATGATTTGCAATGCCACTCATTGCAAATTGCCACTGTGTGATGCAGTGGATAGAGGGCTGGGCTGGGAGTCAGGAAGACCTGAGTTAAAATCCTACCTCAGATCCTTACTAGCTGTGTGATCCTGGGCAAGTCAGTTAACCCTTTTATTGCCTCAGTTTCCTGTACTGTAAAATAAGTACAAAAACAACACCAACCTCAAAGGGTTGTTGTGAGGTTCAAAGATAATATTTGTAAAAAATGCTTAGCCCAGTGCCTGCCACATGGTAGGTGCTATATATAATGCTATTTTATTATTATTAGCCTTATAGTATTAACTGAATCAATTATCAGTATTGTTATTAATAATTTAATAGTAATAATCATATTAGTAATACTATACTATAATATTAATAATAAGTATTATTTTTTTGTTTTGTTTTGTTTTTTTAATTTTCACATTAGTCATGTTGTAAAGAAGAATTAGAACCAATAGGAGGAACCACGAGAAAGAAGAAACAAAACAAAACAGAGGAAAAAAAAGAACAGATAGTGTGCTTCAATCTGCATTCAAACTCCATAGTTCTTTCTCTGGTTGTAGATAGCATTTTCCATCATGAAACTTTTGGAGATGTCTTCGATCCTTGCATTACTGAGAAGAGCTAAGTCTGTTAAAGTTAGTCATTGCATACTGTGGCTGTTACTGTGTTCAATGTTCTCCTCAATTCAATCAGTCCATACAAGTCTTTCCAGGTTTTTCTGAAGTCTGTTTGCTCATCATTTCTTATAGCACAATAGTATTCCATTACATTCATATACAACAACTTGTTCAGCCATTCCCCAACTGATGGGCATCCCCTCAATTTAATTTGAGCATTCCTCAAAAGAGGAGGCATGTGAACAGAAACTTTAAAGTGAGGGTTTTGTTGGATGAAAAACGGGATAGAAAGTGGAAGGGGTAAGATCAATGGGAGGGTAAAGTGAGAGAAGAAGAAAGAGTAAACCTCTTGGGGGCAGGGACAATGTTACAGTGAAACTGAAGTCTAACCTCTTTTTTTAATAGATAGTGAAAAATAGAGACTCTTAAGATCTTAAGTGAGTTTTTCAAAGTCATAGAACTAATTAGTGACAACTTAGACCTCGTTGCCTTTTTAGAGATAGCACAACACCTTCTATGTGCTCGACAAATCACGTGTTCAACTGTAGTGCTAATATTGATAAATACAGAAATAAGGAAAAGAGTGAGTTTACTTTTGGTAATTCAGCCGAGTGACAATTGTTTTATAATTTTCCTTAGAAACTTGGATGGATTCATAAAATTAGACCTAGAGGGTACCTTGAAGGATGTCTAATCTTTATTTCCTTTATATCCTTATAACTCTGAGGGTCTTCCCTTCCCAGATTGATTTTTTTTTTTTGAGTAGGTAAAAGAGATTTTTTTTTTGGCCTCACTTTTTACCTAGCCTTAAGAGGTCCATCTCCAGTCATCCTGATCTATATCTCACCACTGGACCCAGATGGCTCCGGAGGAGAAAGTAAGGGTGCGGATTTTGCACAGCCTTCCCTCACTTAAATCTAATTCACTTGGATGTCATGACATCATCTTCCTGATGTCCTGCTCCTCTTTTAAGAGGAAGGACAAACAACAATCCTTATTTCCTGGATGAGGAATCAGGCTCTGAGAGGTTGACTTGTCCAAGGTTAGCCAGGTGACCTTGGGGCAGGGCTGAGATTTGAACCAAGGTCTTCAGACAAAATATAAGAGGCCACATCCAATATCAAGCTGCTATATAACAGCAGTATCATATTACTGATTGGCAGTAGAAATCACTGTTTGAATCTGTGCCTGGTCATTATAGGTCACTCATTTATAGCAATCTCAGCAAAGAGACAGACACTTTGTTTAGATTTTTTTTGGTAGTTGCTCTGACTACTAATGCTGGGAACATTTTTCTTGCTTAGTAAATCACTTTTAATTTTGCCCACAGTGGTTCTTGGTTCCCACAATGCCTCAACAATTAAATCTGTGTTCAGATGGCTTGTAAATGCACCCGGAGGTGTTATGCAGTGGGCAAATTACACAGACATAAGTAAGAACAGAAAGTTAGCATTTAGCTATCTGGATAAACAATATTCACCGAGGTTCTTTTTTTTTTTTAACACTATGAAATCTCTTAGATTCTCCCCTCTTTTTAATGAGAGGATTGCTCCTGCTCCTGGAGCTATGCTGGGCTTTGACAGGCCAGCTTTGGACGTTGAGGCAAGAAGGGAGCCCACTGTATACCACCACATGCGTTTCCTCTCCCCTCACCCTGACAAATTTCATGCAGTGGGGACTCAGGCTTCCCTTAATCCTATCCAAGCATTCTCCTTCCTCTCCTCTTTGAATCATTTGCTATAGGGACTAATTAGGACTGGATTCTGAGATTGGCTCACCCAAATCAGGTCCAAGGAATGTGACTGATTTGTTAAAGGCTTCCCCTTCAAATGCCTTGGAAATTGGTTCATTTGGGAAAGGGTGTGAAGCAAAGGGCTTGAGAAGGCAGTGGGGCCAGAGAGAAGGCAACAAAGACAAAGTATTCCTCCCTGTTCTTCTAGGTCCTTTTTGGGGGGAGGGTAACATCGTTTCTTGAAACAGCTGTTCCTTTCTCTTTTCTCCTCTATATGCTTCCATGGTGTTAAGAGATCTGGGAGGGCCCAGGAATAATAAATTTCTCATTTGTGGTTTATTAACAACTGTACCTTCCTCCTGGCAGTCCATCCATTTCTCTTTCTTAAAAAGAAGAAGTGACAAGGAAATCTGGTTCTCCCAGCTTTGGGTTTTAGGATATCTTGCCTGCTGAGAGCTTTGGCTAATAGTCTTTCCTCATACTGGCCATTGAGAACCCATGATTATCTGGCATCTGTGTTCTTTTTGGTCTTAAGCTTTGTTCTTCCTGTCCTAACCTTGAGAAGATTATTTTTTGGTTGGGGTGTAAATAGCCCTCTTCGAGGTTAAGGTGAGTATTGTGGCAAGGTGGGTCCATTAGGTCCTTAAGGACATCTCCAATCATGCCATCCACATTTGACTTACTTTAGCCATCACCCCCCTACGCCAGCCTCCCCACATGAGGATTGCCTCTGCTCCTAGAGCTACCCTGGGCTTTGATGGGCCAGCTTTGGTCTTATCTTGCTTGGTTGGGGTGGTGGAGACTCCATTGTTCCTCTGGACATCTTCAGCTAAACCCTCATGCATTATCTTCCCTCATTAGAATGTGAGTTCATTGAGAGTAGGAACTATTTTAGTTGTTTTCATTTGTATTCCTAGAACTTAAAATAATAACGCCTATTTACATAATTTGCAGTGAGTACTTAGCAAATGCTCTCTCCTTTTTATCTGTTTCTATCTCTTTCTCCCTGAGTCTGTCTGTCTCTCTGTACACAGAGAGGTAAATTTCCCTTAAAAGTTTCCCAAATGAAACATTTAAGTATGAAAAACAAACAGATATATGAGAGGAGAAAAAAGAATAGGTTTTTATAGTCAGAGAGGGGCAAGCTGTTCTCCAACTTTCATATGGGGTTGGGGGCTTTAGGTCCAAGGCTCACACAGTGAGCTTGCTTTGAAAAATCCATGGACCTGGAATCCATGATCCAAGGATTTGGCCTCAGCCAGTCAGTGCCAAAGCAAGGCAATAAAACTTAGCTCCGAAGAGGAAACATTATTCAGTGGAAAATCATTGGCTCTGATATAAGAAGTCCTGGGTTCAAATTTCTCCTCGAACAATATCTGTGTGACCTTGGTAGAGTCACTTAACCTAACTGGCCCTCAGTTTCCTCATCTGTAAAATGAAGGTTTTGGATTAGATGACCCCTAAATTCTCAAACTCTAGGACTCTCCTTTGAACCAAAGTAAAAGAAGTTGGGTAGGTAAGAGTATTCTCTGTCATTACCGATAGATGGCACTCAAATCCTGGAGATCAGCCTTCTATTGCTTGCTGCTGGGTTTGGGGAATGAGGGAGAATGTGTGTGGCACAGTGTCAGCCTGCACCGTCAGACCTACTTAAAGTCAACAGTTTAGCTGATGGTGGGAGAGACAGCTTAATCATCATTGTGGCTAATGCTGTAAAATAAAAAAAAAAATACTATCAACAAAATTCCAAAGAAAACAACCCCAAAAGAGCAGAGATAGAGGAAGCTGGTTACAAAGGTAAGAGATAGGTAGGGGAAGAAGAATAATGGTAAGGCCAGAGGAAAAACAGATTGAAGATTCATACAGAATGATTTGGGCAGGAAGAAATCATAAGTCAAAAAGCAAAGAAGGAAGACACCAGAAGGACAACATGGAGAGATTATGTGGCCCTCATGTGGTAAAACAAAATAGGGAATAACTACCCATCCTTCCCCATCTAATCCAGAAGACACAAATCAGTCCTTCAGAATCTTTTATTAACGTATAGAAAATGCATTAAAAAAAGGAACTATACAGAGGCTAAGAGCAATCAGGACTAAAAATACTAGTTAACAATGGTTAACAAGCGTAGATCCCATTCTCTGAGCTACATTTCCATGGAAGGGTTGGGAGGCTGGTTTTTCTTTTCCTCCTCTTTTCGTTCTCATTTTTTCGTTTTATTTTAGTTCATCAAAATATCCATTGTTCTGAGGAGTCCACATCTCCTCCTCTTCCTTGTTCCTTCCTGCCCTTCTTCCTTTTAAGTAAAGGCTGTCTCAGCAGACTGTAGCTACAAAGTCAGTAAGTTGTTTTGGTTATTGTTTGTTTCTTGAAAAGGCTGATAGAAGTTAAAACCATAAACCCAAAAGTGAAGGGAGCTGGGGCTCTGGTGTCTTGATGTTTGTCTTCCTGGGACAGTAAAGTAAAGGACAGTGTAGGTTTTGATTGCCCTGAACTCAGACAAGATGACTCCCTCCCAGATATAACACCATGCTTGGGGCCTCTGGGCTTTGTAAGCCATTTGAGAATAAAGTAGCAGGATTCATGAGTATGAATGACATGATTCAAGAGTTTAAAGTCTAACTAGAGAGCTCACCAATTAAATTTTGAATCCTGTATTCCTAAGAATGGTCTGTTCTCTATGGCTGGGCTTGACTGCGGGGGAGGAGGAGGAAATGGCTCCAGGTAAGGGAGAGCTAAAGGGAGGGTATGGAGGGAAGAGGTGAAGCATGACTTGATTTCTCTAGTTAGACTTTATACTGAAAATGGAGTCTTTCAATGGCATGACTGTTACCAAGGTAGCCCCTAGTTTTTATACTCCATCCCACTCCTTTGGGAAATTAAAAAAATATTTTAATAGTTTATAAAGGGCAAAGGGATATGCTATTTCATAGCCCATCTTCACTGTTCCCAAAGTAGGGCCACATGAGCTGAGGATGCAGAAAATCATACCCCTTCTGAGCTGGACCTGCCTCACCAAGAGAATCAGTGAAAAAGATCAAGTGGGAGATGAAAGGAAAGAGGGCTCTTTGCCTAAAAGAATTAAGAAAATTTCCCCATTAGTGCTCCACTTCTTTAAGTGGGAAGTCCCTCTTATAGGGGCAAGATAGGCAGTTAATTTTCTAAGAGGACAGAGATGATTGATCCCTCTCAGTTCTCCATGATTCTCTGCCCCTGTCCCCTGACGCTACCCATAGACGTGGACATTTTCTTAATCCTTAGGAGTGATTGTCAGGGTCTACAAAAGTTACTGGTGAGAGCAGACCCCTAGGCTTGCTGGTAGAATACCCTTCTTATAAGAGGGAGACAGAAAGGAAATGATAGTAGAAGGCCCTTTGAGATGGCATTGGGAGATGTTAAGGTGGTGGTCACTTGGTTCAATTAATGCCAAGAGAATACATACATACATATATATGTGTATATATATGTATATATATACATAGCTTCAGAAAAGGCTGACTTAAGAGTTAGAGAATCTGTTCCTTACTCTATCACTACATGGTATTAGACAAATAATTTTCCCTCTCTGGACTTTGTTTTCCTCATCTGTAGAATGAGGGGGTTTGACCTTTATTAACTGTTTTCTCTAATTTTGTTTCCAGTCATAAAGTTCTATGAATTCATGAATTTTTACAAAGAATCTTAGAGCTCTGTGGTCTTCCTATCAGATATCTCTAAAATAGTGAAAGACAAGTAGACATTTCTGAGAAAGCTAGGATGGCAAAGTCATGTCAAATATTGACTCTGGGAGCTGTTGAGCCAATGATTTGCTGGTGTCAATCATTTGTTTGCTGGATGTGCATCTGGACTTCTGGGGCTGTTTAGGTATCCTCACATATCTTGTGTGTGCATATTTCTTCACCTCAAAAAGAGTCATCTACTGAACTTCCTATATGACTGTAATTTTGATGTATTTTTTTTCTTTTTGAACCAGACCTGTGATTTCAATGTGATAGAAAAGTCCTGGGGAGGAAATTCCTGCCTGTGTAGGTCCCTATCTGTTCTTCAACTTCAAATCTTAGAGAATTGCTTGGAGGGCACTGAGATGTTAAAGGTGTTGTCCAGGGTCACGCAACCAGTATTTGTTGGAGACAGATCTTGAACCCCAGACTTCCTGACTCCAAGGCCTTCCCTCTAATCATATTGCCATACTACTTCTTTGCAAACATGAATCCAACTTATTAATACTAAACTATGGGGGAGAACCCAAGAAAACTTATGTTTAGCATCCACAGGGCTCAAGAGAGTGAGAGTTAAATTGATCTGAAATGGATACCCAGCATGTCATCAGTCAGGCCCAACCTTACGGCCTAGACAATCAAGATCTATTTCAATTATCTTAAGCAAAGAGGCAGACTTTGTCAAAGGAACAAGAGCAGTGTTATTCAAGAGGTTATGCAATAAGCCACAATAACCTGGGGGAGGCTTTTATGTCTTGTGAGAATATGATGCTGCTGAAAGACTGTGAAATACTCAAGGACATTTGGACAGTTAGATGGGACAGATTTGATGAAATCACATATAACTTAGAGATGGGGAGGGGGCGAATTTCAGAGAAGCTGATTGGAAACATTAGAGATACGAGCTAGTTTTGTATCTATTAGTAAGGGAAAGATGAGGTACCAGACAAGACTGGTTGAACTTGAGAATAGCTATTTCTTTTTTTCTTTCCCCATAGAAAGAAAAGTGGAGATGACAAGCATCCTAAAGTAGGGTCTAGAGAGGAACACTGTGGGTGATTCCGTCCTCAGCTCTGCCAACTGAATTCTGCACAACATTGGACAAGCTCCTTTGATTCAGTTTCATCAGATTTAAAGTAGACAGTCTGTGAGCAATTACTATGGCACTTGAGTCCGATTCACTAATTAAAAGAATGAGGAGAGCAATTGATTTAGGATACTAGGAAGTATAGCAGTTGATGGATGTATGCCACTAACACTGCAGAGTAATTTTAATATGTAGATGTCTGTGGAAAGCCAGCTTTGACTTTACATCTATTCACCAGCTTCTCATCTTTCAACTGTTCTTCAAATGTTTGAAGAACAAAGAAAGACAGGGGGGAAAAGAGTCATGTAAGCAAATCCAGTGTGGTTGAAATTAGAGAGAACCATAGCTATTTCCTGAAATTGGACTGCCGCCTACACCGATGCCTTCACTTGAAGCATAGTGAAGTTTTTCTTCTCTTTGGGGGAGAGTTAATTTTTTTTTAAATTTCATTTGTTCTTTGAACTTGTGTGGGTAAAGCAATGCTAAGACACATCAGTAACTATTGATGGGAATCTCATTTACATCTATATGAGGCTGGATTGTAGAGGAAATAAATGTTGTAGGAAAAAATATAGCTAGAATGCTGGCCATAGAGCTCTTATAAAATGGCCATAGGGACCCTACAGTGTGAGCAAAATAATATAGTCTTAAATCTCTTCCAGTGCCTAGCATAGAGCTCTATTCCCCACCTTCATCTATGATTTATTTCATTGGTTTGAGGAACTCCTGGTATGAAAAATCCCTCCAAGGATACACATTAACAACTCAACCTTAACTTAAATTCTTAGAGAGTTGCCTGGGGCACTGAGAGGTTAAGTAACTTGCCTACAGCCATATACCTAGTGAGCATCAGAGGAAAGCCTTGAACCTAGGTTTCCCTGACTCCTGGGCCAATCATCTTTCTGCTATACTATGCTATTTCCCTTTGCACATAGTAGGTATTTAATAAATGGTTAATGAATGAATGAATGAATGGAGGCACTGAAATTTGTGCAAAAGGACCCTTTAATATGGTATTAAATACCTTAAATTATGGCCACTAGAATTCTGCAATATGGTTATGTTAACCCTATGATATCGCCATAAGGCTCTTCCAGAACCTAGGACAGTTCCTTGCACATAGGATAGAGACAGAAACTACACTTGTGATTCCATCGGTATAGAGAACTGCCAGTTAAGGAAATTGCCTCTTCCAGTGGAGGTAGGACCCTCCTCTGGAACATATAGTCTTTGAGAGTCTTCAGAGTTTTCTCGAGCACTGAGACCTTAAGTGACTTATCCCAGATAACACAGCCAGCACGTGTCAAAGGCAGGGCTTGAACCCAAATCTTCCTGACTTTGAGGTCAAGTCTTATCCACTATACCACACTGCCTTTCTCAGATTCAGCATCCTGGGTACTTAATAAATAAATCAAGTGCTTACTGTTATTCTAATAAACAGGGTGCTAGTGATGTATTAGTGGAAAAAATCATTGCACTTGGAATCAGAAGACTTGGTTTCAAGGATTGATTTGTTTCATCATGGGCAAGACACTTACCCTCTCTTTATCTCAATATCCTCATCTCTAAAACAGGAATAATAATACTTGCACTACCCCCCTCCCTGGGTTGCTATGTTCAGTCAAATGAATTATTAGTGAAAGTATTTATAAGCCTTAAAGCAGTATACAGCTAATACCTATTTTAATAAGCACAAACTTTTCAGTCATGCTTGCTGATTATATAGTTCCCCACAGAATACTATCAAATAGTTTTATCCATGACCTGTGGGTATAATCAGTATTAAATCCCTAAGAATCAAGAAACTTATTACAATTAATGGCACTATGGGTCATATGAGGTTGGATTTGGGGATTGGGGTATTGGGAACCTTGAGTGAAAAGCAGAAGAATACCTGAATCACACAAGACCAGCTCAGTCCCCTGAAATTCTGAAGCTGGTCATGCAGCTCAGTCAAACTAAGGCAAGGAGTGGTAGAGGGTCATAGAATGTGAGAGTTGGGGAGGATCTTAGAGATCATTAAATCTAGTTCCAGCACTTAAGAGGTGAAGGAAAGGGTTTTCTATGGGCTTATTCAAACTAAGCTTGTCTTTTTAGTGTTTGAGGGCTCCCTATCAAATTTCCAAAGAAGGCTCACCAGACACTGATGGGAAGAAGCCCTTTTTGAGGGTGGGGAGTGGGGGTGGAGATAAATCAAAGGCATCGGGAAACTAGCAAGGTACCCACAATGCATGAACCCCAAGAAGTTCTCCAGTGTCAGAGGAGCTCATTTTCAGGATGAGAGTTCTGCCTTCTTTCCCCTGAAATCTCTATTAGAGGCTAATTAGGGACTTCTGGTAAAATTGACTCCATATCCCAACCATTTGTTTTTCTCACAGTGGTTTTCATGTCTGGGATGGAGAGAGAACAAAGAACAGACTGCATTACACAGTAGGAGTGATTGAAACATCTCCATTTTGGAGCTGTTAGCTAAGATCTATCAAAACCATAAAATAGAGCTGTCCAAAGGGTAGGGGTTCTTGTGTATGAAGTCACTGCTCTTTTCATGGACTGGATTTAAAAAATGGGACTGTGATTAATTGGCTTTGTGTCCCATGCTGTGGAGGTAATTGTTCATGTGGCTTCTGCAAGGTATGCCTGTCTTTCAATAACTATTGTAAATTTGGATGGAACTTGTTGGTTTCCAAGTGGAATGAGGGCATTAGAGTTCAAGAGCTCTTCCTACCTGCTTCTTAGATGTGATAGTGGATTGGCTCATAGGATCCTAGATCTACATCTAGAAAGAACCTCAGAGGCTAACTAAAACAATCCCCCTAATTTTTACAGATAAGGAAACTGAGGCCTAGGGAGATTAAATGACTCACTTTGTGTGTGTCACTCAGGTAGTATCAGGGACAGGATTGGAACCCAGGGCTTCTTGATGCAAGAGCCAGTGCTCTTTTCACTATACCATGTAGTTTCCTATATCCCTCAGGATATTTCCCTCTTTCTCAATGTCTTAAGCCCTATTTTGTTGCTCCTTTCAAGGAATCTTTGTTAGGCTTTCAAAATCTCTATCTTTCTAGGTTGGCTGGAATTTTCCAGCCCCATAAATGTTCTTCAAGGATTCAAATGGATATCTGGATAAATCCGGCCTCTACTTATGACTATGTCCAGGAAGCACATCACTCTCAGACTTTGGAGAAGAAATCCCATTGCTTCTCAGTCTTTGATTTCCCTGCTTGTGCTGTATTTTTTTTTACAGCACTGTCTCTTTGCTTGTCACCTCTCTGCCCTAGCACCTATCCAGTCTTTGAATGAGAATATAGTAAATTGGCAGCCCCATTTTCCTATTTAGTCTTCATCTGTTTATAAGAAAATTAAGACTCATTTGTATTTATTGATGTTTCTTTGTTTAGGTTAAATCAGTTTCATAACTCTGTCTCCATAGATGGTCATGCAGTTCTGTAGACTTATAGCTGTCACGTTGGTAGGTGGCCAAGGCATGACAGAAAAATATTAGTTTGGATATCAGAACGATCTGGGTTAAAATCCGCAAGTCTATTGCTTCCTACCTGTGAGATCTTGGGTCAGTCACATAAACTCTCTCAGCCTCAGTTTTTTCATTTGTAAGATTAGGGGGTTGGACCACTAAGGTCCATTTCAGCTCTAACATCTGCCAATGTCTTATTCATCTTTTGTAAATAGTTGGAGGTCCTGTAGGGCCTGAAGTGAGAGATTAGGGAATTTTGATAGTTGATAAGCATGTGTTGGGATGAGCATGTGTTTATGAAAGCAGGTGATGAGGTAGTCAGTGTATTTTACAATGCCCTACTAAACATTTATATATTAGCATTGAGGGATAAATGAGAAAGGATGACCAGGTTCTTTAAAGGAAGGTAAACTATGGTTCCATTTTAAGGAATAACATAGGACTTTTAGAATTACTCAAAGGAAAACTGTCAAATGATATTTTATTACAGTGTGATTCTATTCGTGCTATTGCAACAATGATCTTGCTAGGTGGCTCAATTCAACTGGATAACAGGATTCTGTTTTATAGACAACTTTCTTGACTTAAGTCTATATTCCTAACACAAGATGATTGGGGCCAAAGAAGTCATATCTTTTTTTAGCACTTTAGCCTTGACTCTTACCACCCAGGCCCATTATGAATATGACCTTAAGAAATATATGAAAGAGTTAAAGTTACCTTGTTTCCTTGCTAATCAACATGACTGGTCACTAAGTGGATTCATGCCTTACTTGTCAGGATCTTTCCTGAAGTCCTATTTCTCTGTCTTTGGCTCTGAGATTTACATGCAACTCCTGATTTTTGCTTTTTTGTAAGGGAAGCATCTTTTTTAATTTTCCAATTCTTCTAAAATGGGTCATCTCTCCTGTGCCAATTTCTCTCCTGCCAAAATCTGTAGTTCTTCCTACTGTTTTGGCCCACATATCAACCAACTTAACAGAATAGGTAGATTGGTGTCATGAAATGTATACTATCTTGGGAGTTTTTGGAGACCTGGGTTATAATTCTGGCTTGACCCCCAATCAGATATTCAAGCTTTAGAAAATCATTTGACATCTCTGGGCCTGTTTGCTACTCTATAAAATGAAGGTATTGAACTGGATGGCCACTAAAGTCTCTTCCTGAAGAGGCTTTTTTTCATGTATGTGTGTATACATATATGTGTGAATATATGTATATATGTGTGTATATATGTATGTATATATGAGATGGGTTGTTTGTTCATTTTTTTTTTACTAACTTTCTGTGGAGCCTATGCTGAATTCAACCTGGAAAGTACTAGCTTCATTTTTAGTGCTGGGTGTTCCAAGGTCTTAAGAGGCATGTTAAAGGGGCCCAGTGCTCAGATTGTCTCCTCACTGAGTCCAAACAACAGTTTTACTTCCCCCTCAAAGAAGACACATTTTGGGAGATATGCTAGCTAGCCCCAAGGGATTGCTGTTCCTTTCTAATGTAGTCAAGTTTGTGTTGGATTGCTCATGACTTCATGAGCAAATTTCTAACTCTCAAACTCAAACAGTGAATGTTGGCTAAGGGTCCTAAAGTCTGTGGTCTGGATCAAGCCCTAGGTTTGCAGAAAATGGAGGCAATCAATGGACTGTCATCATGGAACTGAAAAAAGGAGGGAAGGAGAGAGCTGGGGAGCTGCACAAAGATTTCAGCAGATGGTATAAGATGTGGTTGAAATCTACTTTGAAAGTAGAAAAAGCTTCCAAAATAGCCACTGGGACTCCCTGTCCTCTTAGGCTTTTTTTTTTTTTAAAAAAAAGAAGTCAAATAGTGATAGTGAAGATACAGCATGTAATAAAATGGGAGGTAGGCACAGTTCTCTCCTCTTCACCTTTGGATTTCTAGATGTAATTTGCTCTGGCACTTTTCATTTTTCCTATCCTAGATAAATAATAAAGGAAGGTAGAGGAAAATTTCTCTTGAGCTTATCGTCTAATGGGGTCATTCCATCCCCACTGGGACCAAGAATCTACCACTGCCACCCCATACTGATTGATGGAATAGCTGCCTGGTTACTTGGCAGGATTACTTTGACTTTAACTGGTTCACCCATAGTTCAGTGATATTGATTGAGTACAGGAATGTGGTCATTGGCAATTCCTCAAAAAAAAAAAAAGGATCAAACATTGAGGAAAACAGGTACTTACTCTGCAAGTGTTTTCTGTGCTTACTCTGAGGAATAGAATCTACTTGTTGGTGGGGACAATATCTTATGTTTTTGCTATATTGCCCATGGCTCATAGCATGGTGCTGAGCATGTAATAGATACTCCATAGAGAACTGTTGATTGGTTGAGTTGAGGGAGATTTATAGTGCAATATGACATGGTTTATGGAATCCAGTGTCAGGGATTTTAAGTGTTACGTATTTTGAATCAGGGTCTGGAGTGGGGATGACAAGTGTAGTTGGGAAATGCCATTGTTAGCAAGTGAAAGAGAAGTGGGGCTCCCTGAAAAATCTTGAAAGAAAGAGTATCTCTTGGGTAAGAATAATAAGAGGGACAGAAGTTGAAAATTCAGAATCATTTAAAAGGAGCCTAGGTCACTAGAATAGTGAAAGGCCGACACGTTGTTGCCAGAAAAATTATGTTTAAGAACTGTCTCATCTGTTGGCCTCCTACTTAGGGCATACTGATGTTAACAGTTGGCTAATGTATCAGCCAGATGGGTTGAGTTAAGGCCCTATTTCAGAGATCATCAATAACCACCACTCTCAGGATAGGAAGATGAAGGGCATCTCAGAGAGAAGACAAGGGAAGAAGATGAAAGTCCTAACCCACCAAAATAGTAAGGGCTACTGGACTTGTCCCTGGTTTGAGCTTTCATGAAGACTTTCCTTTGTCTCCTTTAGCGAGGAGTTGGGGTATGGTTAAATAGGAGGGAGACCTGGGACGAAGGGTCAGGACCTTAGAATTTCATCACCTGGGAGAGTAGAATGCTGCGGGACTGACTGTCCTCTCTGTACTATCTTCCTGCTTCATTTCCACTTCCTTTATATACCCTTAGTAGGTTGCAATAGCACATCATTATTATTTCCCCCCACCTCATTTCATATTATAAAATATAAACAAATGACAGAAAAGGTCGGTTGTTTACGGGCTCTCCTCTGCTCACAAGTGTAGGGACCGTCGTTTCCTTCCAACCACAGGTGGGTGGTTGTAAGGCCGCATCTTCATTTCCACAAAGGGGATGGAGAACTCGTGGCCTTTCCAATGATACCAGTTGATTCCCTGTTCAGGACAATGATAAGGGTATTATATTCTCTTTTTACTCTCCCATTACTCCCACAAGCCAACCCCTAGCTAAGAGAGATGTGGAATGGTGCAATTTTAGGAGATGCAAAGGGGAAAAGGGACCCAGTATATGGGTTTAGCAGGTTTTCCATTCGTGTAACATCTGATGGATCTTCCATTCCAGCCAAGTTCCTCATGTGATCCCTATCTTTCCATTTTGAACAGCCATGGAACTATGCATTTCCAGCTTGAGATAGGGATACTCTATCTTTAATTGCTGGGGGTCACCTTTTTGGCTTTTAGTGATAGTAACAGGTAGATTTTTTTCCAAGTGTTATGGGAATCTGGTGCACCTGCAGATCCAATCATCTTGCTCTCGTGGCATTGTCATAAGGAAGACTTAAGAAAGCTGCTATTGGGAGAACCATGACATGTAAGAAAGTGCCTTGGAGAGACAGTCTGGAACAAATGTAGATCTTCCGTAACGGGTTCCAGGTTGAAGAGGGACTTTGATTTGCTGCAAAGGAATATTCAAAAGGTCCTACCAATTTTGGTTATAGTCTCTTTTTCTCAGTGCTCTTGTGGGATCTTGGCAACTAATCATGATAGAGGAACCTATATGGCCTTGTAAAATTGGGAGATCCAAGGGACCTCCTGAGCATCCTATTGTTCCTGAGTTTGGGTTTTGCTGCCAGCACAGGACCTTGACAACAAGTTCAAGTCTCCTTCCCCCTGAACTATACTTCTTCCCTTTCCCCAGGGCCTCTTAAACCCTACAGGGTACTGGCTTTTGGGGATGACTTTGCTGGTTGACTCTACCCTGCTGAAGATTAGTATCTCTTGTCAGATCTGAAACGAAATTGAAAATTCTTCCTTTTTCCTCCTCTGGCTTCTAGTCCTCTATGCTATTTTCATTCTATTATTTGCACTGTATTCTTGCCTTCCTGGAGATGGGATTCCATGTGATCATTTACAAGGGAGAAAAAGTATTCAGAATCATATGCTCCTATAAACTACAAGGCAGAGGGACTACAGACTCTATTAGTTAAAATAAAACACCAATATTTAAGTGCCTGGATGGGTGAAATGGTTAAAAAAATTAAAAGAGTGATTACTGTCTTAAAAAAACAAAACAAAACCCAAAATACTCCTTTCTCCCAACATTTGTCCTTACCTGACTGTGCCTGGACTCCCCATACTTTCCATTTAGGTTGGTTCGGTGGCAGTTCTTATACCACCACGCTCCCTTGTAGGACATGGCACAATTGGTAACAGCAACATCATTGTCCCTGTCCTCAGTGGAGAAGGGTCGCCCTTGGTGATAAGTAAGGGAATCCCCTGCAAAGAAAGAGAAGTGGGATTTAATGGATACTTATCCCTGAAAATGTGCTTTCCTCTCACGAAGAAATTCAATCACTCAAACATTCCCATTTCACAGAGTCCATTAGCTACCCACTGTCTGAAAAGGACTCCTTCATCTTACACCCCAGGGCTGACTACTTCAATGCTACCTTCTCCAGCAACCTGGAGTCCTTCACATGCTGGCCTTTCACCCAGGCTACTATGCTGTTCTCCAGCACTGGATTGCCTTCATTATCCATATTCTAGCACATATCTATTTAGAGGCAGCTAGATGTCAGACTTGGGGTCAGGAAGACTTGAGTTCAAATCCTCCCTCAGACACTTACTAGATGTGTGATCCTGAGGAAGTTACCTAACCTCTCTCAACCTCCGTCTCCTAAGTGGGGATAATAACAGCACTTTCTCATTAGGATTATTGGGAGGACAAGATGATAATATTTGTAAAGTGTTTTGCAAGCTTTAAGATGCTATATATAAGTCACTGTTCTGTTCTTACCTGGCCCATTACAGATTCCTACTATACAACTTCAGTCTGGTTCTTGTAATTCTTTCTCCTCCTATCTCTAATCCTTTGCTCCTCTATTCCCCTGTCAGCAGATGATTCATATCCAGTTTCACAGAGAAGACAGAGAGCATCTGGTGTGAGCTGTATTCTCCCCAGTTTTAACAGAGTACTTTCCCTATGTTTTATCTTACACTCCTTTCCAGTTCAGTGGAAAAGTTTTCTCTCCTCTCTGACGATCCAAATCCCATCCCTCCTCCTCTAACACCTCAGTCCTACAATTATACTCTCCCTCTCTAGCATTTTCCATCTTTCCCACTTCATGGGCTCCTTTATGTTCCTTTGTGCTCGGTACAACAAAGATGTATTAAATACCTGCTACACACACCTAGTTTTGGGGATAGATCCAAAGATAAAAATGAAAAGCCCATTGTTCTCATTTCTACCCAGATGTGGCCGGATAGAGATAATGTCCCATAGACAAGTAAGTGCCAGGGCATTGCAGGAGGAAGGGTTGGGAATCAAATAAGATGACTCCTGAGCTGAGCCTTCAGGCTTCAGCTTTCTTGTCAGGAAGATGAAGACAGTGATTATTGGAGAAGAATGCATCCCTGACATGGTGTGTGGCTTTTCCAACTTCACAGAGGTTGGAGATGGGATCCCAGGCATGGGGAAATGGCTAGAAGTCCAGTTTCCTAGGAATGTAGAGTTAGTGAAGGAAAATAATGGGAGCTAAGACTAGAAATGTGAATTGGAACCAGTTTATGGATGGCCTTCAGAGTCAAGCTGAGGAAGTTGTATCTTTTCCTAAGGGAAATTAAAGGTTTTATAGCAAGTGAGTAACCTAGACCTGGCACTTCTACCTTCAAACACGATTAAATGTCATCTGCCTTAAATAACATTAACAAACAACTTTGTACCCTACAAATAAAAGAGAGCTCTTCTTGGGGCTCCTGACAGCTTTCTTGGGATTGGTTACAAAACTACACTGTATCCCTCATGGCACCTACCTAAGCCAGTCTAGACTTGAGGATCTGAACCCAACTTACTTTTGATCAGTTGAGGGCAACACACTCCTCGAATGTAGTCCACAATGGATGCCTCCATTTCTTAACCACTCTTAACCCTTTCTTAACTTCCTGCAATCTAATTTTTGTCCTTACCACTCTACAGAAATTGCTCTCACAAAGGTCACTACAAGCTCCATGCCAAATCCAATGCCTGTTTCTCAATGCCCATTCACTTTAAACTCTCTCTGGCATTCATTTACCACCCACCCACTCTTCCCTGTAAATGTCTCCTCTCTTACCTTTCATGACACTGCATTTTTCTGACAATCTCCCAATGTCTCTGCTCCCTTCCTATGTCCTTTGTTAACTCCCTTTCCATCATCTACCCAGAATTTTGTCCTAAACCCCATGTGCTATTTCTGTAGAGGGCTCCTATGGCTCTGGTTCCCATAGCTTCAGCTAACACTCCTATCTGGATGATCCCCAAATTCTTATTTCTAGTTCCAACCATGCACTGGAACTCTAGTCCAAAATTTCCCATAGTATATAAGATATTTCACTTGAATGTTTCCCAATCACCTCACACTCAATATGTCCCGAATAGTATTCACCATATCTCCCCTACCTAAATCGACTCTCCTTTCCAATTTCCTATTTCTGTCAATTTTCCCATCTCCTAGGATTGAAACTTTGGAATCATCTTCAATCCCCCCCCCATTTCCTATATCCAATGTCACCAACTGTTGTCATTTCTTCATTTTAAATGTTGCTCTGAATCTCCAATTCCTTTCTACTCTACTGTAGGTTCTTGTTGCCTTTTTGTTTGCAATGATTAGTATACCTCTTAACTGTGAACTTTGACAATGCTAATCTCTTTTACTCCATTCCCTCCTGCAAAATCTTCACAAAGAACACTTTCATCATGTTCCTCTTGTGTTTCATAACACAATAGGTCTCTATCATCAATTGCATCAAGTCCAAATTCTTACGTCTAGCTTTCAAGGTCTTTCTTGAATTTGGTTCCACAAAGGCCACATGGTATAGAAGAAAGAGATTTAGAGCTAGAGGACCTGGGTCTGGATGTTGGCTCTTGTTATTTATAATCTGTGTGACCTTGGACAAGTCATATTAATTCTCTGGGACTCAGTTTCTTCATTTCTAAAACTAAGATGATTTCTGATGTCCCTTCTAGGTCTAAATCTTATCTGTATTGTGTTTATCTAATCTATTTGAAATTACTTATCACCGTTTCCCAGCTCATATGATCTATTTTGGTCAGACAGGCCCCCTGATTATATACACTATATGTCATAATCACTTTTTTGGCCTTTACTCATGCTGTTTGCCTCATCTGAAATACCATTCACAATCCTCTCTAACTTTCCTAATCCATTCTCTTCATAAAAACCAGGTCAGTGTCCATCTTCTTTGCAAAGACTTCCTCAAATGCCTTACCTCACATTGATAGCACCCTTCTCTAGGTTTTTAAACTTATAATCATAACTGCATAATTTAGGACTTGTTGTCCACTTATTTTATTCACATTTTAGGGACAGGATGGAGTCCCTGAAAATTGTGGAAATGTCTGCCATAGTCAGACCTGACACCTTTTACCTTCAAATATTTTATAGTACTTTTTATCTGAATTTATATATGTATATATCTACATATACATGTAGATATATACATATACATGTAGATACATACATATATGTATATATATGTATATTTACCATCCAATCCCATTTCATGTCCTTAAAAATATCATAAACTCTTTATGGTCATGGATCACGCCTCCTCATTCTTCTTTTGTTAAGTGATTAGTAGAGTGCTAAGTTCATATTAGCATTCAATCAATCTTTGTTGACAAGTGGACTTGTAATTTTATGTTGGACACCTATTACAGTCCTAGATGAAGACTTAATTTTTTTTAGCTTTGTGCTGAGGAGAACAGTAGGAAAGACTTAACTTAGAGGGGCTAGAAAAGGCACTGATAAATAGAGTGAAAGCTAGTGAAAATGTTTATAAACCCATAACTGGTAAGAGTCAATCCAAAAATTAGATTGAGCAACAAGTCAAATTAAATGAGGCTGGAGTTGGAACAAATATTAGATTCTGAAAATTGTAAGAGAGGAAGACAATGAAATCTTTCTGCCTCTAGGTCTTTAGGCTGAAGATAGACAACCATTTGTCTAGGATTGCTGAACATAGGCAGCAGATCAAGTGATTTTTTTTTCATGAAAGCACCTTCTAGCACAAGGCTAGGAGTAGGAAATTGTCTTTAATAGATCAGACTATAACCAGTAGAAATGGTTTGATAAAAACTCATCATAGCTATCTCTATATGAGATATGGTTAAGCAGAAAAGAAAAACAGAAAGTCACCTGTGTATATGACAAGGTTAGAGACAGACAAGTTCAGTGAAACCAAGAACTGTAAAACTCTGGTTTAAATTAGATTTGTGCTTCCCCTCAAATGTTGTTTTGGGAAGGTTTGTGTCTTATGCCTTTTAGAGAAACAAGGACTAGGGATAGTTTATCCACAGGCATAGGATTAATCTTGAGTATTGTAAAAAAGGAGTTTGAGTGTCTCCTGGTCACTCCTGGCTTAATCAGCTTTATTTCAAGACCTGAACAATAAGGATGACCTAACAACTGAAAATAGTGTGTTTCAAGACCTGAATAAAGATGACCTTACATCTAAGAGTAATGTGACACAAAGACCACTATAGGACCTGGAATTCTCAGGCTCATCTGAATTCTGGCTCTCCTACTTATTGGCAGTGGTGATTCAGTTTACCTCTCTAAGTTTACCTTAGATTTCTCATCTGTAAGATGGAGATAATAATTGGTATCTTGAAAGGAAGTATGGTCCAGTGGATTGAGGGCTGGCCTTATTGTTGGAAAGAACTGGGTTCCAATTCTTTTATCTGCACTCCCTATACAAGTAAGTCACGTGACCAAAGGCAAGTCACTTCATCTCTCTGCGCACAGACAACTCCCTAAGACTCCAGGTGACAGATGAATTGCTGTTCTGCATTAATGGAGGGAGTTTTCAAACCAAGACTTCCACAAGTCACAGTCCCAGAATTTAAAAATTGACTATCTGTATTATATATATAGGGTTTTAGTGAGGCTCACATAAGGTGACACAGGCATCTTGGGAAGTGCCCTATAAATGCAAGTTGTGGTTAATATTATTATCAAAGCTCAACATATTGCCTAATTAAGCAGAAGGATTTGTGGCAATTTTTCAAGACAGTGTGATTGTCACTGGAGATGATCATTGATATATACACAACGACAAAGGAAAGCTCAGCCAGTAAGAGCAGCAAAGAACATAGCAAGCTAGTTCAGAGTGACTGGAGAAGATGGTCTATGGATTTATACTGAAAGCTCTCTCATTTATATAGCTCTCTAAGGTCTGCAAAACACCTTTGCATATACTATCTTACTTGATGCTCCTAACAAAAGATTGGGAACAGATCAGAGTGTCTGTTTAGATAAAATTAATGACAGAATAATAGGGGCTTAGAGCCTTGCTTGGGGCAGTAGGTAGTACAGTATATAGAGTGTGGGGCCTGGAGCCAGGAAGACTCCTCTTCCTGAGTTTAAATCTGACCTCAGACTATGTCACCCTGGGGAAGTCACTTAATCCTGTTTGCCTCAATTTGCTTATCTGAAAAATGAGCTGGAGATGGAAATGGCAAACCACTCCAATACGTTTGCCAAGAATACTCCAGAAAGGGGTCACAAAGAGTCAGACATGACTGAAAAATGACTAAACAATAGCAAAAGAGCTCTACTTAGCAGAAATGCCACCAAAAACCTAGGCAGAAGCAATCAGCATGCATGTACCTCAGGCAAAGGAATGAAAACAGAAGTAAAATGTTAAAAATAAAGTGAGCCCATTACACTTAGTGCTGTGCCTGACTCACAGTGAGGGCATAGGTAATTCTCCTTGATTGACTGATTTATTTGCCTCCCTGACCTGGGGACCTTAATTTGTACTGGTAGGACTTCTCCAAGAACAGGGGCCCTGGAGTACATCACCTCTTATTTGGAATGGAGCTTTGGTACAAAGCTACATGCATTGTCACTAGGAAACTCCCATCCAAATAATTATTCACTAAAATGTAGAACGATGAGCCATTTATTGATTAATCTGAATGATAGAAATAATATACGTGGAACTTTTTGCTTTATAAAGTGCTTCTACTTAGGTCATTTCATTTTATCTTCACGACTTTTTGAGATCGAGTGGGTATTATCTTCCCCATTTTATAGATAACAAAACTGAGGCACGATGTTAAAAGACTTGTTCAAGGCCACATAGCTAGTTAGGGACTGAACCAGGGCTAGGATCCAAGCCCTCCTATCTCTTCAGTTCCACACTCTTAGTAGACTATACTGCTTTGTGCCAGAAAGAGAGTTAATCACTTGTATGTGGAAATATCCATGAGCTTCATAAGCCCACCAGCTTTGCCAGGTCCCTGTGGCCCTTGGGTTCTGGATGGGGGCAAGAAAGTACCAGCAGTGCCATTGTAGTCTCCTATGCGGAGCTTGTAGAGGCTTCTGCTGTCCCCAATAGAGAACTTGTCATAATAGGCGTAAGCTGCTTCTTGGCCGTCTCGCATGTCTATCCGCAACTCATATCGCCCTTGGGAAGTGATCTTGTGAATGTTATCCAGCCCTGCAGAGAAGAGCAAAGAATTTGAGTGAGACCTCAGCCAGAGCAGCTTGGGAAGAGAAGGAACAATGAGTCTGTGTCCATGAAACTTGTGTTGAATGCAGAGGAGATGGCATAGCATGGGATAGAAGAGGCAGCCAGACATCTTCCCCCGCCCCCAAGCCTGACCACCCCAATTGAATAAAAGCCCTGAGGGCAGGGAAAATTTCATTTTCATTTTTGTCTATCCCGTGCCTAATGCAATACCTTGCACATAATTGGTTTTTAATAAATGTTTCCTGAATTGAATTCCTACTCGAACTGCTGTAGTCAGTACCATATTGTTCAGAATTAAATCACACTCTCATTGTTTTATGTGTGTTTGTCTTGCCTTGCCAGCTAGACTATAAGCTGTATGAGGGCAAAGACCCTCTTTTACTTTCTTTTTGTTTGGATCCTTGATGAATAGTTCTTGATTTGGTTTTTGCCTTATTATCTTTCCTATGCTTCTACGGTGCTTGTGTTGGGCATGTCATAAATGCCCAATAAATACTTGTTACTTGATTGCTTGCCATTCCATCACTCCCATAACGACTGACATAGGGTCACAGGATTTAGAACTGGAAGAACATTAGAGATCATCTAGGCCTTGAGCAAGCGGAAGCCTAGAGTGATTTTTCCTAAGGCTCATGGGGAGTAAGTAGCAGAAACAGCATTCACACCTAGCTCCTTGGACTCCAAATCCAGTGCGCTTTTCATTGTCTGACCAAAAAGAAAGACCGAGTTTGTTGAATTTCCTCTAGACTCCTTGTCTGACTTCTGTCAAATTTCATATGGGGGCAGATTCTAATTTGGCATCGAGAACTGACCTCAGAGATTGTCTGTACGCCGCTCCGTTCTGATCCCTACTTCCTGCCAGTCCTGGACCTCCAGGAAATTGCCAGTCACCTCTAATGCCTTCTTAATTTTCCTATTTCCTTCCCAAAGTGGGTAATAACATTTCTCCGTGGAGCTAAGCGAAATGACTGGACTCATTTCTCTTGTGACCTAAGGCTGGCTGGTGCCTTGCTTCTTGGAGATGAAAGACCCCCCTGTTAACTCACTCTGCCGTTTACCCCAGCTGGGCAGCTCTATCCCTTTGTAGTTCTCTCATGTCAAATCCCATCAACATAACAGACTATTAATGAGGCTAGAAGAGCTAGCACAAAGGGGGAAATACCACAATAAGATAAAAACAGATCAATAGAGAAGCCAAACAGAGTGAAAGGTAATGAGAACAATTTGGGAGCTGTCAGCTTTCTGAGCAGACACAAGGAGATGGGGCAGGTAAGTGGGAAGAGAGTTCCTCGGAACCCGAGGTGGACACAGAGAGGTAAGAGATGGACACGATGTCAAAGTAGCACAGAAAAGAAAAGCAGGGGGTCAATACCCAGCCAAAACTCATCCTCTAAGTTTCCAAAACCAACACGATAATCTGTCCATTTCCGGAAAAAATCTGTCAGGCCATTCTGCCGTCTCTGGAACACCTAAAAAGGCAAGGGGGAGAAATGAGAATGGGTGCTACAGATGGGTACTAGGCAAACATCAGGCAGATTTGGATTCTTTCTTTCTCTTTCGCTCTCTTCTTCTCTCTCTCCGTCTTTCTCTCTCTGTCTCTGTCTCTGTCTCTCTCCCCAACAGAACAAGGTATCAGTATTGGGCCTGTTATTTTCATGGATACTTTGCTCCTCTTTCTATGTCTACACTCTTCTAATAGGATTGGGTGTTATATTGGCAATCATGTTCACTCTCTGAATGTGGACAATAACAAAAGTATGCATAAATCCTTCAGAATGGTTAGAAGAGGTAGTCCTAGCCCTATGCTTTTCTATGTTGTTAAATAGGAGTTTTTCACCAAAAGAAAGGGAATGACTCTCATCAACTAGTGACTGACACCATCATATTGGAGGCAAAGTAACTGCAAATCATTCACTTTCCAAGCTGTTTAAGTGCTAATTTCATTTACCCTCCAATAAATCAGCTTCGACTTCAATTTCCAATTATGCTTTAAGAAGCAGGCACACATATGTCAGAGATATAAAAGGGAATGTCTCCCAAGAGCAGCTGTTACGAACAGAGGTACCATTTAACTCTTCAAAAACGACCCATTTTCAGCAGTTTGAAAAGGCTAGCTCTGTCAGTGGGGCAGGGTGAGGTGGGGGGAGGTAGGGTTGGTTGGGGAGAAGGTTGGGTTATAGGACTTCTCATCCCTCACTTCTCAGCTGCCCAGGGATATGCTGGGGTCAGACATTAGGAGCATTCCAATTTTTAAAAAATTCAACCGAACCAATATTTATTAAGAACCTACTCTGTGCAAGGAGCCATGTTAGGCACTTAGGACACAATGATTAAAACAAAGTTGTACCTGCTTTCAAGCTTCAATGGATTGAGTTGATGCAACACAAACAGAGATAAGTACATACCACACAGTGTCAAAATAAACAAAAAATGATGGCAGGAAGCAAGGACTAAGAAATGGGGATAAACAGGGAAGACAAAGGAAGCTTGGAATTTTAATATGTTGTATGAAGAGGGAGTACATTCTAGGCATGGAGGACCCCTGTGCAAAGGCATTTATTCTGAGATAACCTACATTGTTTCAAGCATTAGTGGAGAGTCATTCATTTTATTCTCAAGCCTGCACCTCATGCCACAGCCCTGGCATAGTTATCAACAGGCCCAGAAAATGAGGCTTTTCTGAATTCAAAGTCTTGAACACTCAAGGTCCCCGAAAATTCCCAAATATTCTTGGTGAGAATCAGAGTGATAATAGTAATGGGGATAGAGATGGTGCCAAGAGCAGGGGTGCTAAGGTTCTGATCCTGGGTGAGTCCACATGCCTCTGTCTGTCTCCCAACATTTGACTTTACACAGTAGGACTGAGAAGGAGGAGCCTCTTTAAGAGATTATCCAACCCACTGACATGTAGAACTACAAAAGCACTTCACCCCATTTGCCTGTTATAGCTAAGGCCCACAGAAGAGCTTCTATGTGTGCCTGCTAAGTACCTGGAATTAAACTCATCTTGCTTCCTTTTCTCTTTCAAGGGTGTTCAGGGTTCAAGACCTCAGCATCCCTGCTCCTGTCACCATCTCTACCACCATCACTAGTATCATGGTGGCTCTCACTAAGAGTATCAGGGAATTTTCAGGGACCTTCAGTGTTTATGGCTCCTCTGGAGCATGCTGTTCCGCCTTCCCTTCTCTTCCTCCTGAATTAACAATGCTTGGGAAAGGAATAAGAGGGAAGGTAGAGAATCCTGGTTTGTCTCCCAAATTCCTGGTTCCTTCTCTTGACTCTCCCAGTTTTAATCTTACTTGCTTCCACGTTGTTTAACTTGTCTGTGTCTGGGCCACTAAATAGGGTTTCCAGGAAACTGAAGAAATGGGAGAGACTGAATTGCGGTGACGGATAAGAGGGTATGGTAAAAGAAAAAAGAATTTACAGAATGCTGTGAATGTTCAGAGGCTCTGAGAAATCTCATTGTTACTTACAATCCAGCCGCCCCCGTCAGTTGTCATATCGCAGTACACCTGGACCTTCTGGCTCAGGTCCCCATTGATGGAGATGGTGTAAACCCCACTGAGGGTGTCTCCATTTATCAAATGCTGGGCACAGTCCTGAGGATGAGGGAACACCCGACCCCCTGGACAGGGAGAAAGGGAGATTTCCTAAGAATGGCCATTTCTTTAACCATTTGTACTAGTCCCTGCCAGCAGAGAAATAGTTTTTTGAAGGGGGGATAATATATCTACACACACACACACACACACACACACACACACACACACACATACAAACATGCATATACCAGAACACCTACCTGGAACTATCACAATAAGGCAAATAAATACTTGAATTGTGCTGTGAGAAAAAGTACATTCTATCCATTCAAGATATGCTTTATAGTTTTTTAACTGCTGATTATGGTCAGTTATGTATGGGTCATAATAAATCAGTAAGCATTTCAGGCAACCAATTTGTCAGCTACCTTTCAAAAGATCTTGAGGCTTCTAAGCATCACTCTATATTGTCTTAAAAACTGCTGCTATGATGTGCCTGAATAGGCAAACCTCTAGGGAGCAGAGTATTATGAATTAGTACAACAGTTGGTAATCTTTTAGGGGAGAAGAGCCATTGGATGAAATCAGAGGATGACATGCTGGAAATATTTTGGGACTGGCTGAAAAAATGAGATGCACCTATTGGCCTATGTATATAAGAGGACAATTCTAGCAACACATCAGTTACGCTTCCAGTGTTCTTTAAGCAAGAATATCTCTGCTAGAGGGCAAGATGCTTTAGTCCAGAGAGAGTGTCACTCTCAACCCTCGCTCACATATTGACCATGTCATTGGAGAGAATGAATCAGCCTGGAGCTGAGAGAGGACAAACTCGATACATTGCTTCAGGGACTAGGAACTTTTGGAGCCATAGAAAAGTGACACCATGAACTCTAGAAAGGCATTTATCCTTGGAACACAAAAGAGATGACTCACAGGAATTTGACAAAGGGTGTGCATTACCCGTTTGTACATGTGTTTTCTGTGTGCATGCCTTGATGTTGTATTTTAAGTGTGTACCCATTTTCCCCGGCTCTGTGTATATTTGTGAGAGAGTATGCCCTAGACTTTGGGGATGACATTTCTGTAACAACTATTTGTGCCATATATGTTTAGTAACTGTACCTAACTAAATGCTAATTAAATGTGGCTGACTGATTAGCAATCAGTGAGGAACACATTGGATGGCATGTACAGTTGTTATAGAAACTTACCAGTGTACTACACTGCCACCAGAAAGGTTTTTTTTTCAATTCCCAGTTTTATTTGAACTTTAGCTTTATTTGAACTATATTAATATATTTTCTATCATTTAAATAAAAAGTTCCTCAACCTTTCAAAGAACTTTATTTTTCAGGGGTTTTTTTGTTTTCTTTTTTTCTTAATAGTATTTTATTTTTTCCCAAATACATGTAAAAATAGTTTTCAACATTCATTTTTGTAAAATTTTGAGTCCCAAATTTTTCTCCCTCCCTCCCTCCCTCCCTCTCTCTCTCCACTCCCCCCTTCCCAAGACAGCAGACAATTCCAGAGAGATTTTTAAACCAGCCTCATCTGTATTAGTTTGTTCATTTCTATTAATTTATTTAATTCATATAGAGGTGTAATCTGGCTGTTACACACCCCCTTTCTCTTGCTGTTGGTTGTTTTTTTTCACCCAACCTGCTTTCACACAGACAGATCATGGTTTCCCAGAGAAGGATCGTTACCATACAGTTATGCCACAAACTTGCTTAGGGTACTAGGGGGTAACCTTATTGTGTATATGTTTGTATGTGTGGATATACTCCTACTATTTGCCATTATAGCTCCTGAGGTCTAACCAATGTACATTTAGAATGTATATTTATATAAAACCAGACACTGTGATGGCTTTAGATTTTAAATGCAAAACATTTACTTAACAATAAGGCAAAGGCAAGAATAATCATCACAGTTACTGAATATAATGAAAATGCAGGAATAATAAAAACATCAGAGTACATATAAACCTGGGTCACACTCTTCTACTATAGTATCCAGAGGGAAGAGTAGGCACACAATGATAGAAACCTAGCAGGAGGCACATGAGTGGAGAATGACATGTGCCAAGGGCATCTCACAACTTTATATGGCAGGTCTTGATGTCCTTGGTTCCTTCAGCAATAATCTATACCACACAAAGCTACTGCTGTACTAGCTGCTTCCCTTCTGGTCTTCATTACTCTCCTGCTGGGCAAAGTCTCTCCTTTTTCTTTTGAGCTGATGAAATAGTAAAGAACTTTTTTAACTTGCAATTGTCTTTAACAAGGCTCAGAGAACCTGTTAACAACTGACAAGTAGTGACAAGGACTTCCATTAAGCCGGAGAACAGCAATGTTCCTCAAGTTGACTCTCTGAGTAAAGTAGACAAGTCCAGTCAGCTCTTCACTCAACAAGATTCTGCTTTGTTTGATTATCTCTCATCCTCCTCTTACAGTAAATAAAAGTTTGGAGCAAAATCACTCAGAAAACTCTTCGGACAATGAAGACAAGTCCAGCTGGCTCTTCACTTAACAGGCTTCTGCTTTGTTCAATCAGCTCCCAAGCTCTTCTTGCATCAAAACAGATTCAAAGTCTGTCTCTTTTTCTTTGTCTCTCCCTCTTGTACCAAATAGGACAGGAGAGAACAACTAGGCATCTCTCAGAGGTATCATCTCTTTTAAGCTGTACTTGGTGCTGGAGAGCAATAGCTCAAACCATACCAGAGTTCAGTTTTCTTCCAATGAGCTTCCCAGAAACCGCTTTTCCAGGCTTTTCTTCAGCTAATTTGCAAAGAAGTTTCTCTCTTCCAATCATCATCTCTGAGCACAGTTGTTGAAGCCTTTTGGTTAGCTCACTTTCCTAATGAATTCTTCATTTCTTCTAATGTCTTGAAACAGAGCCTCCTTGTGGTCAGTGACTCATCTTTTCCTTGATCAAGTAAAATTCATGAAATTCACCTATTAGGTATGAAATCGAGTTCTTTTTAAATCTTCCCATGATGTCTAAACAATTGATTGATTTACTATTTTGTAAGTTATAACCTCTCAAACTCTAAAAACAGTCACATGCAAATGAGCTGAGAGATCACAGTGTCTTGAAGCCTCAATAATTTCTCTGCCCTTGTTAATTCATTCATCAGAAGTATTATCCTCTATCTTGTCTTCCTAACAGCATCTGTCTCTCATTTTATTGGAGAAGCTGTTTCTTCACAAGTAGATTAAAATTGTTTCTCAAATACATATTTTTGTGCTCCTTTTAGCAAATAAGTTGTTTAGATGTGAAAGGAGCAGGACATTATATCCTTCAAAAGTCAATTTCATCCTTTTTCTTTCTAGAAAAGTTCTTTTGCCATCCTTTTCAAAACCAAACTTCTCATAAATGGAAGGGGCGGGTCTTACTGCCATACATCAACCTTACTTAAATCAATAAGATAGACTAGTGGGTGGTATTCTTGGTTTGGGGTCAGGAAGACTAGATTGAAATCCTGCATTTCATGCTTATTAGCTATGTGACTCTGGGCAAGTCACCTAATCTCTGTTTGTCTCACAATTGAATAAGTCCTACAGGTTTTATACTACCCTGCCAAAGCCATGGAATTCTTCAGGAATTTCTTTTACACAAGTTTAAATGGATATATAAAATAATTATTTATTTCCTTCAAAAGGTCTTTGTTACTTAGAATGCACATTTGGTTTAGAAACTAGGGGGGCTCCTGAGAAACTCCCATATGATATTACTACAATGAGTTGATCAGATTATCACCTAGTCCTATCCCATATTTTATCTTCTCATTCCCATAGAACAGGAAGAGCAGCAAGCACTGGGAAAAATGGTGGACAAATGAGTTCAATGACTAAGGAGAGGAAGTCCAAGTGGAGTGCCCCCCAGTGGAAATTTAATGTTTTGGACACCGCTGGCAGCAGGGATTATTTCAGCTCTAGACCTGAACTCTACTCCTCTATGAGTCTAGTGATTTATACGTTCACACTACATAAAGCATTTTTGTATTGAAACACACACAGGCACACACACACAAAAGACTCATTTTTCATCGATCATCACCATAATAATTTTAGCTCAAATTTACATGTGTGTGAAAGTTTATAAAGCCTTAAAGATTAGATTATAAACCACTAGATTATAAACTCCTAGAGGGCAGGTTCTGTTTTCACCTTCCTTTGTAATCCCGGTGTCTAATACATTTTAGGTAGTTAATAAATGCTTGTTGACTTAAATATTACAAAGTACTCTATGAGTCAACATATAGTTATAGAGGATTTACTTATCCAATAGAAGACTTGGATATATATCCAATATATATCCAAGGATATAGGACAGTGCCTTGCACATTGGTGATTAACAAAGAGATGTTGAACTCAAATGAATTTCTATAAAACCTGCATGCACATAATTAAAGAACCAGATGCAGCTCAAGCCAGTTACCAAGCCCTGGAGCTGGAATTCTGGTTCAAAAAATTTCTTTAGTGGACCAAAGAGTCAAATGTCTAGTTTACTGTTTAGTTTTATTTTAGGAGAATTGAAAGAAGGAGAGGAAGCAATTTACTACTGATCTCCCAGATTGGGTGGAAACAGTCTAATTTAGAGAATAATTACTAATTAGTTAAAATTGGACCTAAAGAGTTTATCTTCAGGGCACAATATAATGCTTAGCAGGCAACTAGTACCCAACCAGAGGGATATTGAAAGATTTAGGAGCTAATACCATAAGTTATATAGAGTACTAGGTTATAAAGAAACACTCATTTGAGCAACATGAAATTTGGCTGCTTTACGAATATACAACTTTGAAGTTTGTTCCATAATTTTGTTTGGTAAGAGGTAATTAAAAGGGAATGCTTTGTTAATAAATAGCTTGATTTGGTTAAAGGAATGTGGTTCTATGGGCAGATTTCAGAAGAAATCAAAGCTATCAATAATCATATGAAAAAATGCTCTAAATCACTATTGATTAGAGAAATGCAAATTAAAACAACTCTGAGGTACCTCCTCATACCTATCAGACTGGCTAATATGAGAGAAAAAGAAAATGACAAGTGTTAGAGGGCATGTGGAAAAATTGGGATGCTAATACACTGTTTGGTGGAGTTGCAAATAGATGTAACCATTCTGGAGAACAATTTGAAACTATGCCCAAAGGGCTATAAAACTGTGTTCACCCTTTGACCCAACAATGCCACTACCAATTCTGTAATCCTAAAGAGAACAAAGAAAAAGGAAAAGGACCTTTGTGTAAAAAAAATTATAGTAGCTCTTTTTGTGGTAGCAAAGAATTGAAAATTGAAGGGATGCCCATCTATCTGGGAATGACTAAACAAGTTGTGGTATATGATTATGATGAAATACTATTGTGCTATAAGAAATGACGAGCAGGATGGTTTCAGAAAAGCCTGGGAAGACTTATATGAACTGATGCAAAATGAAATGAACAGAGCCAGGAGATCATAGTACACAGTAACAATAATCTTGTATGATGATCAGCTGTGGATGACTTAGTTATTTTGCTCAATACAATGTTTCAAGACAATTCTGAAGGACTTAAGATGAAAAATGCTACCCATCTCCAGAAAAAGAACTGATGGAGTTCTGAATGAATGGAATTCTGAAAAGAACTGAATGCAGATGGAAATAATCCCTTCCTTCCTTCCTTCCTTCCTTCCTTCCTTCCTTCCTTCCTTCCTTCCTT
>NW_020954567.1:14048917-14051057 GCF_900497805.2 Vombatus ursinus
CTTCCTTCCTTCCTTCCTTCCTTCCTTCCTTCCTTCCTTCCTTCCTTTCTTCTTTCCTTTCTTCCTTCTTCTCTTTCTTGTATGTGTTTTCTTTTGCAACATAGCTAATATGGAAATATGTTTTACATGACTTTACATGTATAATCTAAATTGCTTGCTTCTTAAGGGATGGAGAGGGGCAGGAAGGAGGGAAAGAATTTAGAACTCAAATTTAAAAAAAATATTAAAAATTCTTTATGTATAATATGAGACATTTAATGAAATAAAAATATATTGAGGAACAATAGGGTTCTGTGTCTTTGAATAGCTTAACAAACATAGCTGCTGTTGAAAGAGATGCCAATGTTGCTAATGGTCATGAATAGACATTCAAAATGGTCCAGCACAGAGTTCCATGTAGTGGCAAAATTAGCATACTTTAGGTATGATGCAGTTCAAATTAGAGAAGGCTACTCTATATAGTAAGTAATCCAATAAAGAGTAGACTATGGATAGGTCACAAAAAGGAACAGCCTTATGTCACAAAAGGCAGACTCAACAGCTACCTCATCGGTTACCCTAGTATTCCTGACATAGATTATTTATTAAATATTACATGCCAGTAAGAGGGTGACCAGGACATCAAAGGTCATCAAGTTCATGTCACAAGAAGCTCTATTGAAAGAACTAGGGATGCTTAACCAGGAAAAGACAGGGTTTATGGGGAACATAATAGCTATTTTCAAGTGTTTGAAGGACTATCAAGTTGAAAAATGTTTACATTTGTTCTATTGGATCCTAGAGCATGGAAGTGGGAGCAATGAGTAGAAGATGCAGAGACAGAATTTGGTTTAATGTTAGAAGTACTTTCTAATCATTAGAGCTAATTCACATTATAATGGACTCTCTAGGGTGGCAGTGGGTTCCACCTCCCTGAAATTTTCAGGCAAAGGCTGGCTGAACACTTTTTGGGTGTGCTGGAGAGATTTGGGGCTGGAGGAAATGGGTGGAACCCCATATTTGCTGAGATGCCCTCTAACTTTCATGTTCTGTGATTCGATAAAACTAGTGGTGTTTAGTAAAATTCATTTAGTAATAATATAAAAAACTTGAAATACATCATAGGCTGTGATGTTTTGTCACTAAAATTAGCTCAATGACACAAGGCTAGTCTTAATCCTATTTTGGGTAACATTGGCACTTGGGACAACTGGAGCAAATGGAGGGTGGACACTTATTTAGAATAGTTTGGGTCTGGTTGAATGGGGTAACTGAGAGGACTGAATATAACCTGTGATCCATTCACTTGAGAGTTTCCTTGAGAAATATGATTTTTAAATTAAGAAAATATAAAAAAAATTGTTTCTTCTTATAAACAACTTAATTCCCATATTAAAGCAAGGATTAAAAGAAATATTGACTCCTAATTGCAAATTAAACATTCCAGTTTCTGTTCACGTAAAAATTTGCTTTCAGTCATCCTTGGGGAAAGGATTAACAATTTACTCTCATCTGCAGGCTACCCCAGGGCACTTTTACCGGTTCTTGGTTAATCAATTCTAGGCTACTATTCAAAGAAAATAATAATAGGGACTAGAGTTTTGGTTTCCTTGGTTTAGGGAGGTAGTATCAAACTCAAATAGGGGAAGGTGATCATAAAAGATACATAAGGATCCTTGTTGAATGATTATTGACTTCAAAAACCACATATTAACATTATCTATGATCTATTATATTTTTATTTATTTTGTTAAATATATCCCAATTATATTTTAATCTGGTTCAGGCTGCACTAGGGAGTGTTGCCAGCTGACAAATGGGTGTCTGAACTCCCTAGTCTACAGAACTCTGAGGTGAGGAAACTACTTCTATCAATGAAGTCAGCCCCTTCTCTTGAATTTACAATCTTCCATAGTTTCCTAGAGCATTCCTAGAGCCATCTCCAGTTATCCTGATCTATATCTTGTCACTGGACCCAGATGTTTCCAGAGGAGAAAGTGAAGCTGGTGACTTTGTACAGCCCTCCCTCACTAAAATCCAATTCACTTGCATGTCATGGCATCACTTCCCTGATTTCATGTACCTTTAAGGATAACTTCTGTGAGTAGTAGTAGTAGGAACTGCCCAGTTCCAGTTGGGCATCTATCTATCTATCTTTCTT
>NW_020954567.1:14051067-14061067 GCF_900497805.2 Vombatus ursinus
TCCTTCCTTCCTTCCTTCCTTCCTTCCTTCCTTCCTTCCTTCCTTTCTCTCTCTCTGTCTGTCTGTCTGTCTCTCTGTCTCTATTTCTTTCCTTCCCTTCCCTCTGTCCACATAAGGTATGATAAGAGTAATCTGCCCAACGGAAACTTCCCAAGATATCTTGGGTTTGCAGGCTAGATTTCTTTTTTAAGGATCTTGCCTTCAACCCTAATCACTCTGGCTCTCATTAATTGGCCAACAATAGGTCCCAAGCCAAGCTCCACATGGTCATTGTTTGGGTCTTGATTGCTTCAGATTGAATGTAAATTCCAATTGTTTCTGTTTTGGCCTGAGGGCTTTCCCCTCCCAGATCGATTTTTTTCTTTGACTAGGTAAAAGAGATCATTCTCTGCCACATTTCTAGCCTTAATCATTGAATGGGGCATTGCCTCAGTCAAGCTGAGACCTCTTAAAGACCTTAGCTTAAAAGGGTCAAGTTCTCCCACTGCATCCAGAGCCATCTCCAGTCATTTTGATCCGTATCTTGCCATTGGACCCAGATGGTTCAGGAGGAGAAAGTGAGACTGGTGACTTTGCACAGCCCTCCTTCACTTAAATCCAATTCACTTGGAAGTGATAGCATCACCTCCCTGACGTCATGGTCCTCTTCCAGACCAAGGACAAACAACAGAGCATTTGAGGTTGAGCAACAGCCTCTGTCTACTTTGTTTTGAGGCTAAGCTCTTTAGCAACTATGCCACATTGCCTCTCAATTATAATAGCTAATATTTATTTAGAACTTTAAAGTTTACCAAGTGTTTTTCAATTAATTTTTCATTTGATCCTGCCAACAGCCCTGTAAGGTAGGTGCTATTATTGCCATTTTACATATGAGGAAATTGAGGCTGAGAGAAGTCGCTTGACTTGCCAGTGGCAAGCTAAGCTAATAAGTGTTTGAGGCAGGATTCCTCTGCTTCATCTGCTCCACACCTTCCTATTAATCTGTGATCACTAATAGATCTGGATATCTTCCTGCCAATGCCATCCCAGGCTTACTGTTATTTTTTCTGCCACATGTTTTTGAATGACCTTTCTCAAAATGGTAGAAAATACTATCCTTTAATTTGCATATCACTCTTTACCATTAACCTAGAGTCTCTTCCCCTTTGGTGAATAATTTCTCCATTTTACAACCTGACTTCTTAAGGAGACCAGAATGGTTTTCTATCCAAATATTTTAAAATAATCAAATAAAATGCGACTTTAAAAAAAAGGATTTTGCAAAAAGGGTATTGCTGAAATGTATTAAAATTATTTTTGTTACCTTCATATCAAGATATATATTATGGATCAGAACTACCAACTGTTTTTCAGTGAGACCAACCAATTATGTCAATAAATTTTTCCTAAAAACCAAATGGAGAGGGAGCCATAGCTCTCTAGTTGTTGGAATAACTAACAAATTTAGCTTCAGGGAGAGGAAGAAATTGGAGACTAGGAATAAGGACTCTAATGAGAAACTGATGGCACTGATTCCCATGAGGAAAAAGATTTAAGTTGTGATCACTTGGACTGAAGAGTGTTAAATATACCAGGTGGTTGTTTTTCCCTTGCAGAATGATTAATTCCAATCAATACAGTGTATAATATAGCTGAATCTAGCATCTTAGAATTGGAGCCAAAGGCCATCTAATCAAACCCATACAAGAAGAATCTCTTAAAAGTATCCTGCGTTCAGTGGGAAGACCTCTAGGGAGGGAAAACCGGTACCTTTTGAAGCAGCTCTAAAAGTTTGGATGTTTTGCCTGATTACAAGTCTAAAAATGTCTACCCGTTGCTTCTACTTTAGCCCTCTTGGACCAAATAGAATTGGTTTAGTCCAATTTCCACATGACCTTCCTTTTTTTCTAAAAAAAAAAAAAGGTTTCTCTTTTCCAAAGTAAAAATCCTTAATTCCTTCAATCCTCTTATGACATTAGGTGCCTCACCATCCCTGATGCCCTCCTCTGGAAAGATTGCAGTTTATCAGTGTCATTTCTAAAATGTGATTTGAAAAAGTAAACATGGTAGTTCAGGTATAGTATGACCAGGGTAAAGTAGAATTATTATCTTCTTTACTCTGGACACTACCTCTTTTTGGCTACCACATCCTACTGTGGACTTGTATTAAGTTGGTATTCCACTAAAACCCCCAGATCCCTTTTTGTAATTGTGTTGTCTTATCATAGCTTTCCCATCTTTTGCTTGTGAAATTGATTTTTTGAATCCTAGTGTACAATTTCATATCTCATTGTTCCTGTTGTTCTAACTCTTTGTCTGACTCTTTGTGACCCTATTTGGAGTTTTCTTGGCAAAGATAGTAAAAAAAAAAAGTAGTTTGCCATTTCCTTCTCTAGCTCATTTAACAGATGAGGAAACTGAGGCAAGCAGAATGAAGTGACTTGCCCAGGGTCATACACCTAGTGTCTGAGGTTGGATTTGAATTCAGGTCTTCCTGATTCCAGACCCAGTGCTCTATCCACCATAGCACCACCTAGCTGCCCTATAAACTCAAAGGCATCCCTTTAAATTTCATTTTGTTAGATTTGTCCCATAATTCTAGCCTGTTAAGATCTATTTAGATCCTGACTCGGCTATTCAATATGATAACTATTTCTCCCAGTTTCATGTTATCTGTAAATGTGATACTTATGTCTTTTATGACTTTGTTCAAGTAATTGAGGAAAATGTTGAACAATGTATAGCCAAGAATTGATCTCTGGACTATTACCACTTGAAATTTATCTCTAGGTCAACACTGATCCACCAATGATCTCTTTGGGTCTCATCATTCAACTAGTTCCATATCATCCTAGCTACACTGTAATCTAGTCCACATATCTTCATCTTGTCCACATGGATAGAAAGGGACACTTTGTCAATTGACTGAATGATAAGAACTTTGATTTATAAAGTACCTTAAGGTTTATAAAATGGTTTCTTTACAACAAGCTAGGAGGTAGGTAGTATAATATTATTATCCCTGTTTTATGGAGGAAGAAACTGAGGCTTAGAGAAATTAAGTGACTTGTCTGTTGTTACATAGCTACAGCATATGAGAGACAGAAATAAAACATAGGTCTTTTGTTGCGGCTATATTTTGTAGCTTGCAACGTTGTTGAAATTGCTAAATTGTGTCAGTTTCTTCACTGATTCTCTAAGAATTTTAAATTAAGCCATCATGTCATCAGCAAATAGGAAAGGAACTATAGATCAATATTACTAGTGAATATCAATTTAAAAATGTTAAGTAAAATCCTGGCAAAAAGATTATAGAAAGTTATACAAAAGTCATTAACTATGATGAAATTGAATTTATAGTAGGAGGCATGCATGGATAGTTCAACATTAGGAAAACAATTAACATCATATTAAACCCAAAAACAAACAATACCACTTGATTGTGTCAATATATGCAGAAAAGGCCTTTGACAAAGTATATTCATACTGGTTTGAGTATCATGATTATGTTTGTCTCAAGAAGGAGTTTAGCAGAAGGGTTTCTTTCTTAATTTTTGAGGATAATTTGTGTAGTATAGGAAATAATTGTTCTTTAAAAATTAGATAAAATTAACCTATAAATCCATTTGGATCAGGGATTTTTTTGGTAGTTTCTTTATAGCTAGTTCAATTTACTTTTATGATACTGGATTATTTAATACCTGTATTTGTTGTTCTGTTAATTTGACATTTTATAGTTTTTTTTAAGATAAATCCATATTTCTTTTGAATTATATAACTGAGGATAGCGGGTTCTAAAGATTCTTTTCATTCCTTCTGCATTTGCTATAATTTCATCACATTCATTTTTTATTACATTCATTTGATATTTCAACATCTTCTTTTTATTCATATTGATTATAATTTTATCATTTTTGTCAGTCTTTTCAAGGAACAGCTTTTAGTTTTATGTATCAGTTCTATGGTCTTTTTGATTTCTAGTTTATATATGTCTCCTCTACCATTCAAGATCTCCTCCTTTGTGGTTATTTTAGGTTTGTTTATTTGTTGGCTTTCTCATTTGAAAAATTGCACGTTCACTTTACTAATTCTCTCTTTTTCTTTCCTTCTTTTTCTTAGTATATGCTCGTAGGGACCACATTCTTACTCTGAGGACTGCCTCTATTGTATCTAAGAAATCTTGATTTGTTATCTCATCATTATTATTTATGTAGTTATTAATTATTTTTATGATTTTTTTCTTTGCCCCACTCATCTTGGTCTGTGGCTTTTGCTTTCTGAATTGATTGCTATCTTTATTACATTATAGTGAGTAAAGGACACATTTGTTGTTTCTACTTTTTATTAGATATATTTGCAATTTTCTCATGCCTTACTATGTGGTCTATTTTCGTAAAAGCCCCATATAGTGCTACTAGAGATGTATAATCTCTAGTAGTTCCATTCAAAATGCTCCGTAAGTTTTTTTTAAAGCTCTAAATTTTTAGTTTATTCAGTTTTATAATTTAACTTTTATTTATCTCTCTTTTAAATTTATCAAATTCTGAGGGAGAAACATTAAAGTCTCCTACTCTTATTGTGTTATATTTTTATATTTTAGTTAATTTTTATGTGATAAATTTAGATGCTATGTCTTTTGGTACATATATTTAATATTGATATTGGCTCACTGTCTATGGTTCCTTTAATAATATAATTTTCTTGTTTATCTTTAGTGATATTATGAACTTTTGTTTTTGCTTTGTTTGATAGTGTGACTACTACTTTAATTCACATGAAGCATAATACATTTTGCTCAAGTATCTCATTTTGATTCTATATGACTATGCTTTTTTTTTTTAGGTGTATTTCTTGTAAATAAGCTTCTGGGGTTTTATTCTCTGATCCGTTCATCTGCTCTCTTTGATTTTTGTTGAATTGTTATCCCATTCACATGAAAACTTACAAAATTAGGTTTGTGTTTTCCTCTATTTGTGCCTTTAGTACTGGGGGTTTTAATTAAAACAAATATTTTAACTCTTTCATTTGTAAATATAATACTTGATCCCTACACTTAGTTAAGCTACTTTGATGCAACTCCATTCCAATAGAGTATCTTCTCCTTTACCTTCCCCTCAAATCCCATTTAATAATAATAATAACTAACATTTATATAGGACTTACCATGTGCCAGAGACTGTGTTAAGCACTTTACAAATCTCCCTTTCTCACCTCCTCTCCAACTTCTTTTGTCTTTTGGTTTTTTTCCCTGTTCCTTTTTCTAAGAATTTTTTTGTTCTCTTCATTAATTCTCTTTCCTTCTTGTCTATACTGAAATTTTATTCTCGATTCATGGTCTATTGCCTTGTTTATTCCTTCTTTGTGTTCTTCTTGGAATTAAAGTTTCTGAAGTATAAATTTTGAGCTTCCTCTTCTAACCAGTTTTTCTGTTATTGCTTTTATGGATCTTGTCCCATTATCCCTTTTTTTTCTGTTATGCTTTACTTTCAGGAGTTTCAATTCATGAAGGAAATAATATGGGTAGAAGCAGCAGCTCATGTTGGAAAATGCCCTGAAACACAAGCCTTCTGTCTGCAAGACTGGTATCCTTGTCACTAATGCACACTGGCATCCACTCTCTGGATCTACAGGCAATCATGATAATTATACACACAAGGAAAGTTATCAGATTCACTGGAAAATTAGAAGGAGTTACTCTTCTCTTTTTTGGTGTGATGAGAGTTCTGAACTAGGAAAACTTTTGGAAAGGAAATGTTTTAGCTCAAATATAGTTATTATGGGAGTTAGGACAGGAACAACCTCCAATGATCAGGACCCTGAAATGTCTCGTGCTAAATGTTATCCAAGGTAATTGTATTATTGATAGTGTTGATGCATCACATCCACTGGAAGAACTGCTCAGAAATTGCTTTATGTAGGACACTCAGAGGGTGTTCTAAGGACAGCAATGAATCAGAGGAGAGAACCAAGGAGAGAGGAAACTAGCCCTGTTTCCAACTTGGTCCCTTACTGCACTTATGACCTTGGGTGAATCAGCTGTTTAATGGTACTACTTCCTCATCAATACAGGTAGAGGTGGTGATTGTTCTCACTCAAGACACTGTGATATAATGGATAGGGTGCTAGGCTTGTAGTCAAGAGCATCTAGGTTCAAATACTGCCTCAGGAGTTACTAGATGTATTACCCTGACAAAGTCATTTAACTTCTGAGTCTTAATTTTTTCATCTTCAAAATAGGTATAATAATGGCTTCTATTTCACAGGGTTGTTTGTAAAGATCAGACGGGATCTTATATGAAAAGTGCTTTATAAATTTAAAGTCATCTATACATGCTAGCTACATTCCTATTATTTTAACCAAGATCACAGGAGTAATATAACCAACAATAACGATTAGCTAGCATTTATATAGTGCTTGATAAGATAATGTAGTTAATAAGTAATGTGATTAACAATAATAATAGCTAGCATTTATATAGTGCTTACTAATGCAATTCAATTAATAATAATAGCATCTATATAGTGCTAGGTTTGCAAAGCGCTTTTCAAAGAATATCTCATTTGATTCTCACAACAAACCTGAGAAGTAGATGCCATTATGATCCCCATTTTATAGTTGAGGACACTGAGGCAGACAGAGGTTAAGTGACATGCCCAGAGTCACACAGCTAGTAAGCATCTGAGGCTAGATTTGAACTCAGGTCTTCCTAACTCCAAGTCCCAACTGTACCACCTAATTACCCCATAGGATAAAGTATCTCAGAATTTTAAAGCATCTCAGGACAATTTAGCTCTACTAATACACAGGAATACTCTCTATAACCATCCTAGGTAAGTGTCCATCTCACCTTTCTGGGAATGACTCCATAGGGGGAACTGAACTTTCTATCCCCAGGCAGCTCATTCCATTTTCGGGCAGCTTGATTGCTTAGGAAGTTTTTCCTGACATTAAACTTGAATCTATTTCTTTTCGGCTTCCTCTCACACCTCCTTGTCCTGCCCTTTAGGACCAAGCAGAACAGGTCTAGACCCTCTTCCATAGGACAGCCCTTCACCTATTCAAAGACAACTACCATGTACTGACCCTCCCCCTCATCTTCCCTTCTCCAAGCTTATGTATTCCCCAGTTTCCTCAACCAATCTTTATAGAATAAAGTTCAAATTTATTGAAGTTTTGATGAACAAAGGAAAGGGAAGCTTTAAGTATCCAGAATTTTCTCTCAAGTGGAACAGCTCAATCCCTAGTAATACTGGACAAATATGGAGATATCGTATTTGAGTGGATTTTTTGGTGGCTTTTGCCTATTGGCACAATTATTACTCTCAATATTGTCCATCTCTCTGTCTGTGTATTTTATATGTGTGAGGGGCAGGCTATCAAAGTGGCTTCAATTTTATTAGTCATAGGTCTCACCCGAAGGAGAGAACAGTGTGGGAGAGGTCTCCCTCCTCTCTGAGGGTGCTGAGGGGAAAAGTGGTTTATCTTGATGAAATCTGCTTAAATGAGCCATTAACAATAGGGCAAAAAGGAAACCATCACCCCTCCACCCACTCATCCCCCATTCAAGCTTTCTCTTCCCTTTGCTTTTTAAACAAAAACTCATCTTTTCTCTCCCCATGAGCAGAGAGATAATAATGTTGAATGAATGAACATCTACTCTGAAGGGTCACTCTCCACACCCACTTTCCTGACTAGGATATTTCTGCTAACTACATGAATTTTCAAGACATTTTCCACCCAGGACCCAGAGCTTGCTACCTTCCTAATTGTTCACAGCTTTAAAAACAGAAACCCTCACTCAAGTGAGCCTCCTGGGCATTACAATTGCGCATCTGGGACAACTTTGCACGCACCAAGTGGACAAAGGACCTGAGGGGCACCTACGTGAAGATGGCAAGAGAGATACTTGCCCATCTCTGGGCATATCCACAATCAAATGTCTTCATTTAACCCCAAGGTCAAGATAACCCATTTTTATCGTCTCCACAGGTCTCTGAAGACAGGTTTTAGCGAAAGTCTTGTTTGCTTCTTATAGCATTAAATCAGACAAAAGCAACTGCCTTGAAGATGATCATTTCACCAAGCCCTGTTGCTCTGTGGGGAATATTTGTTTCCTCATTTATATTCATGTCTGTAAAAGACAAGTAGACCTTGGATGAAATTTCAGGCGACAGTAAATTATAAATAATATATCTATATATTTTCCCCTTCCGTACTACTTGTATATAATTCCCCCCTGAGTCCTGTGCAAACACCAGAGACAACAGGACAGGCAGCTATTAACATGATGGAAGGAATGAAATAGTTGTACACTGTGTGGCAGGAACACAGAAAGGGAAGACATCTTGATCAAAAGAAGTTTTTTGTAATATGTTTTTTTTTTCCTTTCTCTTCTTGGAGAAAATCCCAGATTTCTTAAATCAGTTACAAAGAGTGTGCTTAAAACAATTGTCTTATCTTTTTTTTTTTTTCTGCTGGGAATGGATGTAGGACCTGCCAGGTGATGGATCCTTCTCCCTCTTGGGGGTCCAATTTTAGGCTCTTTTTCTGTGTCAGTATTTTGGAAGGCGTTAGGATGTGCAGGCGATCTCCATTAAAATCAACCAGTACTCAGCAACTCCATTACCTGCCACTCAAAAATCTTTGACCTTCTTTACCAAAAAAGACCCATAGTTCTGAGGTAACAAAAGAGCACCACCTGTTCAATGCTGGCCCTAGGTGAGGTGGCTAAAGAAGGTGATCACTTCCCAGGCTTTGCCCTTTTCTGTCCTTTCACTTTCTTGATGTTTTCCCTAGCCTTGCCTCAGGGACTCAGTGCTTTTATATTTTCCTTCTTTGACCTCTATTAAAATCTGGTTTCAGAAAAAATATTTGAAACTCATTCACACTATGTTGTAAATGACAATCAGTTATAGTATCAGTTTTTTTGTATTGAGGGCAAGCAACAGGAAATATGCACTCTGCAGAGTGGTGGTGGGACTGTGGTGACCCCAAGACACTAAGATGTAACTGCTGAGGTGGGAAAGGGACAACACAGAGCAGTGCTGGGGAGGAGCTTACCTGGGGATATGGCTGCCAAAGAAGGAAACCTACTTCTCCTTCAGTTGTTGTTGTTTTCCATTGAAAGACTCTTAAGTGATACTAGCACTCTCTAAATTTCAGCACCCTGGGACAAAATCCTAATCACCCCATCCTAGTTATAGCCCTGCCTCAGATATTAGTATGTTTGCACATGGTGAGGGCCTAGGCTTCACCCCAGAAGGAGCAGCTAAGTGGTTCTTGGCTTTTTTTTTTTTTACCTGGCAGGTTGCAGACTCTCTCTGAATGCAAGATGTCACCAAAAGACAAAAACATTCTGTGATATTATCATAATGTTCATGACAACTAGCTGTGGCATTACCAAGACATGAATTAAAGTCTCATACTGCATAGAGCTAGCAATGAAATTTGTGCCTCTTCGGGCTGGAATTATAAGTTTGTGTCTAATAAATATGCAAATAGAGAGTTTCTTTCAAGTACTTGCCATCTATGTCTTTTTTTTTTTAAGGGAAATAATTCTCTCTAAGTTGTGATTCATTTCATTAAAAAATCCAAGTCACAGAATTTCAAAATCTCAGAACTACAAGAGACTTCAAAGCCCATCTAAGCCCCCTAAACCAATCAATTAATCAACAAGCATTTATTAGGCACACTTTTGTACTATATGCCAAGTACTTTGTTAGTCTTCGGGGATAAAAGTCTCTGATCTCAAAGAGCCAACATTCTTATAAGGAAGCAACATGAACACATAGAAGTATATACTGAATATATACAAAAATGATTACAAAGCAATAATTTTTTTATAGAGGGGAGGGGTGGAGAAGAGCTAGAAACTACGAGGGTCAGGGAAGGCTTCCTGTTGAAAGTGGTACTTAAGCTGAACCTTGAAAGATAGGAGGGACTCTAAGAGGTAGTGATGAGGAGAGAGTTCCAGGCATGGTGAGAACCAGGGCAAAGATAATGGAGACAAGAGATGGAATG